>NC_092010.1:1961077-2261077 GCF_044704955.1 Pristiophorus japonicus
TTTCAACATGATCATTGAAATCAGGATGGACAAGAGAAAGCTTGGTCTTGAGATTTCTCTTCATCAGTAATTCAGCAGGGGAGACCCCGGTAAACGTGTAACTAAGCAATATACGTGACAAGCGAGTCTGTAGTGAACCCTGAGGCACATGTTTCATACTTTGCTTGATCGTTTGAACCGCACGCTCTGCTTGACCATTTGTAGCAGGTTTGAATAGAGCAGACCCTACATGTCTGACACCATTGAGTTTCATGAACTCCTGAAACTCAAGACTTGTGAAGCATGATCCGTTGTCGCTCACAACAATGTCAGGCAAGCCATGAGTAGCAAACATGACACGGAGGCTCTCAGTAGTAGCTGTGGACGTACTGGATGATATAAAAATACACTCTATCCACTTTGAATATGCATCCACCATAACAAAAAACATCTTTCCCATGAAAGGGCCCACAAAATCGATGTGTATCCTCGACCATGGTTTAGATAGCCACCACCAAAGACTCAGCGGTGATTCCGCTGGTACTTTACTTCGCTGCATGCAAGTGTTGCACTGATGCACACATGATTCCAGATCAGAGTCAATTCCAGGTCACCAAACATGAGCAGTAGCAGTGGCTTTCATCATAATGATGCCAGGATGAGTGCTATGTAATTCACGTACAATTACCCCACAGTAGACAATCTGACTGAATGGGCAGTTCATCTTTGCGACGGTTGTAAGGTTTGGTCACATCACACATTTCCATAGGTATTGCAGACCAATCACCACTGAGGACACAACGTTTCACAACTGATAAATTAGGGTCATGGCTGGTCCAGATCCTAACTTGTTGAGCAGTGACAGGGGTACCTTCACTCTCAAAAGCCTCCATTACTAGCAGTAGATCTGCAGGTTGAGGCATCTCCACCTCTGGTGTGGGCAAAGGCAGACGCCTCAGTCTGGTCTGTGACGAATGCCATAATCATAGGCAGACAACGTCAACGCCCACCTCTGAATACGGGACGATGCATTGGTATTAATACCTTTGTTTTCCGAAAACTATGAAATGAGTGGCTTGTGATCTGTTTCAAGTTCAAAATGAAGACCAAACAGGTACTGATGCATTTTTTTGTACTCCATACACACAGGCCAAAGCTTCTTTTTCTACCATGCTGTAAGCTCTTTCAGCTTTTGACAAACTTCTCGAAGCACACGCAACAGCTTGTAGCTTACCCGACTCATTTGCTTGTTGGAGTACACAGCCAACCCCATATGATGAAGCATCACAGGCCAATACAAGCTGCTTACACGGATCATAGTGAGCAAGCAGCTTGTTTGAACAGAGCAGATTCTTAGCTTTCTCAAAAGCTCTACCTTGAGATACACCCCAGACCCAGTTGTTACCTTTTCTGAGCAGCATATGCAGTGGCTCAAGTAAAGTGCTCAATCCGGGCAAAAAATTACCGAAGTAATTAAGTAGCCCAAGGAATGAACGCAGTTCCGTCACATTCTGAGGTCTGGGAGCACTTTTGATGGCCTTGGTTTTTGAATTGGTAGGCCTGATACCATCAGCAGCAATCTTCCTCTCCAGGAATTCAACTTCAGGTGCCATGAAGACACACTTCGTATGTTTTAGCCTGAGTCCCACTTTGTCCAGACAATGTAGGGCTTCTTCAAGATTGTTCAGATGTTCAGCAGTGTCGTGACCTGTGACCAGAATGTCATCTTGAAACACGATGGTTATAGGAACGGACTTCAATAGACTCTCCATGTTCCTCTGAAATATGGCAGCAGCCGAACGGATTCTAAAAGGACACCTGCTGTCGACAAATAGTCCTTTATGGCTGTTGATGCAGGTGAGTTTCTTCAAAATGTCGACAAGCTCCTGTGTCATATAGGCCGACGTCAGATCCAGTTTAGTGAACGACTTTCTACCAGCTAGCATGCGAACAGGTCATCAGCCTTCGGCAGCAGATACTGATCCTGAATTGAAAGTCGATTAATCATAGCCTTGTAGTCTCCACAGATCCTGACAGTGCCATGATACTTTAACACAGGAACAATGGGACTGGCCCATTTGTTAAATTCGACCGGTGATATGACCCCTTCACGTTGGAGTCTGTCAAGCTCAATTTCCACCTTCTCCCTCATCATGTACGGAACAGACCGAGCTTTGTGATAGACAGGTCTTGCATCAGAATCCAGGTGAATCTGCACCTTGGCTCCAGTGAAATTACCAATGCCTGGTTCAAACAAAGAAGGAAACTTCTACATCAGTTGAGCACACGAAGTGTCATCCACCAAGGACAACACTTTGATATCATTCCCGTTCCACTTGATTTTCTCAAGCCAATTCCTGCCGAACAGCGTTGGACCATTGCCTGGGATGATCCATAATGGTAAATCGTGAACCACACCATCATACGACACCTTGACTACAGCACTGTCAATCACCGATATGAGTTCCTTCGTGTAAGTACGCAACTTGGCATTGACTGGACTCAGCTTAGGCTTCACAGCCTCTGTGTCCCACAGCTTGTCGAATGTCCTTTGGCTCATTATCGACTGACTCACACCCGTGTCCAGCTCCATTGATACAGGCACGCCATTCAGCTTCACATTAACCATAATCGGTTGGCTCTTTGTCAGGAACGAATACAGACCACACACTTCCTCCTCGGATATCTCGGATTGCATCTCTGGGCTAGGACTGGACTGGTCATCATCACCAATGTGATGAGCAGCAGCACGCTTGCTCAGTTGTGGCCAGATTCGCTGAAGATGCCCCACTTTCGAGCAGCCTTTACAGATGTACAGTTTAAACCGACACTGATGAGGCCGATGATTGCCACCACAATGCCAACATGGTGAGGTCGGATTCGTGCCAGTTGGCGGACTTTGAGCAGCTATAGGTTTCACATAAGCAGTCGAGTAGGTCCTGCCATAAGCAGCTCTGCCAGACGATGATACAATCTTGTTTACAATACTTGCCGTGGAGCTCTGACTCTTCGATGATATCTGCCTTAAATTATCATCAGTCGCCATGCATGACTGGGCAGTCACGATGGGCATGTTCAAATCCAGCGTTTCTGCAGCCAATAATTCCGAAGGATCACATCATGGTTGATGCCTATCACAAAGAAATCTCGCAGCACGTCTTCCAACACGTTTCCGCACTTACACGGCTCAGCCAGATGTCTTAGGTCGGCGACAAATCCCAACACATCCTGGCCCTCAGCATGAACATGCATGTAGAGGCGATAGTGTGAGACGATGATCCCTCTTTTGGCCTGAGATGGTCACGCCCTAGAGCGCACAAATCTCCGCAGTCTTTGTTCGTTGGATGTGCAAGCGAGAGAAGATTCTTTATGAGGCCATAAATTTTTGGACCACAAACGATGAGGAAAATCGTCCTGCGCCGAACTGCGTCAGCCTCTCCCTCCATTTTGTTGGCCACAAAATAATGATCCAGGCGGTCGATAAACTCCGCCCAATCCTCGCCATCCACGAATCTCGGCAGAATTCCAATGGTGCCCATTGTGCGTGCGAAGGTTCTTCAGTTACCTCGTTGCCAAATGTCATGTATATAGTGACACGAAGGACTTGTTACTGTAAACTCACTCAGGTGTAAACCTGGTGCAACTTTATTCGGCCCCAAATTGTGCACGTGACATGGTACTCGCTCTTATATACCAGGGCCCGCACACACGCGCGTACAGCCCAATGACCTCCGACAGTGGCGCCCCCCCCCCCCCCCGCTGGAGTCTAGTGACCCCAATACACAACACCAGGACTGATTCAGTTGTTCTGCATTGATTGAGCGGAGAGAGTTTGATGATATCGGCAGTGTGAATCAGTGGCTCCGAGCTCTGGGGACAGCCAGGCCAGCACTGGGGGTGGGGAGGGTGGGGAAGGAGGGTGGGAGGGGGGGCGGATGCATGCTGGGCTCCCTAATGGCCAGTCCAGGACTGGGCAATCACCGTAATGATCAGTGTGAAAGGGTGAAAGGAGTGTGAGTGTCTGAGCCTATGGTGTATCTGTGAATGTTAGAGTGTGTGTGTGTGTGAGAGTGTGTGTGTGTGAGAGTGTGTGTGTGTGTGTGAGTGTGTGTGAGTGTGTGTGTGAGAGAGTGTGTGTGTGTGTGTGTGAGAGTGTGAGAGAGTGTGTGTGTGTGTGTGTGAGAGTGTGTGTGTGTGAGAGTGTGAGAGAGTGTGTGTGTGTGTGTGTGAGAGTGTGAGAGAGTGTGTGTGTGTGTGTGAGAGTGTGTGTGTGTGTGTGTGTGAGAGTGTGAGAGAGTGTGTGTGTGTGTGTGAGAGTGTGTGTGTGTGAGAGTGTATGTGTGTGTGTGTGTGTGTGTGTAAGTATATGAAAATGTGAGTTAGAGTGTGTGTGAGTGAATATGTGTGTAAGAGTGTGTGAGAGTGAGAGAGAGAGAGTGAGTGAGAGTATATGTGAGAGAATGTGTGTGTGTGTGTGTGTAAGTATATGAGAGTGTGAGTGAGAGTGTGTGTGAGTGAATATGTGTGTGTGTGAGAGTGAGAGAGAGAGAGTGTGAGTGAATGTGAGAGTGAGTGAGTGAGAGTATATGTGAGTGAATGTGAGAGTGAGTGAGAGTGAGTGAGTGTGAGTGAGTGTGAGAGTGTGCCCTCTGTACACCAGTGACCTCCCTCAGTCAGCAGCCCTCTGTAAGATGAAACCAGTAGAGATGAGAGTTGTCCCAGAGTCCCAAGGACCAAGTGTCACTGGACTGGAGCGTCTCCGCTGTGGAACAGGGAAGGTCGCAGGAAATGGGGCTGCTCGACTTACTGCGTGATTGGGGAGGTTCATCGCCCTGAGATCTGTTCCCACACTGCCCTCAGCAGATCCAGTACAGAAACAAGCAAATCACTCAGAGTAAGGACCAGGAAATGTGACTCTGATACTCTGTTGTCCTCTGCTCCGTGTTACAAGGGAAATGATCAGAATATTGGAGCAGATAATTCACCAAAACCACAGTCATCTCTGGTTATAAGAAAGGAAGACTTGGATGTAGTTAGCAGCTTTCACGACCAGACTCTCAAAGCACCTTACAACCAATGAAGTACTTTCTTTTTGAAGCGTAGTCGCTGTTATAATGTGGGAAATGCAGCACCCAATGGTGCACAGCAAGCTCCCACAAACAGCAATGTGATATTGAGCAGACATTCAGTTTTTTAGTGATGTTGATTGTGGGATAGATATTGGTCAGGACACTGGGGGTAACTCCCCGCTCTTCTTCGAAATATTGCCGTGGGATCTTTTACGTCCACCTGAGAGGGCAGACAGGGCCTCGGTTTAATGTCTCATCCGAAACACGGCACCTCCGACAATGCGGTGCTCCCTCAGTACTGCCCCTCCGACAATGCGGTGCTCCCTCAGTACTGCCCCTCCGACAATGCGGTGCTCCCTCAGTACTGCCCCTCCGACAGTGCGGCGCTCCCACAGTACTGCCCCTCCGACAGTGCGGCGCTCCCACAGTACTGCCCCTCCGACAGTGCGGCGCTCCCACAGTACTGCCCCTCCGACAATGCGGCGCTCCCACAGTACTGCCCCTCCGACAGTGCGGCGCTCCCACAGTACTGCCCCTCCGACAGTGCGGCGCTCCCACAGTACTGCCCCTCCGACAATGCGGCGCTCCCACAGTACTGCCCCTCCGACAGTGCGGCGCTCCCTCAGTATTGCCCCTCCGACAGTGC
The DNA here is from genome assembly GCF_044704955.1 of Pristiophorus japonicus. Lineage (NCBI taxonomy): Eukaryota > Metazoa > Chordata > Chondrichthyes > Pristiophoridae > Pristiophorus > Pristiophorus japonicus. The sequence continues at coordinate 1,966,772 of NC_092010.1, forward strand.
GCCGCTCCCTCAGTACTACTCCTTCGACAGTGCGGCGCTCCCTCAGTACTACCCCTCCGACAGTGCGGCGCTCCCTCAGTACGACCTCTCCGACAGTGCGGCGCTCCCTCAGTACTGCCCCTCCAACAGTGCGGCACTCCCTCAGTACTACCCTTCCGACAGTGCAACACTTCCTCGGCACTGCACTGGAGGGTCAGTTTAGATTCTTGTGCTCAGGTCTCTGGACTGGATCTTCAACCCACAACCTTCTGACACCGAGGCGAGAGTGCTGCCCACTGAGCTACAGCTGTTAGCCCACATCCGGTTGTTTAAGGGAGAAACTTAGAGTCACATCGAGTGCATCGGTTTATTAATGCCAAATCCTGAAATGTTTATTTGAAATGTTCAAGGAGGTGTGGATTCAGTGTGGAGATTCGGCCGTGTTTGAAGGGCAGTCTCATGCAGTGGAGTCTGGCGGTGGATGTGAGGGAGAGATGACTTAGCAGTGAGCATCGCGCTGCATAATGCTCAGTGAATTAGTGAAAGGGACGGGCGTACTTGCTGAATAGGTGCTGATGAAGCAGATCGAGTTATTGCTTGTCTTTACACTGATTGCATTCCCGGTGCTCAAAGCCCAGACCAATCGGACCTGCCCAAACACTGCCGCAAACTCCACCTCACCGGAATCAGGGAACGCGAGGGCGAACTCTCTCCGGTCTATCTCAGTCCAGTCTAACTCACTCCAGTCTATCTCGGTCCGGTCTATCTCACTCCGATCTATCTCAGTCCAGTCTAACTCACTCCGGTCTATCTCGATCCGGTCTATCTCAGTCCAGTCTATCTCAGTCCAGTCTAACTCACTCCGGTCGATCTCAGTCTGGTCTAACTCACTCTGGTCTATCTCAGTCTGGTCTAACTCACTCCGGTCTATTTCAGTCTGGTCTAACTCACTCCGGTCTATCTCAGTCCAATCTATCTCACTCCGGTCTATCTCGGTCCGGTCTATCTCACTCCGGTCTATCTCAGTCTGGTCTAACTCACTCCGGTCTATCTCAGTCTGGTCTAACTCACTCCGGTCTATCTTGGTCCGGTCGAACTCACTCCGGTCTATCTCAGTCCAGTCTAAGACACTCTGGTTTATCTCAGTCTGGTCTAACTCACTCCGGTCTATCTCAGTCCAGTCTAACTCACTCCGGTCTATCTCAGTCTGGTCTAACTCACTCTGGTCTATCTCGGTCCAGTCTATCTCAGTCTGGTCTAACTCAGTCCGATCTATCTCACTCCGGTCTATCTCAGTCCAGTTTATCTCAGTCTGGTCTAACTCACTCCGGTCTATTTCAGTCTGGTCTAACTCACTCCGGTCTATCTTGGTCCGGTCTATCTCAGTCCAGTCTATCTCAGTCCAGTCTAACTCGCTCCGGTCTATCTCAGTCTGGTCTAACTCACTCCGGCCCATCTCAGTCTGGTCAAACTCACTCCAGTCTATCTCAGTCTGGTCTAACTCACTCCGGTCTATCTCAGTCCAGTCTATCTCACTCCGGTCTATCTCGGTCCGGTCTATCTCACTCCGGTCTATCTCGGTCCGGTCTATCTCACTCCGGTCTATCTCAGTCCAATCTATCTCACTCCGGTCCATCTCAGTCCAGTCTAACTCACTCCGGTCTATCTCAGTCTGGTCTAAGTCACTGCGGTCCATCTCAGTCTGGTCTAACTCACTCCAGTCTATCTCACTCTGGTCTAACTCACTCCGGTCTATCTCACTCCAGTCTATCTCACTCCGGTCTATCTCACTCCGGTCTATCTCACTCCGGTCTAACTCACTCTGGTCTATCTCAGTCCGGTCTAACTCACTCCGGTCCATCTCAGTCTGGTCTAACTCACTCCAGTCTATCGCAGTCTGGTCTAACTCACTCCGGTCTATCTCAGTCCAGTCTATCTCACTCCGGTCTATCTCACTCCAGTCTATCTCACTCCGGTCTATCTCGGACCACTCTATCTCAGTCCGGTGTATCTCACTCCGGTCTATCTCGGTCCGGTCTATCTCACTCTGGACTATCTCGGTCCGGTCTATCTCACTCCGGTCTATCTCAGTCTGGTCCAACTCACTCCGGTCTATCTCAGTCTGGTCAAACTCACTCCGGTCTATCTCAGTCCAGTCTATCTTACTCCGGTCTATCTCGGTCCGGTCTATCTCACTCCGGTCTATCTCAGTCCGGTCGAACTCACTCCGGTCCATCTCAGTCCAGTCTAACTCACTCCGGTCTATCTCAGTCTGGTCTAACTCACTCTGGTCGATCTCAGTCCAGTCAAACTCATTCTGGTCTATCTCGGTCCAGTCTAACTCACTCAGGTCTATCTCAGTCTGGTCGAACTCACTCCGATCTATCTCACTCCGGTCTATCTCAGTCCAGTCTAACTCCCTCAGTACTGCCCCTCCGACAATGCGGTGCTCCCTCAGTACTGCCCCTCCGACAGTGCGGCGCTCCCACAGTACTGCCCCTCCGACAATGCGGCGTTCCCACAGTACTGCCCCTCCGCCAGTGCGGCGCTCCCTCAGTACTGCCCCTCCGACAGTGCGCCGCTCCCTCAGTACTACCCCTTCGACAGTGCGGCGCTCCCTCAGTACTACACCTCCGACAGTGCGGTACTCCCTCAGTACTGCCCCTCCGACAGTGCGGCGCTCCCTCAGTACTGCCCCTCCGACAGTGCGGCACTCCCTCAGTACTGCCCCTCCGACAGTGCGGCGCTCCCTCAGTACTACCCTTCCGACAGTGCAACACTCCCTCGGCACTGCACTGGAGGGTCAGTTTAGATTCTTGTGCTCAGGTCTCTGGACTGGATTTTCAACCCACAACCTTCTGACACCGAGGCGAGAGTGCTGCCCATGAGCCACAGCTGTTAGCCCACATCCGGTTGTTTAAGGGAGAAACTTAGAGTCACATCGAGTGCATCGGTTTATTAATGCCAAATCCTGAAATGTTTATTTGAAATGTTCAAGGAGGTGTGGATTCAGTGTGGAGATTCGGCCGTGTTTGAAGGGCAGTCTCATGCAGTGGAGTCTGGCGGTGGATGTGAGGGAGAGATGACTTAGCAGTGAGCATCGCGCTGCATAATGCTCAGTGAATTAGTGAAAGGGACGGGCGTACTTGCTGAATAGGTGCTGATGAAGCAGATCGAGTTATTGCTTGTCTTTACACTGATTGCATTCCCGGTGCTCAAAGCCCAGACCAATCGGACCTGCCCAAACACTGCCGCAAACTCCACCTCACCGGAATCAGGGAACGCGAGGGCGAACTCTCTCCGGTCTATCTCAGTCCAGTCTAACTCACTCCAGTCTATCTCGGTCCGGTCTATCTCAGTCCAGTCTATCTCAGTCCAGTCTAACTCACTCCAGTCTATCTCGGTCCGGTCTATCTCAGTCCAGTCTATCTCAGTCCAGTCTAACTCACTCCGGTCTATCTCGGTCCGGTCTATCTCAGTCCAGTCTATCTCAGTCCAGTCTAACTCACTCCGGTCTATCTCAGTCCAGTCTAACTCACTCCGGTCCATCTCAGTCCGATCTATCTCAGTCCAGTCAAACTCACTGCGGTCTATCTCACTCCGATCTATCTCAGTCCAGTCTAACTCACTCCGGTCTATCTCGGTCCGGTCTATCTCACTCCGGTCCATCTCAGTCTGGTCTAACTCACTCCGGTCTATCTCAGTCTGGTCTAACTCACTCTGGTCTATTTCAGTCTGGTCTAACTCACTCCGGTCTATCTCAGTCCAATCTATCTCAGTCCAGTCTATCTCAGTCCAGTCGAACTCACTCCGGTCGATTTCAGTACAGTCTAACTCACTCCGGTCTATCTCAGTCTGGCCTAACTCACTCTGGTCAATCTCAATCTGGTCTAACTCACTCCGGTCTATTTCAGTCTGGTCTAACTCACTCCGGTCTATCTCAGTCCAATCTATCTCACTCCGGTCTATCTCGGTCCGGTCTATCTCACTCCGGTCTATCTCAGTCTGGTCTAACTCACTCCGGTCTATCTCAGTCTGGTCTAACTCACTCCGGTCTATCTTGGTCCGGTCGAACTCACTCCGGTGTATCTCAGTCCAGTCCAAGTCACTCCGGTTTATCTCAGTCTGGTCTAACTCACTCCGGTCTATCCCAGTCCAGTCTAACTCACTCCGGTCTATCTAAGTCCGGTTTATCTCAGTCTGGTCTAACTCACTCCGGTCTATTTCAGTCTGGTCTAACTCACTCCGGTCTATCTTGGTCCGGTCTATCTCAGTCCAGTCTATCTCAGTCCAGTCTAACTCACTCCGGTCCATCTCAGTCTGGTCAAACTCACTCCAGTCTATCTCAGTCTGGTCTAACTCACTCCGGTCTATCTCGGTCCGGTCTATCTCACTCCGGTCCATCTCGGTCCGGTCTATCTCACTCCGATCTATCTCGGTCCGGTCTATCTCACTCCGGTCGAACTCACTCCGGTCCATCTCAGTCCAGTCTAACTCACTCCGGTCTATCTCAGTCTAGTCTAACTCACTCCGATCCATCTCAGTCTGGTCTAACTCACTCCAGTCGATCTCAGTCTGGTCTAACTCACTCCGGTCTATCTCAGTCCAGTCTATCTCACTCCGGTCTATCTCGGTCCGGTCTATCTCACTCCGGTCTATCTCGGTCCGGTCGATCTCACTCCGGTCTATCTCAGTCAGGTCTAACTCACTCCGGTCTATCTCAGTCTGGTCTAACTCACTCCGGTCTATCTCAGTCCAGTCTATCTCACTCCGGTCTATCTCGGTCCGGTCTATCTCACTCCGATCTATCTCGGTCCGGTCTATCTCAGTCTGGTCTAACTCACTCCGGTCCATCTCAGTCCAGTCTAACTCACTCCGGTCTATCGCAGTCTGGTCTAACTCACTCTGGTCTATCTCAGTCCAGTCTAACTCATTCTGGTCTATCTCGGTCCAGTCTAACTCACTCAGGTCTATCTCAGTCTGGCCGAACTCACTCCGATCTATCTCACTCCGGTCAATCTCACTCCAGTCTATCTCAGTCCAGTCTAACTCACTCTGGAGTATCTGGGTCCAGTCTATCTCAGTCTGGTCTAACTCACTCCGATCTATCTCACTCCGATCTATCTCACTCCGGTCTATCTCAGTCTGGTCGAACTCACTCTGGTCTATCTCGGTCCGGTCTATCTCAGTCTGGTCTAACTAACTCCGATCTATCTCACTCCGGTCTATCTCAGTCCAGTCTAACTCACTCCGGTCTATCTCAGTCCAGTCTAACTCACTCCGGTCTATCTCAGTCCAATCTATCTCACTCCGGTCGATCTCGGACCGATCGATCTCACTCCGGTCTATCTCAGTCTGGTCTAACTCACTCCGGTCTATTTCAGTCCAGTCTATCTCACTCCGGTCTATCTCACTCCAGTCTATCTCACTCCGGTCTATCTCGGACCACTCTATCTCAGTCCGGTGTATCTCACTCCGGTCTATCTCGGTCCAGTCTATCTCACTCTGGACTATCTCGGTCCGGTCTATCTCACTCCGGTCTATCTCAGTCTGGTCCAACTCACTCCGGTCTATCTCAGTCTGGTCAAACTGACTCCGGTCTATCTCAGTCTAGTCTATCTTACTCCGGTCTATCTCGGTCCGGTCTATCTCACTCCGATCTATCTCGGTCCGGTCTATCTCACTCCGGTCTATCTCAGTCCGGTCGAACTCATTCCGGTCCATCTTAGTCCAGTCGAACTCACTCCGATCTATCTCACTCCGGTCTATCTCAGTCCAGTCTAACTCACTCCGGTCTATCTCAGTCCAGTCTAACTCACTCTGGTCTATCTCGGTCCGGTCTATCTCAGTCTGGTCTAACTCACTCTGATCTATCTCACTCCGGTCTCTCTCAGTCCAGTTTATCTCACTCTGGTCTAACTCACTCCAGTCTATCTCAGTCCAGTCTAACTCACTCTGGTCTATCTCGGTCGGGTCGATCTCAGTCTGGTCTAACTCACTCCGATCTATCTCATTCCGGTCTATCTCAGTCCAGTTTATCTCAGTCTGGTCTAACTCACTCCGGTCTATCTCACTCCAGTCTATCTCACTCCGGTCTATCTCACTCCGGTCTATCTCACTCTGGTCTATCTCGGCCGACTCTATCTCAGTCTGGTCTAACTCAGTCCGGTCTATCTCACTGCAATCTATCTCACTCCGGTCTATCTCACTCCGGTCTATCTCACTCCGGTCTATCTCACACCGGTCTAACTCACTCCGGTCTATCTCGGTCCGGTCTATCTCAGTCTGGTCTAACTCACTCTGATCTATCTCACTCCGGTCTCTCTCAGTCCAGTTTATCTCACTCTGGTCTAACTCACTCCAGTCTATCTCAGTCCAGTCTAACTCACTCTGGTCTATCTCGGTCGGGTCGATCTCAGTCTGGTCTAACTCACTCCGATCTATCTCATTCCGGTCTATCTCAGTCCAGTTTATCTCAGTCTGGTCTAACTCACTCCGGTCTATCTCACTCCAGTCTATCTCACTCCAGTCTATCTCACTCCGGTCTATCTCACTCCGGTCTATCTCACTCTGGTCTATCTCGGCCGACTCTATCTCAGTCTGGTCTAACTCAGTCCGGTCTATCTCACTGCAATCTATCTCACTCTGGTCTATCTCACTCCGGTCTATCTCACTCCGGTCTATCTCACACCGGTCTAACTCACTCCGGTCTATCTCACTCCGGTCTATGTCACTCCGGTCTAACTCACTCCGGTCTATCTCGGTCCGGTCTATCTCACTCCGATCTATCTCGGTCCGGTCTATCTCAGTCTGGTCTAACTCACTCCGGTCCATCTCAGTCCAGTCTAACTCACTCCGGTCTATCTCAGTCTGGTCTAACTCACTCTGGTCTATCTCAGTCCAGTCTAACTCATTCTGGTCTATCTCGGTCCAGTCTAACTCACTCAGGTCTATCTCAGTCTGGCCGAACTCACTCCGATCTATCTCACTCCGGTCAATCTCACTCCAGTCTATCTCAGTCCAGTCTAACTCACTCTGGAGTATCTGGGTCCAGTCTATCTCAGTCTGGTCTAACTCACTCCGATCTATCTCACTCCGATCTATCTCACTCCGGTCTATCTCAGTCTGGTCGAACTCACTCTGGTCTATCTCGGTCCGGTCTATCTCAGTCTGGTCTAACTAACTCCGATCTATCTCACTCCGGTCTATCTCAGTCCAGTCTAACTCACTCCGGTCTATCTCAGTCCAGTCTAACTCACTCCGGTCTATCTCAGTCCAATCTATCTCACTCCGGTCGATCTCGGACCGGTCGATCTCACTCCGGTCTATCTCAGTCTGGTCTAACTCACTCCGGTCTATTTCAGTCCAGTCTATCTCACTCCGGTCTATCTCACTCCAGTCTATCTCACTCCGGTCTATCTCGGACCACTCTATCTCAGTCCGGTGTATCTCACTCCGGTCTATCTCGGTCCAGTCTATCTCACTCTGGACTATCTCGGTCCGGTCTATCTCACTCCGGTCTATCTCAGTCTGGTCCAACTCACTCCGGTCTATCTCAGTCTGGTCAAACTGACTCCGGTCTATCTCAGTCCAGTCTATCTTACTCCGGTCTATCTCGGTCCGGTCTATCTCACTCCGATCTATCTCGGTCCGGTCTATCTCACTCCGGTCTATCTCAGTCCGGTCGAACTCACTCCGGTCCATCTCAGTCCAGTCGAACTCACTCCGATCTATCTCACTCCGGTCTATCTCAGTCCAGTCTAACTCACTCCGGTCTATCTCAGTCCAGTCCAACTCACTCCGGTCTATCTCAGTCCAGTCTAACTCACTCTGGTCTATCTCGGTCCGGTCTATCTCAGTCTGGTCTAACTCACTCTGATCTATCTCACTCCGGTCTCTCTCAGTCCAGTTTATCTCACTCTGGTCTAACTCACTCCAGTCTATCTCAGTCCAGTCTAACTCACTCTGGTCTATCTCGGTCGGGTCGATCTCAGTCTGGTCTAACTCACTCCGATCTATCTCATTCCGGTCTATCTCAGTCCAGTTTATCTCAGTCTGGTCTAACTCACTCCGGTCTATCTCACTCCAGTCTATCTCACTCCGGTCTATCTCACTCCGGTCTATCTCACTCTGGTCTATCTCGGCCGACTCTATCTCAGTCTGGTCCAACTCAGTCCGGTCTATCTCACTGCAATCTATCTCACTCCGGTCTATCTCACTCCGGTCTAACTCACTCCGGTCTATCTCACTCCGGTCTATGTCACTCCGGTCTAACTCACTCCGGTCTATCTCACTCTGGTCTAACTCACTCAGGTCCATCTCAGTCCAGTCTAACTCACTCCGGTCTATCTCAGTCTGGTCTAACTCACTCTGGTCTATCTCGGTCCGGTCTATCTCAGTCTGGTCGAACTCACTCCGATCTATCTCACTCCGGTCTATCTCAGTCCAGTTTATCTCAGTCTGGTCTAACTCACTCCGCTCTATTTCAGTCTGGTCTAACTCACTCCGGTCGATCTTGGTCCGGTCTATCTCAATCCAGTCTATCTCAGTCCAGTCTAACAAACTCCGGTCTATCTCAGTCTGGTCTAACTCACTCCGGTCCATCTCAGTCTGTTCAAACTCACTCCAGTCTATCTCAGTCTGGTCTAACTCACTCCGGACTATCTCAGTCCAGTATATCTCACTCCGGTCTATCTCGATCCGGTCTATCTCAGTCCAGTCTATCTCAGTCCAGTCTAACTCACTCCGGTCGATCTCAGTCTGGTCTAACTCACTCTGGTCTATCTCAGTCTGGTCTAACTCACTCCGGTCTATTTCAGTCTGGTCTAACTCACTCCGGTCTATCTCAGTCCAATCTATCTCACTCCGGTCTATCTCGGTCCGGTCTATCTCACTCCGGTCTATCTCAGTCTGGTCTAACTCACTCCGGTCTATCTCAGTCTGGTCTAACTCACTCCGGTCTATCTTGGTCCGGTCGAACTCACTCCGGTCTATCTCAGTCCAGTCTAAGACACTCTGGTTTATCTCAGTCTGGTCTAACTCACTCCGGTCTATCTCAGTCCAGTCTAACTCACTCCGGTCTATCTCAGTCTGGTCTAACTCACTCTGGTCTATCTCGGTCCAGTCTATCTCAGTCTGGTCTAACTCAGTCCGATCTATCTCACTCCGGTCTATCTCAGTCCAGTTTATCTCAGTCTGGTCTAACTCACTCCGGTCTATTTCAGTCTGGTCTAACTCACTCCGGTCTATCTTGGTCCGGTCTATCTCAGTCCAGTCTATCTCAGTCCAGTCTAACTCGCTCCGGTCTATCTCAGTCTGGTCTAACTCACTCCGGCCCATCTCAGTCTGGTCAAACTCACTCCAGTCTATCTCAGTCTGGTCTAACTCACTCCGGTCTATCTCAGTCCAGTCTATCTCACTCCGGTCTATCTCGGTCCGGTCTATCTCACTCCGGTCTATCTCGGTCCGGTCTATCTCACTCCGGTCTATCTCAGTCCAATCTATCTCACTCCGGTCCATCTCAGTCCAGTCTAACTCACTCCGGTCTATCTCAGTCTGGTCTAAGTCACTGCGGTCCATCTCAGTCTGGTCTAACTCACTCCAGTCTATCTCACTCTGGTCTAACTCACTCCGGTCTATCTCACTCCAGTCTATCTCACTCCGGTCTATCTCACTCCGGTCTATCTCACTCCGGTCTAACTCACTCTGGTCTATCTCAGTCCGGTCTAACTCACTCCGGTCCATCTCAGTCTGGTCTAACTCACTCCAGTCTATCGCAGTCTGGTCTAACTCACTCCGGTCTATCTCAGTCCAGTCTATCTCACTCCGGTCTATCTCACTCCAGTCTATCTCACTCCGGTCTATCTCGGACCACTCTATCTCAGTCCGGTGTATCTCACTCCGGTCTATCTCGGTCCGGTCTATCTCACTCTGGACTATCTCGGTCCGGTCTATCTCACTCCGGTCTATCTCAGTCTGGTCCAACTCACTCCGGTCTATCTCAGTCTGGTCAAACTCACTCCGGTCTATCTCAGTCCAGTCTATCTTACTCCGGTCTATCTCGGTCCGGTCTATCTCACTCCGGTCTATCTCAGTCCGGTCGAACTCACTCCGGTCCATCTCAGTCCAGTCTAACTCACTCCGGTCTATCTCAGTCTGGTCTAACTCACTCTGGTCGATCTCAGTCCAGTCAAACTCATTCTGGTCTATCTCGGTCCAGTCTAACTCACTCAGGTCTATCTCAGTCTGGTCGAACTCACTCCGATCTATCTCACTCCGGTCTATCTCAGTCCAGTCTAACTCCCTCAGTACTGCCCCTCCGACAATGCGGTGCTCCCTCAGTACTGCCCCTCCGACAGTGCGGCGCTCCCACAGTACTGCCCCTCCGACAATGCGGCGTTCCCACAGTACTGCCCCTCCGCCAGTGCGGCGCTCCCTCAGTACTGCCCCTCCGACAGTGCGCCGCTCCCTCAGTACTACCCCTTCGACAGTGCGGCGCTCCCTCAGTACTACACCTCCGACAGTGCGGTACTCCCTCAGTACTGCCCCTCCGACAGTGCGGCGCTCCCTCAGTACTGCCCCTCCGACAGTGCGGCACTCCCTCAGTACTGCCCCTCCGACAGTGCGGCGCTCCCTCAGTACTACCCTTCCGACAGTGCAACACTCCCTCGGCACTGCACTGGAGGGTCAGTTTAGATTCTTGTGCTCAGGTCTCTGGACTGGATTTTCAACCCACAACCTTCTGACACCGAGGCGAGAGTGCTGCCCATGAGCCACAGCTGTTAGCCCACATCCGGTTGTTTAAGGGAGAAACTTAGAGTCACATCGAGTGCATCGGTTTATTAATGCCAAATCCTGAAATGTTTATTTGAAATGTTCAAGGAGGTGTGGATTCAGTGTGGAGATTCGGCCGTGTTTGAAGGGCAGTCTCATGCAGTGGAGTCTGGCGGTGGATGTGAGGGAGAGATGACTTAGCAGTGAGCATCGCGCTGCATAATGCTCAGTGAATTAGTGAAAGGGACGAGCGTACTTGCTGAATAGGTGCTGATGAAGCAGATCGAGTTATTGCTTGTCTTTACACTGATTGCATTCCCGGTGCTCAAAGCCCAGACCAATCGGACCTGCCCAAACACTGCCGCAAACTCCACCTCACCGGAATCAGGGAACGCGAGGGCGAACTCTCTCCGGTCTATCTCAGTCCAGTCTAACTCACTCCAGTCTATCTCGGTCCGGTCTATCTCAGTCCAGTCTATCTCAGTCCAGTCTAACTCACTCCAGTCTATCTCGGTCCGGTCTATCTCAGTCCAGTCTATCTCAGTCCAGTCTAACTCACTCCAGTCTATCTCGGTCCGGTCTATCTCAGTCCAGTCTATCTCAGTCCAGTCTAACTCACTCCGGTCTATCTCAGTCCAGTCTAACTCACTCCGGTCCATCTCAGTCCGATCTATCTCAGTCCAGTCAAACTCACTGCGGTCTATCTCACTCCGATCTATCTCAGTCCAGTCTAACTCACTCCGGTCTATCTCGGTCCGGTCTATCTCACTCCGGTCCATCTCAGTCTGGTCTAACTCACTCCGGTCTATCTCAGTCTGGTCTAACTCACTCTGGTCTATTTCAGTCTGGTCTAACTCACTCCGGTCTATCTCAGTCCAATCTATCTCAGTCCAGTCTATCTCAGTCCAGTCGAACTCACTCCGGTCGATTTCAGTACAGTCTAACTCACTCCGGTCTATCTCAGTCTGGCCTAACTCACTCTGGTCAATCTCAATCTGGTCTAACTCACTCCGGTCTATTTCAGTCTGGTCTAACTCACTCCGGTCTATCTCAGTCCAATCTATCTCACTCCGGTCTATCTCGGTCCGGTCTATCTCACTCCGGTCTATCTCAGTCTGGTCTAACTCACTCCGGTCTATCTCAGTCTGGTCTAACTCACTCCGGTCTATCTTGGTCCGGTCGAACTCACTCCGGTGTATCTCAGTCCAGTCCAAGTCACTCCGGTTTATCTCAGTCTGGTCTAACTCACTCCGGTCTATCCCAGTCCAGTCTAACTCACTCCGGTCTATCTAAGTCCGGTTTATCTCAGTCTGGTCTAACTCACTCCGGTCTATTTCAGTCTGGTCTAACTCACTCCGGTCTATCTTGGTCCGGTCTATCTCAGTCCAGTCTATCTCAGTCCAGTCTAACTCACTCCGGTCCATCTCAGTCTGGTCAAACTCACTCCAGTCTATCTCAGTCTGGTCTAACTCACTCCGGTCTATCTCGGTCCGGTCTATCTCACTCCGGTCCATCTCGGTCCGGTCTATCTCACTCCGATCTATCTCGGTCCGGTCTATCTCACTCCGGTCGAACTCACTCCGGTCCATCTCAGTCCAGTCTAACTCACTCCGGTCTATCTCAGTCTAGTCTAACTCACTCCGATCCATCTCAGTCTGGTCTAACTCACTCCAGTCGATCTCAGTCTGGTCTAACTCACTCCGGTCTATCTCAGTCCAGTCTATCTCACTCCGGTCTATCTCGGTCCGGTCTATCTCACTCCGGTCTATCTCGGTCCGGTCGATCTCACTCCGGTCTATCTCAGTCAGGTCTAACTCACTCCGGTCTATCTCAGTCTGGTCTAACTCACTCCGGTCTATCTCAGTCCAGTCTATCTCACTCCGGTCTATCTCGGTCCGGTCTATCTCACTCCGATCTATCTCGGTCCGGTCTATCTCAGTCTGGTCTAACTCACTCCGGTCCATCTCAGTCCAGTCTAACTCACTCCGGTCTATCGCAGTCTGGTCTAACTCACTCTGGTCTATCTCAGTCCAGTCTAACTCATTCTGGTCTATCTCGGTCCAGTCTAACTCACTCAGGTCTATCTCAGTCTGGCCGAACTCACTCCGATCTATCTCACTCCGGTCAATCTCACTCCAGTCTATCTCAGTCCAGTCTAACTCACTCTGGAGTATCTGGGTCCAGTCTATCTCAGTCTGGTCTAACTCACTCCGATCTATCTCACTCCGATCTATCTCACTCCGGTCTATCTCAGTCTGGTCGAACTCACTCTGGTCTATCTCGGTCCGGTCTATCTCAGTCTGGTCTAACTAACTCCGATCTATCTCACTCCGGTCTATCTCAGTCCAGTCTAACTCACTCCGGTCTATCTCAGTCCAGTCTAACTCACTCCGGTCTATCTCAGTCCAATCTATCTCACTCCGGTCGATCTCGGACCGATCGATCTCACTCCGGTCTATCTCAGTCTGGTCTAACTCACTCCGGTCTATTTCAGTCCAGTCTATCTCACTCCGGTCTATCTCACTCCAGTCTATCTCACTCCGGTCTATCTCGGACCACTCTATCTCAGTCCGGTGTATCTCACTCCGGTCTATCTCGGTCCAGTCTATCTCACTCTGGACTATCTCGGTCCGGTCTATCTCACTCCGGTCTATCTCAGTCTGGTCCAACTCACTCCGGTCTATCTCAGTCTGGTCAAACTGACTCCGGTCTATCTCAGTCTAGTCTATCTTACTCCGGTCTATCTCGGTCCGGTCTATCTCACTCCGATCTATCTCGGTCCGGTCTATCTCACTCCGGTCTATCTCAGTCCGGTCGAACTCATTCCGGTCCATCTTAGTCCAGTCGAACTCACTCCGATCTATCTCACTCCGGTCTATCTCAGTCCAGTCTAACTCACTCCGGTCTATCTCAGTCCAGTCTAACTCACTCTGGTCTATCTCGGTCCGGTCTATCTCAGTCTGGTCTAACTCACTCTGATCTATCTCACTCCGGTCTCTCTCAGTCCAGTTTATCTCACTCTGGTCTAACTCACTCCAGTCTATCTCAGTCCAGTCTAACTCACTCTGGTCTATCTCGGTCGGGTCGATCTCAGTCTGGTCTAACTCACTCCGATCTATCTCATTCCGGTCTATCTCAGTCCAGTTTATCTCAGTCTGGTCTAACTCACTCCGGTCTATCTCACTCCAGTCTATCTCACTCCGGTCTATCTCACTCCGGTCTATCTCACTCTGGTCTATCTCGGCCGACTCTATCTCAGTCTGGTCTAACTCAGTCCGGTCTATCTCACTGCAATCTATCTCACTCCGGTCTATCTCACTCCGGTCTATCTCACTCCGGTCTATCTCACACCGGTCTAACTCACTCCGGTCTATCTCGGTCCGGTCTATCTCAGTCTGGTCTAACTCACTCTGATCTATCTCACTCCGGTCTCTCTCAGTCCAGTTTATCTCACTCTGGTCTAACTCACTCCAGTCTATCTCAGTCCAGTCTAACTCACTCTGGTCTATCTCGGTCGGGTCGATCTCAGTCTGGTCTAACTCACTCCGATCTATCTCATTCCGGTCTATCTCAGTCCAGTTTATCTCAGTCTGGTCTAACTCACTCCGGTCTATCTCACTCCAGTCTATCTCACTCCAGTCTATCTCACTCCGGTCTATCTCACTCCGGTCTATCTCACTCTGGTCTATCTCGGCCGACTCTATCTCAGTCTGGTCTAACTCAGTCCGGTCTATCTCACTGCAATCTATCTCACTCTGGTCTATCTCACTCCGGTCTATCTCACTCCGGTCTATCTCACACCGGTCTAACTCACTCCGGTCTATCTCACTCCGGTCTATGTCACTCCGGTCTAACTCACTCCGGTCTATCTCGGTCCGGTCTATCTCACTCCGATCTATCTCGGTCCGGTCTATCTCAGTCTGGTCTAACTCACTCCGGTCCATCTCAGTCCAGTCTAACTCACTCCGGTCTATCTCAGTCTGGTCTAACTCACTCTGGTCTATCTCAGTCCAGTCTAACTCATTCTGGTCTATCTCGGTCCAGTCTAACTCACTCAGGTCTATCTCAGTCTGGCCGAACTCACTCCGATCTATCTCACTCCGGTCAATCTCACTCCAGTCTATCTCAGTCCAGTCTAACTCACTCTGGAGTATCTGGGTCCAGTCTATCTCAGTCTGGTCTAACTCACTCCGATCTATCTCACTCCGATCTATCTCACTCCGGTCTATCTCAGTCTGGTCGAACTCACTCTGGTCTATCTCGGTCCGGTCTATCTCAGTCTGGTCTAACTAACTCCGATCTATCTCACTCCGGTCTATCTCAGTCCAGTCTAACTCACTCCGGTCTATCTCAGTCCAGTCTAACTCACTCCGGTCTATCTCAGTCCAATCTATCTCACTCCGGTCGATCTCGGACCGGTCGATCTCACTCCGGTCTATCTCAGTCTGGTCTAACTCACTCCGGTCTATTTCAGTCCAGTCTATCTCACTCCGGTCTATCTCACTCCAGTCTATCTCACTCCGGTCTATCTCGGACCACTCTATCTCAGTCCGGTGTATCTCACTCCGGTCTATCTCGGTCCAGTCTATCTCACTCTGGACTATCTCGGTCCGGTCTATCTCACTCCGGTCTATCTCAGTCTGGTCCAACTCACTCCGGTCTATCTCAGTCTGGTCAAACTGACTCCGGTCTATCTCAGTCCAGTCTATCTTACTCCGGTCTATCTCGGTCCGGTCTATCTCACTCCGATCTATCTCGGTCCGGTCTATCTCACTCCGGTCTATCTCAGTCCGGTCGAACTCACTCCGGTCCATCTCAGTCCAGTCGAACTCACTCCGATCTATCTCACTCCGGTCTATCTCAGTCCAGTCTAACTCACTCCGGTCTATCTCAGTCCAGTCCAACTCACTCCGGTCTATCTCAGTCCAGTCTAACTCACTCTGGTCTATCTCGGTCCGGTCTATCTCAGTCTGGTCTAACTCACTCTGATCTATCTCACTCCGGTCTCTCTCAGTCCAGTTTATCTCACTCTGGTCTAACTCACTCCAGTCTATCTCAGTCCAGTCTAACTCACTCTGGTCTATCTCGGTCGGGTCGATCTCAGTCTGGTCTAACTCACTCCGATCTATCTCATTCCGGTCTATCTCAGTCCAGTTTATCTCAGTCTGGTCTAACTCACTCCGGTCTATCTCACTCCAGTCTATCTCACTCCGGTCTATCTCACTCCGGTCTATCTCACTCTGGTCTATCTCGGCCGACTCTATCTCAGTCTGGTCCAACTCAGTCCGGTCTATCTCACTGCAATCTATCTCACTCCGGTCTATCTCACTCCGGTCTAACTCACTCCGGTCTATCTCACTCCGGTCTATGTCACTCCGGTCTAACTCACTCCGGTCTATCTCACTCTGGTCTAACTCACTCAGGTCCATCTCAGTCCAGTCTAACTCACTCCGGTCTATCTCAGTCTGGTCTAACTCACTCTGGTCTATCTCGGTCCGGTCTATCTCAGTCTGGTCGAACTCACTCCGATCTATCTCACTCCGGTCTATCTCAGTCCAGTTTATCTCAGTCTGGTCTAACTCACTCCGCTCTATTTCAGTCTGGTCTAACTCACTCCGGTCGATCTTGGTCCGGTCTATCTCAATCCAGTCTATCTCAGTCCAGTCTAACAAACTCCGGTCTATCTCAGTCTGGTCTAACTCACTCCGGTCCATCTCAGTCTGTTCAAACTCACTCCAGTCTATCTCAGTCTGGTCTAACTCACTCCGGACTATCTCAGTCCAGTATATCTCACTCCGGTCTATCTCGGTCCGGTCTATCTCACTCCGGTCTATCTCGTTCCGGTCGATCTCACTCCGGTCTATCTCAGTCTGGTCTAACTCACTCCAGTCTATCTCAGTCTGGTCTAACTCACTCCGGTCTATCTCAGTCCAGTCTATCTCACTCCGGTCTATCTCGGTCCGGTCTATCTCACTCCGATCTATCTCGGTCCAGTCTAACTCATTCTGGTCTATCTCGGTCCAGTCTAACTCACTCAGGTCTATCTCGGTCGGGTCGATCTCAGTCTGGTCGAACTCACTCCGATCTATCTCACTCCGGTCGATCTCACTCCGGTCTATCTCAGTCCAGTCCAACTCACTCTGGTGTATCTCGGTCCAGTCTATCTCAGTTAGGTCTAACTCACTCCGATCTATCTCACTCCGATCTATCTCACTCCGGTCTATCTCAGTCTGGTCGAACTCACTCTGGTCTATCTCGGTCCGGTCTATCTCAGTCTGGTCTAACTAACTCCGATCTATCTCACTCTGGTCTATCTCAGTCCAGTTTATCTCAGTCTGGTCGAACACACTCCGATCTATCTCACTCCGGTCTATCTCAGTCCAGTTTATATCAGTCTGGTCTAACTCACTCCGGTCCATCTCACTCCGATCTATCTCAGTCCAGTCGAACTCACTCCGGTCTATCTCGGTCCGGTCTATCGCAGTCCAGTCTATCTCAGTCCAGAACTAACTCACTCAGGTCCATCTCAGTCCAGTCTAACTCACTCCGGTCTATCTCAGTCTGGTCTAACTCACTCTGGTCTATCTCGGTCCGGTCTATCTCAGTCTGGTCCAACTCACTCCGATCTATCTCACTCCGGTCCATCTCAGTCCAGTTTATCTCAGTCTGGTCGAACACATTCCGATCTATCTCACTCCGGTCTATCTCAGTCCAGTTTATCTCAGTCTGGTCTAACTCACTCCGGTCCATCTCACTCCGATCTATCTCAGTCCAGTCGAACTCACTCCGGTCTATCTGAGTCTGGTCTAACACACTCCGGTCCATCTCAGTCTGGTCTAACTCACTCCAGTCTATCTCACTCCGGTCTATCTCGGTCCGGTCTATCTCACTCCGGTCTATCTCAGTCTGGTCTAACTCACTCCGGTCTATCTCAGTCTGGTCAAACTCACTCCGGCCTATCTCAGTCCAGTCTAACTCACTCCGGTCTATCTCAGTCTGGTCTAACTCACTCCGGTCCATCTCAGTCTGGTCAAACTCACTCCAGTCTATCTCACTCCGGTCTATCTCAGTCTGGTCTAACTCACTCTGGTCTATCTCAGACCAGTCTAACTCATTCTGGTCGATCTCGGTCCAGTCTAAATCACTCCGGTCTATCTCAGTCTGGTCGAACTCACTCCGATCTATCTCACTCCGGTCTATCTCAGTCCAGTCTAACTCACTCCGGTCTATCTCACTCCGGTCTAACTCACTCCGGTCTATCTCAGTCCAGTCTACCGCACTCTGGTCGATCTCGGTCCGGTCTATCTCAGTCCAGTCTATTTCAGTCCAGTCTATCTCAGTCCAGTCTTGCTCACTCCGGTCTATCTCAGTCCAGTCTAACTCACTCCGGTCTATCTCAGTCCAATCTATCTCACTCCGGTCGATCTCGGACCGGTCGATCTCACTCCGGTCTATCTCAGTCTGGTCTAACTCACTCCGGTCTATTTCAGTCCAGTCTATCTCACTCCGGTCTATCTCACTCCAGTCTATCTCACTCCGGTCTATCTCGGACCACTCTATCTCAGTCCGGTGTATCTCACTCCGGTCTATCTCGGTCCGGTCTATCTCACTCTGGACTATCTCGGTCCGGTCTATCTCACTCCGGTCTATCTCAGTCCGGTCTATCTCACTCCGATCTATCTCGGTCCGGTCTATCTCACTCCGATCTATCTCGGTCCGGTCGATCTCACTCCGGTCTATCTCAGTCCGGTCGAACTCACTCCGGTCCATCTCAGTCCAGTCGAACTCACTCCGATCTATCTCACTCCGGTCTATCTCAGTCCAGTCTAACTCACTCCGGTCTATCTCAGTCCAGTCCAACTCACTCTGATCTATCTCACTCCGGTCTCTCTCAGTCCAGTTTATCTCACTCTGGTCTAACTCACTCCAGTCTATCTCAGTCCAGTCTAACTCACTCTGGTCTATCTCGGTCGGGTCGATCTCAGTCTGGTCCAACTCACTCCGATCTATCTCATTCCGGTCCATCTCAGTCCAGTTTATCTCAGTCTGGTCTAACTCACTCCGGTCTATCTCACTCCAGTCTATCTCACTCCGGTCTATCTCACTCCGGTCTATCTCACTCTGGTCTATCTCGGCCGACTCTATCTCAGTCTGGTCTAACTCAGTCCGGTCTATCTCACTGCAATCTATCTCACTCCGGTCTATCTCACTCCGGTCTATCTCACTCCGGTCTATCTCACACCGGTCTAACTCACTCCGGTCTATCTCACTCCGGTCTATGTCACTCCGGTCTAACTCACTCCGGTCTAACTCAGTCCAGTCTAACTCACTCTGGTCTATCTCGGTCCGGTCTATCTCAGTCTGGTCTAACTCACTTCGGTCTAT
Organism: Pristiophorus japonicus; assembly: GCF_044704955.1. Classification (NCBI taxonomy): domain Eukaryota; kingdom Metazoa; phylum Chordata; class Chondrichthyes; family Pristiophoridae; genus Pristiophorus; species Pristiophorus japonicus. The sequence continues at coordinate 1,985,909 of NC_092010.1, forward strand.
CTCAGTCTGGTCTACCTCACTCCGGTCTATCTCAGTCCAGTCTAACTCATTCTGGTCTATCTCGGTCCAGTCTAAATCACTCCGGTCTATCTCAGTCTGGTCGAACTCACTCCGATCTATCTCACTCCGGTCTATCTCAGTCCAGTCTAACTCACTCCGGTCTATCTCAGTCCAATCTATCTCACTCCGGTCGATCTCGGACCGGTCGATCTCACTCCGGTCTATCTCAGTCTGGTCTAACTCACTCTGGTCTATTTCAGTCCAGTCTATCTCACTCCGGTCTATCTCACTCCAGTCGATCTCACTCCGGTCTATCTCGGACCACTCTATCTCAGTCCGGTGTATCTCACTCCGGTCTATCTCGGTCCGGTCTATCTCACTCTGGACTATCTCGGTCCGGTCTATCTCACTCCGGTCTATCTCAGTCTGGTCCAACTCACTCCGGTCTATCTCAGTCTGGTCAAACTGACTCCGGTCTATCTCAGTCCAGTCTATCTTACTCCGGTCGATCTCGGTCCGGTCTATCTCACTCCGATCTATCTCGGTCCGGTCTATCTCACTCCGGTCTATCTCAGTCCGGTCGAACTCACTCCGGTCCATCTCAGTCCAGTCTAACTCACTCCGGTCTATCTCAGTCTGGTCTAACTCACTCTGGTCGATCTCAGTCCAGTCGAACTCATTCTGGTCTATCTCGGTCCAGTCTAACTCACTCAGGTCTATCTCAGTCTGGTCGAACTCACTTCGATCTATCTCACTCCGGTCTATCTCAGTCCAGTCTAACTCACTCTGGTCTATCTCAGTCCAGTCCAACTCACTCCGGTCTATCTCAGTCCAGTCTAACTCACTCTGGTCTATCTCGGTCCGGTCTATCTCAGTCTGGTCTAACTCACTCTGATCTATCTCACTCCGGTCTATCTCAGTCCAGTTTATCTCACTCTGGTCTAACTCACTCCGGTCTATATCAGTCCAGTCTAACTCACTCTGGTCTATCTCGGTCGGGTCGATATCAGTCTGGTCTAACTCACTCCGATCTATCTCATTCCGGTCTATCTCAGTCCAGTTTATCTCAGTCTGGTCTAAGTCACTCCGGTCTGTCTCACTCCAGTCTATCTCACTCCGGTCTATCTCACTCCGGTCTATCTCACTCTGGTCTATCTCGGCCCACTCTATCTCAGTCTGGTCTAACTCAGTCCGGTCTATCTCACTGCAATCTATCTCACTCCGGTCTATCTCACTCCGGTCTATCTCACTCCGGTCTATCTCACACCGGTCTAACTCACTCCGGTCTATCTCACTCCGGTCTATCTCACTCTGGTCTATCTCACTCCGGTCTATCTCACTCCGATCTAACTCACTCCAGTCTATCTCACTCCGGTCTTTCTCACTCCGGTCTATCTCGGTCCGGTCTATCTCAGTCTGGTCTAACTCACTCCGGTCTATCTCACTCCAGTCTATCTTACTCCGGTCTATCTCGGTCCGGTCTATCTCACTCCGATCTATCTCGGTCCAGTCTATCTCAGTCCGGTCGAACTCACTCCGGTCCATCTCAGTCCAGTCTAACTCACTCCGGTCTATCTCAGTCTGGTCTAACTCACTCTGGTCTAACTCACTCAGATCTATCTCATTCCGGTCTATCTCAGTCTGGTCTAACTCACTCCGGTCTATCTCACTCCAGTCTATCTCACTCCGGTCTATCTCACTCCGGTCTATCTCACTCCGGTCCATCTCAGTCCAGTCTAACTCACTCCGGTCTATCTCAGTCTGGTCTAACTCACTCTGGTCTAACTCACTCAGATCTATCTCATTCCGGTCTATCTCAGTCTGGTCTAACTCACTCCGGTCTATCTCACTGCAATCTATCTCACTCCGGTCTATCTCACTCCGGTCTATCTCACACCGGTCTAACTCACTCCGGTCTATCTCACTCCGGTCTATCTCACTCCGGTCTAACTCACTCCGGTCTAACTCAGTCCAGTCTAACTCACTCTGGTCTATCTCGGTTCGGTCTATCTCAGTCTGGTCTAACTCACTCCGGTCTATCTCAGTCTGGTCTAACTCACTCCGGTCTATCTCAGTCCAGTCTAACTCATTCTGGTCTATCTCACTCCGGTATAACTCACTCCGGTCTATCTCAGTCCAGTCTTGCTCACTCTGGTCGATCTCGGTCCAGTCTAAATCACTCCGGTCTATCTCAGTCTGGTCGAACTCACTCCGATCTATCTCACTCCGGTCTATCTCAGTCCAGTCTAACTCACTCCGGTCTATCTCACTCCGGTATAACTCACTCCGGTCTATCTCAGTCCAGTCTTGCTCACTCCGGTCTATCTCAGTCCAGTCTAACTCACTCCGGTCTATTTCAGTCTGGTCTAACTCACTCCGGTCTATCTCAGTCCAATCTATCTCACTCCGGTCTATCTCGGACCGGTCTATCTCACTCCGGTCTATCTCAGTCTGGTCTAACTCACTCCGGTCTATCTCAGTCTGGTCTAACTCACTCCGGTCTATCTTGGTCCGGTCGAACTCACTCCAGTCTATCTCAGTCCAGTCTAAGTCACTCCGGTCTATCTCAGTCTGGTCTAACTCAGTCTGGTCTATCTCAGTCCAGTCTAACTCATTCTGGTCTATCTCGGTCCAATCTAACTCACTCAGGTCTATCTCAGTCTGGTCGAACTCACTCCGATCTATCTCCCTCCAGTCTATCTCAGTCCAGTCTAACTCACTCTGGTCTATCTCGGTCAGGTCTATCTCAGTCTGCTCTAACTCACTCCGGTCTATCTCAGTCTGGTCTAACTCACTCCGTTCTATCTCAGTCCAGTCTAACTCATTCTGGTCTATCTCGGTCCAGTCTAACTTACTCCGGTCTATCTCAGTCTGGTCGAACTCACTCCGATCTATCTCACTCCGGTCTATCTCAGTCCAGTGTAACTCACTCCGGTCTATCTCACTCCGGTCTAACTCACTCTGGTCTATCTCAGTCCAGTCTACCTCACTCTGGTCTATCTCGGTCCGGTCTATCTCAGTCCAGTCTATCTCAGTCCAGTCTATCTCAGTCCAGTCTAACTCACTCCGGTCTAACTCAGTCCAGTCTAACTCACTCCGGTCGATCTCAGTCTGGTCTAACTCACTCCGGTCTATTTCAGTCTGGTTTAACTCATTACGGTCTATCTCAGTCCAATCTATCTCACTCCGGTCCATCTCGGTCCGGTCTTTCTCACTCCGGTCTATCTCAGTCTGGTCTAACTCACTCCGGTCTATCTCAGCCTGGTCAAACTCACTCCGGTCTATCTTGGTCCGGTCGAACTCGCTCCGGTCTATCTCAGTCCAGTCTATCTTACTCCGGTCTATCTCGGTCCATTCTAACTCACTCCGGTCTAACTCAGTCCAGTCTGACTCACTCTGGTCTATCTCGGTCCGGTCTATCTCAGTCTGGTCAAACTCACTCCGGTCTATCTCAGTCTGGTCTAACTCACTCCGGTCTATCTCAGTCTGGTCTAACTCACTCCGGTCTATCTCAGTCTGGTCTAACTCACTCCGGTCTATTTCAGTCTGGTCCAACTCACTCCGGTCTATCTCAGTCCAATCTATCTCACTCCGGTCCATCTCGGTCCGGTCTTTCTCACTCCGGTCTATCTCAGTCTGGTCTAACTCACTCCGGTCTATCTCAGCCTGGTCCAACTCACTCCGGTCTATCTCAGTCTGGTCCAACTCACTCCGGTCTATCTCAGTCTGGTCAAACTGACTCCGGTCTATCTCAGTCCAGTCTATCTTACTCCGGTCGATCTCGGTCCGGTCTATCTCACTCCGATCTATCTCGGTCCGGTCTATCTCACTCCGGTCTATCTCAGTCCGGTCGAACTCACTCCGGTCCATCTCAGTCCAGTCTAACTCACTCCGGTCTATCTCAGTCTGGTCTAACTCACTCTGGTCGATCTCAGTCCAGTCGAACTCATTCTGGTCTATCTCGGTCCAGTCTAACTCACTCAGGTCTATCTCAGTCTGGTCGAACTCACTTCGATCTATCTCACTCCGGTCTATCTCACTCCGGTCTATCTCAGTCTGGTTTATCTCACTCTGGTCTAACTCACTCCGGTCTATATCAGTCCAGTCTAACTCACTCTGGTCTATCTCGGTCGGGTCGATATCAGTCTGGTCTAACTCACTCCGATCTATCTCATTCCGGTCTATCTCAGTCCAGTTTATCTCAGTCTGGTCTAAGTCACTCCGGTCTGTCTCACTCCAGTCTATCTCACTCCGGTCTATCTCACTCCGGTCTATCTCACTCTGGTCTATCTCGGCCCACTCTATCTCAGTCTGGTCTAACTCAGTCCGGTCTATCTCACTGCAATCTATCTCACTCCGGTCTATCTCACTCCGGTCTATCTCACTCCGGTCTATCTCACACCGGTCTAACTCACTCCGGTCTATCTCACTCCGGTCTATCTCACTCTGGTCTATCTCACTCCGGTCTATCTCACTCCGATCTAACTCACTCCAGTCTATCTCACTCCGGTCTTTCTCACTCCGGTCTATCTCGGTCCGGTCTATCTCAGTCTGGTCTAACTCACTCCGGTCTATCTCACTCCAGTCTATCTTACTCCGGTCTATCTCGGTCCGGTCTATCTCACTCCGATCTATCTCGGTCCAGTCTATCTCAGTCCGGTCGAACTCACTCCGGTCCATCTCAGTCCAGTCTAACTCACTCCGGTCTATCTCAGTCTGGTCTAACTCACTCTGGTCTAACTCACTCAGATCTATCTCATTCCGGTCTATCTCAGTCTGGTCTAACTCACTCCGGTCTATCTCACTCCAGTCTATCTCACTCCGGTCTATCTCACTCCGGTCTATCTCACTCCGGTCCATCTCAGTCCGGTCGAACTCACTCCGGTCCATCTCAGTCCAGTCTAACTCACTCCGGTCTATCTCAGTCTGGTCTAACTCACTCTGGTCGATCTCAGTCCAGTCGAACTCATTCTGGTCTATCTCGGTCCAGTCTAACTCACTCAGGTCTATCTCAGTCTGGTCGAACTCACTTCGATCTATCTCACTCCGGTCTATCTCAGTCCAGTCTAACTCACTCTGGTCTATCTCAGTCCAGTCCAACTCACTCCGGTCTATCTCAGTCCAGTCTAACTCACTCTGGTCTATCTCGGTCCGGTCTATCTCAGTCTGGTCTAACTCACTCTGATCTATCTCACTCCGGTCTATCTCAGTCCAGTTTATCTCACTCTGGTCTAACTCACTCCGGTCTATATCAGTCCAGTCTAACTCACTCTGGTCTATCTCGGTCGGGTCGATATCAGTCTGGTCTAACTCACTCCGATCTATCTCATTCCGGTCTATCTCAGTCCAGTTTATCTCAGTCTGGTCTAAGTCACTCCGGTCTGTCTCACTCCAGTCTATCTCACTCCGGTCTATCTCACTCCGGTCTATCTCACTCTGGTCTATCTCGGCCCACTCTATCTCAGTCTGGTCTAACTCAGTCCGGTCTATCTCACTGCAATCTATCTCACTCCGGTCTATCTCACTCCGGTCTATCTCACTCCGGTCTATCTCACACCGGTCTAACTCACTCCGGTCTATCTCACTCCGGTCCATCTCAGTCCGGTCGAACTCACTCCGGTCCATCTCAGTCCAGTCTAACTCACTCCGGTCTATCTCAGTCTGGTCTAACTCACTCTGGTCGATCTCAGTCCAGTCGAACTCATTCTGGTCTATCTCGGTCCAGTCTAACTCACTCAGGTCTATCTCAGTCTGGTCGAACTCACTTCGATCTATCTCACTCCGGTCTATCTCAGTCCAGTCTAACTCACTCTGGTCTATCTCAGTCCAGTCCAACTCACTCCGGTCTATCTCAGTCCAGTCTAACTCACTCTGGTCTATCTCGGTCCGGTCTATCTCAGTCTGGTCTAACTCACTCTGATCTATCTCACTCCGGTCTATCTCAGTCCAGTTTATCTCACTCTGGTCTAACTCACTCCGGTCTATCTCAGTCCAGTCTAACTCACTCTGGTCTATCTCGGTCGGGTCGATATCAGTCTGGTCTAACTCACTCCGATCTATCTCATTCCGGTCTATCTCAGTCCAGTTTATCTCAGTCTGGTCTAAGTCACTCCGGTCTGTCTCACTCCAGTCTATCTCACTCCGGTCTATCTCACTCCGGTCTATCGCACTCTGGTCTATCTCGGCCCACTCTATCTCAGTCTGGTCTAACTCAGTCCGGTCTATCTCACTGCAATCTATCTCACTCCGGTCTATCTCACTCCGGTCTATCTCACTCCGGTCTATCTCACACCGGTCTAACTCACTCCGGTCTATCTCACTCCGGTCTATCTCACTCTGGTCTATCTCACTCCGGTCTATCTCACTCCGATCTAACTCACTCCAGTCTATCTCACTCCGGTCTTTCTCACTCCGGTCTATCTCGGTCCGGTCTATCTCAGTCTGGTCTAACTCACTCCGGTCTATCTCACTCCAGTCTATCTTACTCCGGTCTATCTCGGTCCGGTCTATCTCACTCCGATCTATCTCGGTCCAGTCTATCTCAGTCCGGTCGAACTCACTCCGGTCCATCTCAGTCCAGTCTAACTCACTCCGGTCTATCTCAGTCTGGTCTAACTCACTCTGGTCTAACTCACTCAGATCTATCTCATTCCGGTCTATCTCAGTCTGGTCTAACTCACTCCGGTCTATCTCACTCCAGTCTATCTCACTCCGGTCTATCTCACTCCGGTCTATCTCACTCCGGTCCATCTCAGTCCAGTCTAACTCACTCCGGTCTATCTCAGTCTGGTCTAACTCACTCTGGTCTAACTCACTCAGATCTATCTCATTCCGGTCTATCTCAGTCTGGTCTAACTCACTCCGGTCTATCTCACTGCAATCTATCTCACTCCGGTCTATCTCACTCCGGTCTATCTCACACCGGTCTAACTCACTCCGGTCTATCTCACTCCGGTCTATCTCACTCCGGTCTAACTCACTCCGGTCTAACTCAGTCCAGTCTAACTCACTCTGGTCTATCTCGGTTCGGTCTATCTCAGTCTGGTCTAACTCACTCCGGTCTATCTCAGTCTGGTCTAACTCACTCCGGTCTATCTCAGTCCAGTCTAACTCATTCTGGTCTATCTCACTCCGGTATAACTCACTCCGGTCTATCTCAGTCCAGTCTTGCTCACTCTGGTCGATCTCGGTCCAGTCTAAATCACTCCGGTCTATCTCAGTCTGGTCGAACTCACTCCGATCTATCTCACTCCGGTCTATCTCAGTCCAGTCTAACTCACTCCGGTCTATCTCACTCCGGTATAACTCACTCCGGTCTATCTCAGTCCAGTCTTGCTCACTCCGGTCTATCTCAGTCCAGTCTAACTCACTCCGGTCTATTTCAGTCTGGTCTAACTCACTCCGGTCTATCTCAGTCCAATCTATCTCACTCCGGTCTATCTCGGACCGGTCTATCTCACTCCGGTCTATCTCAGTCTGGTCTAACTCACTCCGGTCTATCTCAGTCTGGTCTAACTCACTCCGGTCTATCTTGGTCCGGTCGAACTCACTCCAGTCTATCTCAGTCCAGTCTAAGTCACTCCGGTCTATCTCAGTCTGGTCTAACTCAGTCTGGTCTATCTCAGTCCAGTCTAACTCATTCTGGTCTATCTCGGTCCAATCTAACTCACTCAGGTCTATCTCAGTCTGGTCGAACTCACTCCGATCTATCTCCCTCCAGTCTATCTCAGTCCAGTCTAACTCACTCTGGTCTATCTCGGTCAGGTCTATCTCAGTCTGTTCTAACTCACTCCGGTCTATCTCAGTCTGGTCTAACTCACTCCGTTCTATCTCAGTCCAGTCTAACTCATTCTGGTCTATCTCGGTCCAGTCTAACTTACTCCGGTCTATCTCAGTCTGGTCGAACTCACTCCGATCTATCTCACTCCGGTCTATCTCAGTCCAGTGTAACTCACTCCGGTCTATCTCACTCCGGTCTAACTCACTCTGGTCTATCTCAGTCCAGTCTACCTCACTCTGGTCTATCTCGGTCCGGTCTATCTCAGTCCAGTCTATCTCAGTCCAGTCTATCTCAGTCCAGTCTAACTCACTCCGGTCTAACTCAGTCCAGTCTAACTCACTCCGGTCGATCTCAGTCTGGTCTAACTCACTCCGGTCTATTTCAGTCTGGTTTAACTCATTACGGTCTATCTCAGTCCAATCTATCTCACTCCGGTCCATCTCGGTCCGGTCTTTCTCACTCCGGTCTATCTCAGTCTGGTCTAACTCACTCCGGTCTATCTCAGCCTGGTCAAACTCACTCCGGTCTATCTTGGTCCGGTCGAACTCGCTCCGGTCTATCTCAGTCCAGTCTATCTTACTCCGGTCTATCTCGGTCCATTCTAACTCACTCCGGTCTAACTCAGTCCAGTCTGACTCACTCTGGTCTATCTCGGTCCGGTCTATCTCAGTCTGGTCAAACTCACTCCGGTCTATCTCAGTCTGGTCTAACTCACTCCGGTCTATCTCAGTCTGGTCTAACTCACTCCGGTCTATCTCAGTCTGGTCTAACTCACTCCGGTCTATTTCAGTCTGGTCCAACTCACTCCGGTCTATCTCAGTCCAATCTATCTCACTCCGGTCCATCTCGGTCCGGTCTTTCTCACTCCGGTCTATCTCAGTCTGGTCTAACTCACTCCGGTCTATCTCAGCCTGGTCCAACTCACTCCGATCTATCTCAGTCCAGTCTAACTCACTCCGGTCTATCTCAGTCTGGTCTAACTCACTCTGGTCGATCTCAGTCCAGTCGAACTCATTCTGGTCTATCTCGGTCCAGTCTAACTCACTCAGGTCTATCTCAGTCTGGTCGAACTCACTCCGATCTATCTCACTCCGGTCTATCTCACTCCGGTCTCTCTCAGTCCAGTTTATCTCACTCTGGTCTAACTCACTCTGGTCTATCTCAGTCCAGTCGAACTCACTCTGGTCTATCTCGGTCGGGTCGATCTCAGTCTGGTCTAACTCACTCCGATCTATCTCATTCCGGTCTATCTCAGTCCAGTTTATCTCAGTCTGGTCTATCTCACTCCGGTCTATCTCACTCCGGTCTATCTCACTCCAGTCTATCTCACACCGGTCTAACTCACTCCGGTCTATCTCACACCGGTCTAACTCACTCCGGTCTATCTCACTCCGGTCTATCTCACTCCGGTCTATCTCACACCGGTCTAACTCACTCCGGTCTATCTCACTCCGGTCTAACTCACTCCGGTCTATCTCACTCCGGTCTAACTCACTCCAGTCTAACTCAATCCAGTCTAACTCACTCTGGTCTATCTCGGTCCGGTCTATCTCAGTCTGGTCTAACTCACTCCGGTCTATCTCAGTCTGGTCTACCTCACTCCGGTCTATCTCAGTCCAGTCTAACTCATTCTGGTCGATCTCGGTCCAGTCTAAATCACTCCGGTCTATCTCAGTCTGGTCGAACTCACTCCGATCTATCTCACTCCGGACTATCTCAGTCCAGTCAAACTCACTCCGGTCTATCTCACTCCGGTCTAACTCACTCCGGTCTATACTCAGTCCAGTCTACCTCACTCTGGTCTATCTCGGTCCGGTCTATCTCAGTCCAGTCGATCTCAGTCCAGTCAAACTCACTCCGGTCTATCTCAGTCCAGTCTAACTCACTCCGGTCTATCTCAGTCTGGTCTAACTCACTCCGGTCTATCACAGTCTGGTCGAACTCACTCCGGTCTATCTCAGTCCAATCTATCTCACTCCGGTCCATCTCGGTCCGGTCTTTCTCACTCCGGTCTATCTCAGTCTGGTCTAACTCACTCCGGTCTATCTCAGCCTGGTCTAACTCACTCAGGTCTATCTCAGCCCAGACTAACTCACTCCGGTCTATCTCACTCCGGTCTAACTAACTCCGGTCTATCTCAGTCCAGTCTATCTCAGTCCAGTCTTGCTCACTCCGGTCTATCTCAGTCCAGTCTAACTCACTCCGGTCTCTCTCAGTCTGGTCTAACTCACTCCGGTCTATCTCAGTCTGGTCTAACTCACTCCGGTCTATTTCATTCTGGTCGAACTCACTCCGGTCTATCTCAGTCCAATCTATCTCACTCCGGTCTATCTCGGACCGGTCTATCTCACTCCGGTCTGTCTCAGTCTGGTCTAACTCACTCCGGTCTATCTCAGTCTGGTCTAACTCACTCCGGTCTATCTTGGTCCGGTCGAACTCACTCCGGTCTATCTCAGTCCAGTCTAAGTCACTCCGGTTTATCTCAGTCTGGTCTAACTCACTCTGGTCTATCTCAGTCCAGTCTAACTCATTCTGGTCTATCTCGGTCCAATCTAACTCACTCAGGTCATTCTCAGTCTGGTCGAACTCACTCCGATCTATCTCCCTCCGGTCTATCTCAGTCCAGTCTAACTCACTCTGGTCTATCTCGGTCCGGTCTATCTCAGTCTGCTCTAACTCACTCCGGTCTATCTCAGTCTGGTCTAACTCACTCCGGTCTATCTCAGTCCAGTCTAACTCATTCTGGTCTATCTCGGTCCAGTCTAACTCACTCCGGTCTATCTCAGTCTGGTCGAACTCACTCCGATCTATCTCACTCCGGTCTATCTCAGTCCAGTCTAACTCACTCCGGTCTATCTCACTCCGGTCTAACTCACTCCGGTCTATCTCAGTCCAGTCTACCTCACTCTGGTCTATCTCGGTCCGGTCTATCTCAGTCCAGTCTAACTCACTCCGGTCTATCTCAGTCCAGTCTAACTCACTCCGGTCTATCTCAGTCCAATCTATCTCACTCCGGTCCATCTCGGTCCGGTCTTTCTCACTCCGGTCTATCTCAGTCTGGTCTAACTCACTCCGGTCTATCTTGGTCCGGTCGAACTCACTCCGGTCTATCTCAGTCCAGTCTAAGTCACTCCGGTCTATCTCAGTCTGGTCTAACTCACTCTGGTCTATCTCAGTCCAGTCGAACTCATTCTGGTCTATCTCAGTCCAATCTATCTCACTCCGGTCTATCTCAGTCCAGTTTATCTCACTCTGGTCAAACTCACTCCAGTCTATCTCACTCCAGTCTATCTCACTCCGGTCTATCTCACTCCAGTCTATCTCACTCTGGTCTATCTCGGTCCACTCTATCTCAGTCCGGTCTAACTCAGTCCGGTCTATCTCACTCCAATCTATCTCACTCCGGTCTATCTCACTCCGGTCTAACTCACTCCGGTCTATCTCACTCCGGTCTAACTCACTCCAGTCTATCTCACTCCGGTCTATCTCACTCCGGTCTAACTCACTCTGGTCTATCTCACTCCGGTCGAACTCAGTCCGGTCTATCTCACTCCAATCTATCTCACTCCAGTCTATGTCACTCCGGTCTATCTCGGTCCACTCTGTCTCAGTCCGGTGTATCTCACTCCGGTCTATCTCGGTCCGGTCTATCTCACTCCGGTCTATCTCGGTCCGGTCTATCTCACTCCGGTCTATCTCAGTCTGGTCTAACTCACTCCAGTCTATCTCAGTCTGGTCAAACTCACTCCGGTCTATCTCAGTCCAGTCTATCTTACTCCGGTCTATCTCGGTCCGGTTTATCTCACTCCGATCTATCTCGGTCCGGTCTATCTCACTCCGGTCTATCTTAGTCCGGTCGAACTCACTCCGGTCTATCTCAGTCCAGTCTAACTCACTCCGGTCTATCTGAGTCTGGTCTAACTCACACTGGTCTATCTCAGTCCAGTCTAACTCATTCTGGTCTATCTCGGTCCAGTCTAACTCATTCAGGTCTATCTCAGTCTGGTCGAACTCACTCCGATCTATCTCACTCCGGTCTATCTCAGTCCAGTCTAACTCACTCAGGTCTATCTCAGTCCAGTCCAATTCACTCCGGTCTATCTCAGTCCAGTCTAACTCACTCTGGTCTATCTCGGTCCGGTCTATCTCAGTCTGGTCTATCTCAGTCCAGTTTATCTCACTCTGGTCTAACTCACTCCGGTCTATCTCTGTCCAGTCTAACTCACTCTGGTCTATCTCGGTCGGGTCGATCTCAGTCTGGTCCAACTCACTCCGATCTATCTCATTCCGGTCTATCTCAGTCCAGTTTATCTCAGTCTGGTCTAACTCACTCCAGTCTATCTCACTCCGGTCTATCTCACTCCAGTCTATCTCACTCCAGTCTATCTCACTCCAGTCTATCTCACTCCGGTCTATCTCACACTTGTCTAGCTCACTCCAGTCTATCTCACTCCGGTCTATCTCACTCCGGTCTATCTCACTCCGGTCTATCTCACTCCGGTCTAACTCACTCCAGTCTATCTCACTCCGGTCTATCTCACTCCGGTCTAACTCATTCCGGTCTATCTCACTCCAGTCTATCTCACTCCGGTCTATCTCACTCCGGTCTATCTCACTCTGGTCTATCTCGGTCCACTCTATCTCAGTCTGGTCTAAATCAGTCTGGTCTATCTCACTCCAATCTATCTCACTCCGGTCGATCTCACTCAGGTCTATCTCACTCCGGTCTATCTCACTCCGGTCTAACTCACTCCGGTCGATCTCAGTCCAGTCTAACTCACTCTGGTCTATCTCGGTCCGGTCTATCTCAGTCCGGTCTAACTCACTCCGGTCTATCTCAGTCCAGTCTAACTCATTCTGGTCTATCTCGGTCCAGTCTAACTCACTCCAGTCTATCTCAGTCTGGTCGAACTCACTCCGATCTATCTCACTCCGGTCTATCTCAGTCCAGTCTAACTCACTCCGGTCTATCTCACTCCGGTCTATGTCACTCCGGTCTATCTCAGTGCAGTCTACCTCACTCTGGTCTATCTCGGTCCGGTCTATCTCAGTCCAGTCTATCTCAGTCCAGTCTAACTCACTCCGGTCTATCTCAGTCTGGTCTAACTCACTCCGGTCTATTTCAGTCTGGTCTAACTCACTCCGGTCTATCTCAGTCCGGTCTATCTCACTCCGGTCTATCTCACTCTGGTCTATCTCACTCCGGTCTATCTCACTCCGGTCTATCTCACTCTGGTCTATCTCGGTCCACTCTATCTCAGTCCGGTCTAACTCGGTCCACTCCATCTCAGTCTGGTCTCTCTCACTCCAGTCTCTCTCACTCCAATCTATCTCACTCCGGTCTATCTCACTCCGGTCTATCTTCCTCCGGTCTATCTCACTCCGGTCTATCTCACTCTGGTCTATCTCACTCCGGTCTAACTCACCCTGGTCTATCTCAGTCCGGTCTAACTCACTCCGGTCCGTCTCAGTCTGGTCTAACTCACTCCAGTCTATCTCAATCCAGTCTAACTCACTCTGGTCTATCTCGGTCCACTCTATCTCAGTCCGGTGTATTTAAGTCCGGTATATCTCACTCCAATCTATCTCACTCCGGTCTATCTCACTCCGGTCTAACTCACTCCAGTCTATCTCACTCCGGTCTATCTCACTCCGGTCTATCTCACTCCGGTCTAACTCACTCTGGTCTATCTCAGTCCGGTCGAACTCAGTCCAGTCTATCTCACTCCAATCTATCTCACTCCAGTCTATCTCACTCCGGTCTATCTCGGTCCACTCTGTCTCAGTCCGGTGTATCTCACTCCGGTCTATCTCGGTCCGGTCTATCTCACTCCGGTCTATCTCGGTCCGGTCTATCTCACTCCGGTCTATCTCAGTCTGGTCTAACTCACTCCGGTCTATCTCAGTCTGGTCAAACTCACTCCGGTCTATCTCGGTCCGGTCTATCTCACTCCGATCTATCTCGGTCCGGTCTATCTCACTCCGGTCTATCTCAGTCCGGTCGAACTCACTCCGGTCCATCTCAGTCCAGTCTAACTCACTCCGGTCTATCTCAGTCTGCTCTAACTCACTCTGGTCTATCTCAGTCCAGTCTAACTCATTCTGGTCTATCTCGGTCCAGTCTAACTCATTCAGGTCTATCTCAGTCTGGTCGAACTCACTCCGAACTATCTCACTCCGGTCTATCTCAGTCCAGTCTAACTCACTCAGGTCTATCTCAGTCCAGTCCAATTCACTCCGGTCTATTTCAGTCCAGTCCAACTCACTCTGGTCTATCTCGGTCCGGTCTATCTCAGTCTGGTCTATCTCAGTCCAGTTTATCTCACTCCGGTCTAACTCACTCCGGTCTATCTCAGTCCAGTCTAACTCACTCTGGTCTATCTCGGTCGGGTCGATCTCAGTCTGGTCCAACTCACTCCGATCTATCTCATTCCGGTCTATCTCAGTCCAGTTTATCTCAGTCTGGTCTAACTCACTCCGGTCTATCTCACTCCAGTCTATCTCACTCCGGTCTTTCTCACTCCGGTCTATCTCACTCTGGTCTATCTCGGCCCACTCTATCTCAGTCCGGTCTAACTCAGTCCGGTCTATCTCACTGCAATCTATCTTACTCCGGTCTGTCTCACTCCGGTCTATCTCACTCCGGTCTATCTCACTCCGGTATAACTCACTCCGGTCTAACTCACTCCAGTCTATCTCACTCCGGTCTATCTCACTCCGGTCTAACTCACTCCGGTCTATCTCACTCCAGTCTATCTCACTCCGGTCTATCTCACTCCGGTCTATCTCACTCTGCTCTATCTCGGTCCACTCTATCTCAGTCCGGTCTAACTCACTCCGGTCTATCTCAGTCCAGTCTAACTCATTCTAGTCTATCTCGGTCCAGTCTAACTCACTCCGGTCTATCTCAGTCTGGTCGAACTCACTCCGATCTATCTCACTCCGGTCTTTCTCAGTCCAGTCTAACTCACTCCGGTCTATCTCACTCCGGTCTAACTCACTCCGGTCTATCTCAGTCCAGTCTACCTCACTCCGGTCTATCTCAGTCCAGTCTAACTCACTCCGGTCTATCTCAGTCTGGTCTAACTCACTCCGGTCTATCTCTGTCTGGTCTAACTCACTCCGGTCTATCTCAGTCTGGTCTAACTCACTCCGGTCTATTTCAGTCTGGTCTAACTCACTCCGGTCTATCTCAGTCCAATCTATCTCACTCCGGTCCATCTCGGTCCGGTCTATCTCACTCCGGTCTATCTCAGTCTGGTCTAACTCACTCCGGTCCATCTCAGTCTGGTCTAACTCACTCCGGTCTATCTCAGTCCAGTCTAAGTCACTCCGGTCTATCTCAGTCTGGTCTAACTCACTCTGGTCGATCTCAGTCCAGTCAAACTCATTCTGGTCTATCTCGGTCCAGTCTAACTCACTCAGGTCTATCTCAGTCTGGTCGAACTCACTCCGATCTATCTCACTCCGGTCTATCTCAGTCCAGTCTAACTCACTCCGGTCTATCTCAGTCCAGTCCAACTCACTCCGGTCTATCTTTAATCCAGTCTAACTCACTCTGGTCTATCTCGGTCCGGTCTATCTCAGTCTGGTCTAACTCACTCCGATCTATCTCACTCCGGTCTATCTCAGTCCAGTTTATCTCACTCTGGTCTAAACCACTCCGGTCTATCTCAGTCCAGTCTAACTCACTCTGGTCGATCTCGGTCCGGTCTCTCTCAGTCTGGTCTAACTCACTCCGATCTATCTCATTCCGGTCTATCTCAGTCCACTTTATCTCAGTCTGGTCTAACTCACTCCGGTCTGTCTCAGTCCAGTCTATCTCACTCCGGTCTATCTCACTCCGGTCTGTCTCACTCTGGTCTATCTCGGTCCACTCTATCTCAGTCCGGTGTATTTCAGTCCGGTCTATCTCACTCCAATCTATCTCACTCCGGTCTATCTCACACCGGTCTAACTCACTCCAGTCTATCTCACTCCGGTCTATCTCACTCCGGTCTATCTCACTCCGGTCTAACTCACTCTGGTCTATCTCAGTCCGGTCGAACTCAGTCCGGTCTATCTCACTCCAATCTATCTCACTCCAGTCTATGTCACTCCGGTCTATCTCGGTCCACACTGTCTCAGTCCGGTGTATCTCACTCTGGTCTATCTCGGTCCACTCTATCTCAGTCCGGTCTAAATCAGTCCGGTCTATCTCAGTCCAATCTATCTCACTCCGGTCCATCTCGGTCCGGTCTTTCTCACTCCGGTCTATCTCAGTCTGGTCTAACTCACTCCGGTCTATCTCAGCATGGTCTAACTCACTCCGGTCTATCTTGGTCCGGTCGAACTCACTCCGGTCTATCTCAGTCCAGTCTAAGTCACTCCGGTCTATCTCAGTCCAATCTATCTCACTCTGGTCAAACTCACTCCAGTCTATCTCACTCCAGTCTATCTCACTCCGGTCTATCTCACTCCGGTCTATCTCACTCTGGTCTATCTCGGTCCACTCTATCTCAGTCCGGTCTAACTCAGTCCGGTCTATCTCACTCCAATCTATCTCACTCCGGTCTATCTCACTCCGGTCTAACTCACTCCGGTCTATCTCACTCCGGTCTAACTCACTCCAGTCTATCTCACTCCGGTCTATCTCACTCCGGTCTAACTCACTCTGGTCTATCTCACTCCGGTCGAACTCAGTCCGGTCTATCTCACTCCAATCTATCTCACTCCAGTCTATGTCACTCCGGTCTATCTCGGTCCACTCTGTCTCAGTCCGGTGTATCTCACTCCGGTCTATCTCGGTCCGGTCTATCTCACTCCGGTCTATCTCGGTCCGGTCTATCTCACTCCGGTCTATCTCAGTCTGGTCTAACTCACTCCAGTCTATCTCAGTCTGGTCAAACTCACTCCGGTCTATCTCAGTCCAGTCTATCTTACTCCGGTCTATCTCGGTCCGGTCTATCTCACTCCGATCTATCTCGGTCCGGTCTATCTCACTCCGGTCTATCTTAGTCCGGTCGAACTCACTCCGGTCTATCTCAGTCCAGTCTAACTCACTCCGGTCTATCTGAGTCTGGTCTAACTCACACTGGTCTATCTCAGTCCAGTCTAACTCATTCTGGTCTATCTCGGTCCAGTCTAACTCATTCAGGTCTATCTCAGTCTGGTCGAACTCACTCCGATCTATCTCACTCCGGTCTATCTCAGTCCAGTCTAACTCACTCAGGTCTATCTCAGTCCAGTCCAATTCACTCCGGTCTATCTCAGTCCAGTCTAACTCACTCTGGTCTATCTCGGTCCGGTCTATCTCAGTCTGGTCTATCTCAGTCCAGTTTATCTCACTCTGGTCTAACTCACTCCGGTCTATCTCTGTCCAGCCTAACTCACTCTGGTCTATCTCGGTCGGGTCGATCTCAGTCTGGTCCAACTCACTCCGATCTATCTCATTCCGGTCTATCTCAGTCCAGTTTATCTCACTCCGGTCTAACTCACTCCGGTCTATCTCACTCCAGTCTATCTCACTCCGGTCTATCTCACTCCAGTCTATCTCACTCCAGTCTATCTCACTCCAGTCTATCTCACTCCGGTCTTTCTCACTCCAGTCTATCTCACACTTGTCTAGCTCACTCCGGTCTATCTCACTCCGGTCTATCTCACTCCGGTCTATCTCACTCCGGTCTAACTCACTCCAGTCTATCTCACTCCGGTCTATCTCACTCCAGTCTAACTCATTCCGGTCTATCTCACTCCAGTCTATCTCACTCCGGTCTATCTCACTCCGGTCTATCTCACTCCGGTCTATCTCGGTCCACTCTGTCTCAGTCCGGTGTATCTCACTCCGGTCTATCTCGGTCCGGTCTATCTCACTCCGGTCTATCTCGGTCCGGTCTATCTCACTCCGGTCTATCTCAGTCCGGTCGAACTCACTCCGGTCCATCTCAGTCCAGTCTAACTCACTCCGGTCTATCTCAGTCTGGTCTAACTCACTCTGGTCTATCTCAGTCCAGTCTAACTCATTCTGGTCTATCTCGGCCAGTCTAACTCATTCAGGCCTATCTCAGTCTGGTCGAACTCACTCCGAACTATCTCACTCCGGTCTATCTCAGTCCAGTCTAACTCACTCAGGTCTATCTCAGTCCAGTCCAATTCACTCCGGTCTATTTCAGTCCAGTCCAACTCACTCTGGTCTATCTCGGTCCGGTCTATCTCAGTCTGGTCTATCTCAGTCCAGTTTATCTCACTCCGGTCTAACTCACTCCGGTCTATCTCAGTCCAGTCTAACTTACTCTGGTCTATCTCGGTCGGGTCGATCTCAGTCTGGTCCAACTCACTCCGATCTATCTCATTCCGGTCTATCTCAGTCCAGTTTATCTCAGTCTGGTCTAACTCACTCCGGTCTATCTCACTCCAGTCTATCTCACTCCAGTCTTTCTCACTCCGGTCTATCTCACTCTGGTCTATCTCGGCCCACTCTATCTCAGTCCGGTCTAACTCAGTCCGGTCTATCTCACTGCAATCTATCTCACTCCGGTCTGTCTCACTCCGGTCTAACTCACTCCGGTCTAACTCACTCCAGTCTATCTCACTCCGGTCTATCTCACTCCGGTCTAACTCACTCCGGTCTATCTCACTCCAGTCTATCTCACTCCGGTCGATCTCACTCCGGTCTATCTCACTCTGCTCTATCTCGGTCCACCCTATCTCAGTCCGGTCTAACTCACTCCGGTCTATCTCAGTCCAGTCTAACTCATTCTAGTCTATCTCGGTCCGGTCTATCTCATCCCGGTCTATCTCAGTCTGGTCTAACTCACTCCGGTCCATCTCAGTCTGGTCTAACTCACTCCGGTCTATCTCGGTCTGGTCGAACTCACTCGGATCTATCTCACTCCGGTCTATCTCAGTCCAGTCTAACTCACTCCGGTCTATCTCAGTCCAGTCCAACTCACTCCGGTCTATCTCAATCCAGTCTAACTCACTCTGGTCTATCTCGGTCCGGTCTATCTCAGTCTGGTCTAACTCACTCCGATCTATCTCACTCCGGTCTATCTCAGTCCAGTTTATCTCACTCTGGTCTAAATCACTCCGGTCTATCTCAGTCCAGTCTAACTCACTCTGGTCGATCTCGGTCCGGTCTCTCTCAGTCTGGTCTAACTCACTCCGATCTATCTCATTCCGGTCTATCTCAGTCCAGTTTATCTCAGTCTGGTCTAACTCACTCCGGTCTGTCTCACTCCAGTCTATCTCACTCCGGTCTATTTCACTCCGGTCTATCTCACTCTGTTCTAGCTCGGTCCACTCTATCTCAGTCCGGTGTATTTCAGTCCGGTCTATCTCACTCCAATCTATCTCACTCCGGTCTATCTCACTCCGGTCTAACTCACTCCAGTCTATCTCACTCCGGTCTATCTCACTCCGGTCTATCTCACTCCGGTCTAACTCACTCTGGTCTATCTCAGTCCGGTCGAACTCAGTCCGGTCTATCTCACTCCAATCTATCTCACTCCAGTCTATCTCACTCCGGTCTATCTCGGTCCACTCTGTCTCAGTCCGGTGTATCTCACTCTGGTCTATCTCGGTCCGGTCTATCTCACTCCGGTCTATCTCGGTCCGGTCTATCTCGGTCCGGTCTATCTCACTCCGGTCTATCTCAGTCCAATCTATCTTACTCCGGTCTATCTCGGTCCGGTCTATCTCACTCCGATCTATCTCGGTCCGGTCTATCTCACTCCGGTCTATCTCAGTCCGGTCGAACTCACTCCGGTCCATCTCAGTCCAGTCTAACTCACTCCGGTCTATCTCAGGCTGGTCTAACTCACTCTGGTCGATCTCAGTCCAGTCGAACTCATTCTGGTCTATCTCGGTCCAGTCTAACTCACTCAGGTCTATCTCAGTCTGGTCGAACTCACTCCGATCTATCTCACTCCGGTCTATCTCAGTCCAGTCTAACTCACTCCGGTCTATCTCAGTCCAGTCCAACTCATTCCGGTCTATCTCAGTCCAATCTAACTCACTCTGGTCTATCTCGGTCCGGTCAATCTCAGTCTGTTCTAACTCACTCCGATCTATCTTACTCCGGTCTATCTCAGTCCAGTTTATCTCACTCTGGTCTAACTCAATCCGGTCTATCTCAGTCCAGTCTAACTCACTCTGGTCTATCTCGGTCGGGTCGATCTCAGTCTGGTCTAACTCACTCCGATCTATCTCATTCTGGTCTATCTCAGTCCAGTTTATCTCAGTCTGGTCTAACTCACTCCGGTCTATCTCACTCCAGTCTATCTCACTCCGGTCTATCTCACTCCGGTTTATCTCACTCTGGTCTATCTCGGCCCACTCTATCTCAGTCCGGTCTAACTCAGTCCGGTCTATCTCACTGCAATCTATCTCAATCCGGTCTATCTCACTCCGGTCTATCTCACTCCGGTCTAACTCACTCCGGTCTATCTCACTCCGGTCTATCTCACTCCGGTCTAACTCACTCCGGTCTATCACATTCCAGTCTAACTCACTCTGGTCTATCTCGGTCCGGTCTATCTCAGTCTGGTCTAAATCACTCCGGTCTATCTCAGTCTGGTCTAACTCACTCCGGTCTATCTCAGTCCAGTCTAACTCATTCTGGTCTATCTCGGTCCAGTCTAAATCACTCCGTTCTATCTCAGTCTGGTCGAACTCACTCCGATCTATCTCACTCCTGTCTATCTCAGACCAGTCTAACTCACTCCGGTCTATCTCACTTCGGTCTAAGTCACTCCGATCTATCTCAGTCCAGTCTACCTCACTCTGGTCTATCTTGGTCCGGTCTATCACAGTCCAATCTATCTCAGTCCAGTCTATCTCAGTCCAGCCTTACTCACTCCGGTCTATCTCAGTCCAGTCTAACTCACTCCGGTCTATCTCAGTCTGGTCTAACTCACTCCGGTCTATCTCAGTCTGGTCTAACTCACTCCGGTCTATTTCAGTCTGGTCTAACTCACTCCGGTCTATCTCAGTCGAATCTATCTCACTCCGGTATATCTCGGACCGGTCTATCTCACTCCGGTCTATCTCAGTCTGGTCTAACTCACTCCGGTCTGTCTCAGTCTGGTCTAACTCACTCCGGTCTATCTTTGTCTGGTCGAACTCAATCTGGTCTATCTCAGTCCAGTCTAAGTCACTCCGGTCTATCTCGGTCCGGTCTATCTCACTCCGATCTATCTCGGTCCGGTCTATCTCACTCCGGTCTATCTCAGTCCGGTCGAACTCACTCCGGTCCATCTCAGTCCAGTCTAACTCACTCCGGTCTATCTCAGTCTGGTCTAACTCACTCTGGTCGATCTCAGTCCAGTCGAACTCATTCTGGTCTATCTCGGTCCAGTCTAACTCACTCAGGTCTATCTCAGTCTGGTCGAACTCACTCCGATCTATCTCACTCCGGTCTATCTCAGTCCCGTCTAACTCACTCCGATCTATCTCAGTCCAGTCCAAATCACTCCGGTCTATCTCAGTCCAATCTAACTCACTCTGGTCTATCTCGGTCGGGTCGATCTCAGTCTGGTCTAACTCACTCCGATCTATCTCATTCCGGTCTATCTCAGTCCAGTTTATCTCAGTCCGGTCCAACTCAGTCCGGTCTACCTCACTGCAATCTATCTCACTCCGGTCTATCTCACTCCGGTCTAACTCACTCCGGTCTATCTCAGTCCAGTCTAACTCACTCTGGTCTATCTCGGTCCGGTCTATCTCAGTCTGGTCTAACTCACTCCGGTCTATCTCAGTCTGGTCAAACTCACTCCGGTCTATCTCAGTCCAGTCTAACTCATTCTGGTCTATCTCGGTCCAGTCTCAATCATTCCGGTCTATCTCAGTCTGGTCGAACTCACTCCGATCTATCTCACTCCTGTCTATCTCAGTCCAGTCTAACTCACTCCGGTCTATCTCACTCCGGTCTAACTCACTCCGGTCTATCTCAGTCCAGTCTACCTCACTCTGGTCTATCTCGGTCCGGTCTATCTCAGTCCAATCTATCTCAGTCCAGTCTATCTCAGTCCAGTCTTACTCACTCCGGTCTATCTCAGTCTGGTCTAACTCACTCCGGTCTATCTCAGTCTGGTCTAACTCACTCCGGTCTATCTCAGTCCAATCTATCTCACTCTGCTCTATCTCGGACCGGTCTATCTCACTCCGGTCCATCTCACTCCGGTCTATCTCACTCCGGTCTATCTCACTCTGGTCTATCTCGGTCCACTCTATCTCAGTCCGGTCTAAATCAGTCCGGTCTATCTCACTCCAATCTATCTCACTCCGGTCGATCTCACTCAGGTCTATCTCACTCCGGTCTATCTCACTCCGGTCTAACTCACTCCGGTCGATCTCAGTCCAGTCTAACTCACTCTGGTCTATCTCGGTCCGGTCTATCTCAGTCCGGTCTAACTCACTCCGGTCTATCTCAGTCCAGTCTAACTCATTCTGGTCTATCTCGGTCCAGTCTAACTCACTCCAGTCTATCTCAGTCTGGTCGAACTCACTCCGATCTATCTCACTCCGGTCTATCTCAGTCCAGTCTAACTCACTCCGGTCTATCTCACTCCGGTCTATGTCACTCCGGTCTATCTCAGTGCAGTCTACCTCACTCTGGTCTATCTCGGTCCGGTCTATCTCAGTCCAGTCTATCTCAGTCCAGTCTATCTCAGTCCAGTCTAACTCACTCCGGTCTATCTCAGTCTGGTCTAACTCACTCCGGTCTATTTCAGTCTGGTCTAACTCACTCCGGTCTATCTCACTCCGGTCTATCTCACTCCGGTCTTTCTCAGTCCAGTCTAACTCACTCCGGTCTATCTCACTCCGGTCTAACTCACTCCGGTCTATCTCAGTCCAGTCTACCTCACTCCGGTCTATCTCAGTCTGGTCTAACTCACTCCAGTCTCTCTCACTCCAATCTATCTCACTCCGGTCTATCTCACTCCGGTCTATCTTACTCCGGTCTATCTCACTCCGGTCTATCTCACTCCGGTCTATCTCACTCCGGTCTAACTCACTCTGGTCTATCTCAGTCCGGTCTAACTCACTCCGGTCCATCTCAGTCTGGTCTAACTCACTCCAGTCTATCTCAATCCAGTCTAACTCACTCTGGTCTATCTCAGTCCAGTTTATCTCAGTCTGGTCTAACTCACTCCGGTCTGTCTCACTCCAGTCTATCTCACTCCGGTCTATCTCACTCTGGTCTATCTCACTCTGATCTATCTCGGTCCACTCTATCTCAGTCCGGTGTATTTCAGTCCGGTATATCTCACTCCAATCTATCTCACTCCGGTCTAACTCACTCCAGTCTATCTCACTCCGGTCTATCTCACTCCGGTCTATCTCACTCCGGTCTACTCACTCTGGTCTATCTCATTCCGGTCGAACTCAGTCCGGTCTATCTCACTCCAATCTATCTCACTCCAGTCTATCTCACTCCGGTCTATCTCGGTCCACTCTGTCTCAGTCCGGTGTATCTCACTCCGGTCTATCTCGGTCCGGTCTATCTCACTCCGGTCTATCTCGGTCCGGTCTATCTCACTCCGGTCTATCTCAGTCTGGTCAAACTCACTCCGGTCTATCTCGGTCCGGTCTATCTCACTCCGATCTATCTCGGTCCGGTCTATCTCACTCCGGTCTATCTCAGTCCGGTCGAACTCACTCCGGTCCATCTCAGTCCAGTCTAACTCACTCCGGTCTATCTCACTCTGGTCTAACTCACTCTGGTCTATCTCAGTCCAGTCTAACTCATTCTGGTCTATCTCGGTCCAGTCTAACTCATTCAGGTCTATCTCAGTCTGGTCGAACTCACTCCGAACTATCTCACTCCGGTCTATCTCAGTCCAGTCTAACTCACTCAGGTCTATCTCAGTCCAGTCCAATTCACTCCGGTCTATTTCAGTCCAGTCCAACTCTCTCTGGTCTATCTCGGTCCGGTCTATCTCAGTCTGGTCTATCTCAGTCCAGTTTATCTCACTCCGGTCTAACTCACTCTGGTCTATCTCGGTCGGGTCGATCTCAGTCTGGTCCAACTCACTCCGATCTATCTCATTCCGGTCTATCTCAGTCCAGTTTATCTCAGTCTGGTCTAACTCACTCCGGTCTATCTCACTCCAGTCTATCTCACTCCGGTCTATCTCACTCCGGTCTATCTCACTGCTCTATCTCGGTCCACTCTATCTCAGTCCGGTCTAACTCACTCCGGTCTATCTCAGTCCAGTCTAACTCATTCTAGTCTATCTCGGTCCAGTCTAACTCACTCCGGTCGATCTCAGTCTGGTCGAATTTACTCCGATCGATCTCACTCCGGTCTTTCTCAGTCCAGTCTAACTCACTCCGGTCTATCTCACTCCGGTCTAACTCACTCCGGTCTATCTCAGTCCAGTCTACCTCACTCCGGTCTATCTCAGTCCAGTCTAACTCACTCCGGTCTATCTCAGTCTGGTCTAACTCACTCCGGTCTATCTCAGTCTGGTCTAACTCACTCCGGTCTATTTCAGTCTGGTCTAACTCATTCCGGTCTATCTCAGTCCAATCTATCTCACTCCGGTCCATCTCGGTCCGGTCTATCTCACTCCGGTCTATCTCAGTCTGGTCAAACTCACTCCGGTCCATCTCAGTCCAGTCGAACTCACTCCGGTCTATCTCAGTCCAGTCTAAGTCACTCCGGTCTATCTCAGTCTGGTCTAACTCACTCTGGTCGATCTCAGTCCAGTCAAACTCATTCTGGTCTATCTCGGTCCAGTCTAACTCACTCAGGTCTATCTCAGTCTGGTCGAACTCACTCCGATCTATCTCCCTCCGGTCTATCTCAGTCCAGTCTAACTCACTCCGGTCTATCTCAGTCCAGTCCAACTCACTCCGGTCTATCTCAATCCAGTCTAACTCACTCCGATCTATCTCGGTCCGGTCTATCTCGGTCCGGTCTATCTCACTCCGGTCTATCTCAGTCCGGTCGAACTCACTCCGGTCCATCTCAATCCAGTCTAACTCACTCCGGTCTATCTCACTCCGGTCTATCTTGGTCCGGTCTATCTCGGTCCGGTCTATCTCACTCCGGTCTATCTCAGTCCAATCTATCTTACTCCGGTCTATCTCGGTCCGGTCTATCTCACTCCGATCTATCTCGGTCCGGTCTATCTCACTCCGGTCTATCTCAGTCCGGTCGAACTCACTCCGGTCCATCTCAGTCCAGTCTAACTCACTCCGGTCTATCTCAGGCTGGTCTAACTCACTCTGGTCGATCTCAGTCCAGTCGAACTCATTCTGGTCCATCTCGGTCCAGTCTAACTCACTCAGGTCTATCTCAGTCCAGTCCAACTCACTCCGGTCTATCTCAGTCCAATCTAACTCACTCTGGTCTATCTTGGTCCGGTCAATCTCAGTCTGTTCTAACTCACTCCGATCTATCTCACTCCGGTCTATCTCAGTCCAGTTTATCTCACTCTGGTCTAACTCAATCCAGTCTATCTCAGTCCAGTCTAACTCACTCTGGTCGATCTCGGTCCGGTCTATCTCAGTCTGGTCTAACTCACTCCGATCTATCTCATTCCGGTCTATCTCAGTCCAGTTTATCTCAGTCTGGTCTAACTCACTCCGGTCTGTCTCACTCCAGTCTATCTCACTCCGGTCTATCTCACTCCGGTCTATCTCACTCTGGTCTATCTCGGTCCACTCTATCTCAGTCCGGTGTATTTCAGTCCGGTCTATCTCACTCCAATCTATCTCACTCCGGTCTATCTCACTTCGGTCTAACTCACTCCAGTCTATCTCACTCCGGTCTATCTCACTCCGGTCTAACTCACTCTGGTCTATCTCAGTCCGGTCGAACTCAGTCCGGTCTATCTCACTCCAATCTATCTCATTCCAGTCTATCTCACTCCGGTCTATCTCGGTCCACTCTGTCTCAGTCCGGTGTATCTCACTTTGGTCTATCTCGGTCCGGTCTATCTCACTCCGGTCTATCTTGGTCCGGTCTATCTCGGTCCGGTCTATCTCACTCCGCTCTATCTCAGTCCAATCTATCTTACTCCGGTCTATCTCGGTCCGGTCTATCTCACTCCGATCTATCTCGGTCCGGTCTATCTCACTCCGGTCTATCGCAGTCCGGTCGAACTCACTCCGGTCCATCTCAGTCCAGTCTAACTCACTCCGGTCTATCTCAGGCTGGTCTAACTCACTCTGGTCGATCTCAGTCCAGTCGAACTCATTCTGGTCTATCTCGGTCCAGTCTAACTCACTCAGGTCTATCTCAGTCCAGTCCAACTCACTCCGGTCTATCTCAGTCCAATCTAACTCACTCTGGTCTATCTCGGTCCGGTCAATCTCAGTCTGTTCTAACTCACTCCGATCTATCTCACTCCGGTCTATCTCAGTCCAGTTTATCTCACTCTGGTCTAACTCAATTCAGTCTATCTCAGTCCAGTCTAACTCACTCTGGTCTATCTCGGTCGGGTCAATCTCAGTCTGGTCTAACTCACTCCGATCTATCTCATTCCGGTCTATCTCAGTCCAGTTTATCTCAGTCTGGTCTAACTCACTCCGGTCTATCTCACTCCAGTCTATCTCACTCCGGTCTATCTCACTCCGGTCTATCTCACTCTGGTCTATCTCGGCCCACTCTATCTCAGTCCGGTCTAACTCAGTCCGGTCTATCTCACTGCAATCTATCTCATTCCGGTCTATCTCACTCCGGTCTAACTCACTCCGGTCTATCTCACTCCGGTCTATCTCACTCCGGTCTAACTCACTCCGGTCTATCTCATTCCAGTCTAACTCACTCTGGTCTATCTCGGTCCGGTCTATCTCAGTCTGGTCCAACTCACTCCGGTCTATCTCAGTCCAGTCTAACTCATTCTGGTCTATCTCGGTCCAGTCAAAATCACTCCGTTCTATCTCAGTCTGGTCGAACTCACTCCGATCTATCTCACTCCTGTCTATCTCAGTCCAGTCTAACTCACTCCAGTCTATCTCACTTCGGTCTAACTCACTCCGGTCTATCTCAGTCCAGTCTACCTCACTCTGGTCTATCTCGGTCCGGTCCATCACAGTCCAATCTATCTCAGTCCAGTCTATCTCAGTCCAGTCTTACTCACTCCGGTCTATCTCAGTCCAGTCTAACTCACTCCGGTCTATCTCAGTCTGGTCTAACTCACTCCGGTCTATCTCAGTCTGGTCTAACACACTCCGGTCTATTTCAGTCTGGTCTAACTCACTCCGGTCTATCTCAGTCCACTTTATCTCACTCCGGTCTATTTCAGTCTGGTCTAACTCACTCCGGTCTATCTCAGTCCACTTTATCTCACTCCGGTCTATCTCGGACCGGTCTATCTCACTCCGGTCTATCTCAGTCTGGTCTAACTCACTCCGGTCTGTCTCAGTCTGGTCTAACTCACTCCGGTCTATCTTGGTCTGGTCGAACTCACTCTGGTCTATCTCAGTCCAGTCTAAGTCACTCCGGTCTATCTCGGTCCGGTCTATCTCACTCCGATCTATCTCGGTCCGGTCTATCTCACTCCGGTCTATCTCAGTCCGGTCGAACTCACTCCGGTCCATCTCAGTCCAGTCTAACTCACTCCGGTCTATCTCAGTCTGGACTAACTCACTCTGGTCGATCTCAGTCCAGTCGAACTCATTCTGGTCTATCTCGGTCCAGTCTAACTCACTCAGGTCTATCTCAGTCTGGTCGAACTCACTCCGATCTATCTCACTCCGGTCTATCTCAGTCCAGTCTAACTCACTCCGGTCTATCTCAGTCCAGTCCAAATCACTCCGGTCTATCTCAGTCCAATCTAACTCACTCCGGTCTATCTCAGTCCAGTCTAACTCATTCTGGTCTATCTCGGTCCAGTCTAAATCACTCCGTTCTATCTCAGTCTGGTCGAACTCACTCCGATCTATCTCACTCCTGTCTATCTCAGTCCAGTCTAACTCACTCCGGTCTATCTCACTTCGGTCTAACTCACTCCGGTGTATCTCAGTCCAGTTTACCTCACTCTGGTCTATCTCGGTCCGGTCTATCACAGTCCAATCTATCTCAGTCCAGTCTATCTCAGTCCAGTCTTACTCACTCCGGTCTATCTCAGTCCGGTCGAACTCACTCCGGTCCATCTCAGTCCAGTCTAACTCACTCCGGTCTATCTCAGTCTGGTCTAACTCACTCTGGTCGATCTCAGTCCAGTCGAACTCATTCTGGTCTATCTCGGTCCAGTCTAACTCACTCAGGTCTATCTCAGTCTGGTCGAACTCACTCCGATCTATCTCACTCCGGTCTATCTCAGTCCAGTCTAACTCACTCCGGTCTATCTCAGTCCAGTCCAAATCACTCCGGTCTATCTCAGTCCAATCTAACTCACTCCGGTCTATCTCAGTCCAGTCTAACTCATTCTGGTCTATCTCGGTCCAGTCTAAATCACTCCGTTCTATCTCAGTCTGGTCGAACTCACTCCGATCTATCTCACTCCGGTCTATCTCAGTCCAGTCTAACTCACTCCGGTCTATCTCAGTCTGGTCTAACTCACTCCGGTCTATCTCAGTCTGGTCTAACTCACTCCGGTCTATTTCAGTCTGGTCTAACTCACTCCGGTCTATCTCAGTCCACTCTATCTCACTCCGGTCTATCTCGGACCGGTCTATCTCACTCCGGTCTATCTCAGTCTGGTCTAACTCACTCCGGTCTGTCTCAGTCTGGTCTAACTCATTCCGGTCTATCTTGGTCTGGTCGAACTCACTCTGGTCTATCTCAGTCCAGTCGAAGTCACTCCGGTCGATCTCGGTCCGGTCTATCTCACTCCGATCTATCTCGGTCCGGTCTATCTCACTCCGGTCTATCTCAAGTCCGGTCGAACTCACTCCGGTCCATCTCAGTCCAGTCTAACTCACTCCGGTCTATCTCAGTCTGGTCTAACTCACTCTGGTCGATCTCAGTCCAGTCGAACTCATTCTGGTCTATCTCGGTCCAGTCTAACTCACTCAGGTCTATCTCAGTCTGGTCGAACTCACTCCGATCTATCTCACTCCGGTCTATCTCAGTCCAGTCTAACTCACTCCGGTCTATCTCAGTCCAGTCCAAATCACTCCGGTCTATCTCAGTCCAATCTAACTCACTCTGGTCTATCTCGGTCCGGTCAATCTCAGTCTGGTCTAACTCACTCCGATCTATCTCACTCCGGTCTATCTCAGTCCAGTTTATCTCACTCTGGTCTAACTCAATCCGGTCTATCTCAGTCCAGTCTGACTCATTCTGGTCTATCTCGGTCGGGTCGATCTCAGTCTGGTCTAACTCACTCCGATCTATCTCATTCCGGTCTATCTCAGTCAAGTTTATCTCAGTCCGGTCTAACTCAGTCCGGTCTATCTCACTGCAATCTATCTCACTCCGGTCTATCTCACTCCGGTCTAACTCACTCCGGTCTATCTCACTCCGGTCTATCTCACTCCGGTCTAACTCACTCCGGTCTATCTCAGTCCAGTCTAACTCACTCTGGTCTATCTCGGTCCGGTCTATCTCAGTCTGGTCTAACTCACTCCGGTCTATCTCAGTCTGATCTAACTCACTCCGGTCTATCTCAGTCCAGTCTAACTCATTCTGGTCTATCTCGGTCCAGTCTAAATCATTCCGGTCTATCTCAGTCTGGTCGAACTCACTCCGATCTATCTCACTCCTGTCTATCTCAGTCCAGTCTAACTCACTCCGGTATCTCACTCCGGTCTAACTCACTCCGGTCTATCTCAGTCCAGTCTACCTCACTCTGGTCTATCTCGGTCCGGTCTATCTCAGTCCAATCTATCTCAGTCCAGTCTATCTCAGTCCAGTCTTACTCACTCCGGTCTATCTCAGTCTGGTCTAACTCACTCCGGTCTATCTCAGTCTGGTCTAACTCACTCCGGTCTATTTCAGTCTGGTCTAACTCACTCCGGTCTATCTCAGTCCAATCTATCTCACTCCGGTCTATCTCGGACCGGTCTATCTCACTCCGGTCTATCTCAGTCTGGTCTAACTCACTCCGGTCTGTCTCAGTCTGGTCTAACTCACTCCGGTCTATCTTGGTCTGGTCGAACTCACTCTGGTCTATCTCAGTCCAGTCTCAGTCACTCCGGTCTATCTCAGTCTGGTCTATCTCACTCTGGTCTATCTCAGTCCAGTCTAACTCATTCTGGTCTATCTCGGTCCAATCTAACTCACTCAGGTCTATCTCAGTCTGGTCGAACTCAATCCGATCTATCTCCCTCCGGTCTATCTCAGTCCAGTCTAACTCACTCTGGTCTATCTCGGTCCGGTCTATCTCAGTCTGCTCTAACTCACTACGGTCTATCTCAGTCTGGTCTAACTCACTCCTGTCTATCTCAGTCCAGTCTAACTCATTCTGGTCTATCTCGGTCCAGTCTAACTCACTCCGGTCTATCTCAGTCTGGTCGAACTCACTCCGATCTATCTCACTCCGGTCTATCTCACTCCGGTCTAACTCACTCCGGTCTAGCTCAGTCCAGTCTACCTCACTCCGGTCTATCTCAGTCCAGTCTAACTCACTCCGGTCGATCTCAGTCTGGTCTAACTCACTCCGGTCTATCTCAGTCTGGTCTAACTCACTCCGGTCTATTTCAGTCTGGTCTAACTCACTGCGGTCTATCTCAGTCCAATCTATCTCACTCCGGTCCATCTCGGTCCGGTCTATCTCACTCCGGTCTATCTCAGTCTGGTCTAACTCACTCCGGTCCATCTCAGTCTGGTCTAACTCACTCCGGTCTATCTTGGTCCGGTCGAACTCACTCCGGTCTGTCTCAGTCCAGTCTACGTCACTCCGGTCTATCTCAGTCTGGTCTAACTCACTCTGGTCTATCTCAGACCAGTCTAACTCATTCTGGTCTATCTCGGTCCAGTCGAACTCACTCAGGTCTATCTCAGTCTGGTCGAACTCACTCCGATCTATCTCACTCCGGTCTATCTCAGTCCAGTCTAACTCACTCCGGTCTATCGCAATCCAGTCTAACTCACTCTGGTCGATCTCGGTCCGGTCTATCTCAGTCTGGTCTAACTCACTCCGATCTATCTCATTCCGGTCTATCTCAGTCCAGTTTATCTCAGTCTGGTCTAACTCACTCCGGTCTGTCTCACTCCAGTCTATCTCACTCCGGTCTATCTCACTCCGGTCTATCTCACTCTGGTCTATCTCGGTCCACTCTATCTCAGTCCGGTGTATTTCAGTCCGGTCTATCTCACTCCAATCTATCTCACTCCGGTCTAACTCACTCCGGTCTGTCTCACTCCGGTCTATCTCACTCTGGTCTATCTCGGTCCACTCTATCTCAGTCCGGTGTATTTCAGTCCGGTCTATCTCACTCCAATCAATCTCACTCCGGTCTATCTCACTCCGGTCTATCTCACTCCGGTCTATCTCACTCCGGTCTAACTCACTCTGGTCTATCTCAGTCCGGTCTATCTTACTCCGGTCTATCTCACTCCGGTCTAACTCACTCCAGTCTATCTCACTCCGGTCTATCTCACTCCGGTCTATCTCACTCCGGTCTAACTCACTCTGGTCTATCTCAGTCCGGTCTATCTCACTCCAATCTATCTCACTCCAGTCTAACTCGGTCCACTCTGTCTCAGTCCGGTGTATCTCACTCCGGTCTATCTCGGTCCGGTCTAACTCACTCCGGTCTATCTCGGTCCGGTCTATCTCACTCCGGTCAATCTCAGTCCGGTCTAACTCACTCCGGTCTATCTCAGTCTGGTCAAACTCACACCGGTCTATCTCAGTCCAGTCTATCTTACTCCGGTCTATCTCGGTCCGGTCTATCTCACTCCGGTCTATCTCGGTCCGGTCTATCTCACTCCGGTCTATCTCAGTCCGGTCGAACTCACTCCGGTCCATCTCAGTCCAGTCTAACTCACTCCGGTCTATCTCAGTCTGGTCTAACTCACTCTGGTCTATCTCAGTCCAGTCTAACTCATTCTGGTCTATCTCGGTCCAGTCTAACTCATTCAGGTCTATCTCAGTCTGGTCGAACTCACTCCGATCTATCTCACTCCGGTCTATCTCAGTCCAGTCTAACTCACTCAGGTCTATCTCAGTCCAGTCCAATTCACTCCGGTCTATTTCAGTCCAGTCTAACTCACTCTGGTCTATCTCGGTCCGGTCGATCTCAGTCTGGCCTAACTCAGTCCAGTTTATCTCACTCCGGTCTAACTCACTCCGGTCTATCTCAGTCCAGTCTAACTCACTCTGGTCTATCTCGGTCGGGTCGATCTCAGTCTGGTCCAACTCACTGCAATCTATCTCATTCCGGTCTATCTCATTCCAGTTTATCTCAGTCTGGTCTAACTCACTCCGGTCTATCTCACTCCAGTCTATCTCACTCCGGTCTATCTCACTCTGGTCTATCTCGGCCCATTCTATCTCAGTCCGGTCTAACTCAGTCCGGTCTATCTCACTGCAATCTATCTCACACCGGTCTATCTCACTCCGGTCTATCTCACTCCGGTCTATCTCACTCCGGTCTAACTCACTCCGGTCTAACTCACTCCGGTCTAACTCACTCCGGTCTATCTCACTCCGGTCTATCTCAGTCCAGTCTAACTCACTCCGGTCTATCTCAGTCTGGTCTAACTCACTCCGGTCTATCTCAGTCTGGTCTAACTCACTCCGGTCTATTTCAGTCTGGTCTAACTCACTCCGGTCTATCTCAGTCCACTCTATCTCACTCCGGTCTATCTCGGACCGGTCTATCTCACTCCGGTCTATCTCAGTCTGGTCTAACTCACTCCGGTCTGTCTCAGTCTGGTCTAACTCATTCCGGTCTATCTTGGTCTGGTCGAACTCACTCTGGTCTATCTCAGTCCAGTCGAAGTCACTCCGGTCGATCTCGGTCCGGTCTATCTCACTCCGATCTATCTCGGTCCGGTCTATCTCACTCCGGTCTATCTCAAGTCCGGTCGAACTCACTCCGGTCCATCTCAGTCCAGTCTAACTCACTCCGGTCTATCTCAGTCTGGTCTAACTCACTCTGGTCGATCTCAGTCCAGTCGAACTCATTCTGGTCTATCTCGGTCCAGTCTAACTCACTCAGGTCTATCTCAGTCTGGTCGAACTCACTCCGATCTATCTCACTCCGGTCTATCTCAGTCCAGTCTAACTCACTCCGGTCTATCTCAGTCTGGTCTAACTCACTCTGGTCGATCTCAGTCCAGTCGAACTCATTCTGGTCTATCTCGGTCCAATCTAACTCACTCAGGTCTATCTCAGTCTGGTCGAACTCAATCCGATCTATCTCCCTCCGGTCTATCTCAGTCCAGTCTAACTCACTCTGGTCTATCTCGGTCCGGTCTATCTCAGTCTGCTCTAACTCACTACGGTCTATCTCAGTCTGGTCTAACTCACTCCTGTCTATCTCAGTCCAGTCTAACTCATTCTGGTCTATCTCGGTCCAGTCTAACTCACTCCGGTCTATCTCAGTCTGGTCGAACTCACTCCGATCTATCTCACTCCGGTCTATCTCACTCCGGTCTAACTCACTCCGGTCTAGCTCAGTCCAGTCTACCTCACTCCGGTCTATCTCAGTCCAGTCTAACTCACTCCGGTCGATCTCAGTCTGGTCTAACTCACTCCGGTCTATCTCAGTCTGGTCTAACTCACTCCGGTCTATTTCAGTCTGGTCTAACTCACTGCGGTCTATCTCAGTCCAATCTATCTCACTCCGGTCCATCTCGGTCCGGTCTATCTCACTCCGGTCTATCTCAGTCTGGTCTAACTCACTCCGGTCCATCTCAGTCTGGTCTAACTCACTCCGGTCTATCTTGGTCCGGTCGAACTCACTCCGGTCTGTCTCAGTCCAGTCTACGTCACTCCGGTCTATCTCAGTCTGGTCTAACTCACTCTGGTCTATCTCAGACCAGTCTAACTCATTCTGGTCTATCTCGGTCCAGTCGAACTCACTCAGGTCTATCTCAGTCTGGTCGAACTCACTCCGATCTATCTCACTCCGGTCTATCTCAGTCCAGTCTAACTCACTCCGGTCTATCGCAATCCAGTCTAACTCACTCTGGTCGATCTCGGTCCGGTCTATCTCAGTCTGGTCTAACTCACTCCGATCTATCTCATTCCGGTCTATCTCAGTCCAGTTTATCTCAGTCTGGTCTAACTCACTCCGGTCTGTCTCACTCCAGTCTATCTCACTCCGGTCTATCTCACTCCGGTCTATCTCACTCTGGTCTATCTCGGTCCACTCTATCTCAGTCCGGTGTATTTCAGTCCGGTCTATCTCACTCCAATCTATCTCACTCCGGTCTAACTCACTCCGGTCTGTCTCACTCCGGTCTATCTCACTCTGGTCTATCTCGGTCCACTCTATCTCAGTCCGGTGTATTTCAGTCCGGTCTATCTCACTCCAATCAATCTCACTCCGGTCTATCTCACTCCGGTCTATCTCACTCCGGTCTATCTCACTCCGGTCTAACTCACTCTGGTCTATCTCAGTCCGGTCTATCTTACTCCGGTCTATCTCACTCCGGTCTAACTCACTCCAGTCTATCTCACTCCGGTCTATCTCACTCCGGTCTATCTCACTCCGGTCTAACTCACTCTGGTCTATCTCAGTCCGGTCTATCTCACTCCAATCTATCTCACTCCAGTCTAACTCGGTCCACTCTGTCTCAGTCCGGTGTATCTCACTCCGGTCTATCTCGGTCCGGTCTAACTCACTCCGGTCTATCTCGGTCCGGTCTATCTCACTCCGGTCAATCTCAGTCCGGTCTAACTCACTCCGGTCTATCTCAGTCTGGTCAAACTCACACCGGTCTATCTCAGTCCAGTCTATCTTACTCCGGTCTATCTCGGTCCGGTCTATCTCACTCCGGTCTATCTCGGTCCGGTCTATCTCACTCCGGTCTATCTCAGTCCGGTCGAACTCACTCCGGTCCATCTCAGTCCAGTCTAACTCACTCCGGTCTATCTCAGTCTGGTCTAACTCACTCTGGTCTATCTCAGTCCAGTCTAACTCATTCTGGTCTATCTCGGTCCAGTCTAACTCATTCAGGTCTATCTCAGTCTGGTCGAACTCACTCCGATCTATCTCACTCCGGTCTATCTCAGTCCAGTCTAACTCACTCAGGTCTATCTCAGTCCAGTCCAATTCACTCCGGTCTATTTCAGTCCAGTCTAACTCACTCTGGTCTATCTCGGTCCGGTCGATCTCAGTCTGGCCTAACTCAGTCCAGTTTATCTCACTCCGGTCTAACTCACTCCGGTCTATCTCAGTCCAGTCTAACTCACTCTGGTCTATCTCGGTCGGGTCGATCTCAGTCTGGTCCAACTCACTGCAATCTATCTCATTCCGGTCTATCTCATTCCAGTTTATCTCAGTCTGGTCTAACTCACTCCGGTCTATCTCACTCCAGTCTATCTCACTCCGGTCTATCTCACTCTGGTCTATCTCGGCCCATTCTATCTCAGTCCGGTCTAACTCAGTCCGGTCTATCTCACTGCAATCTATCTCACACCGGTCTATCTCACTCCGGTCTATCTCACTCCGGTCTATCTCACTCCGGTCTAACTCACTCCGGTCTAACTCACTCCGGTCTAACTCACTCCGGTCTATCTCACTCCGGTCTATCTCAGTCCAGTCTAACTCACTCCGGTCTATCTCAGTCTGGTCTAACTCACTCCGGTCTATCTCAGTCTGGTCTAACTCACTCCGGTCTATTTCAGTCTGGTCTAACTCACTCCGGTCTATCTCAGTCCACTCTATCTCACTCCGGTCTATCTCGGACCGGTCTATCTCACTCCGGTCTATCTCAGTCTGGTCTAACTCACTCCGGTCTGTCTCAGTCTGGTCTAACTCATTCCGGTCTATCTTGGTCTGGTCGAACTCACTCTGGTCTATCTCAGTCCAGTCGAAGTCACTCCGGTCGATCTCGGTCCGGTCTATCTCACTCCGATCTATCTCGGTCCGGTCTATCTCACTCCGGTCTATCTCAAGTCCGGTCGAACTCACTCCGGTCCATCTCAGTCCAGTCTAACTCACTCCGGTCTATCTCAGTCTGGTCTAACTCACTCTGGTCGATCTCAGTCCAGTCGAACTCATTCTGGTCTATCTCGGTCCAGTCTAACTCACTCAGGTCTATCTCAGTCTGGTCGAACTCACTCCGATCTATCTCACTCCGGTCTATCTCAGTCCAGTCTAACTCACTCCGGTCTATCTCAGTCCAGTCCAAATCACTCCGGTCTATCTCAGTCCAATCTAACTCACTCTAGTCTATCTCGGTCCGGTCAATCTCAGTCTGGTCTAACTCACTCCGATCTATCTCACTCCGGTCTATCTCAGTCCAGTTTATCTCACTCTGGTCTAACTCAATCCGGTCTATCTCAGTCCAGTCTGACTCATTCTGGTCTATCTCGGTCGGGTCGATCTCAGTCTGGTCTAACTCACTCCGATCTATCTCATTCCGGTCTATCTCAGTCAAGTTTATCTCAGTCCGGTCTAACTCAGTCCGGTCTATCTCACTGCAATCTATCTCACTCCGGTCTATCTCACTCCGGTCTAACTCACTCCGGTCTATCTCACTCCGGTCTATCTCACTCCGGTCTAACTCACTCCGGTCTATCTCAGTCCAGTCTAACTCACTCTGGTCTATCTCGGTCCGGTCTATCTCAGTCTGGTCTAACTCACTCCGGTCTATCTCAGTCTGATCTAACTCACTCCGGTCTATCTCAGTCCAGTCTAACTCATTCTGGTCTATCTCGGTCCAGTCTAAATCATTCCGGTCTATCTCAGTCTGGTCGAACTCACTCCGATCTATCTCACTCCTGTCTATCTCAGTCCAGTCTAACTCACTCCGGTATCTCACTCCGGTCTAACTCACTCCGGTCTATCTCAGTCCAGTCTACCTCACTCTGGTCTATCTCGGTCCGGTCTATCTCAGTCCAATCTATCTCAGTCCAGTCTATCTCAGTCCAGTCTTACTCACTCCGGTCTATCTCAGTCTGGTCTAACTCACTCCGGTCTATCTCAGTCTGGTCTAACTCACTCCGGTCTATTTCAGTCTGGTCTAACTCACTCCGGTCTATCTCAGTCCAATCTATCTCACTCCGGTCTATCTCGGACCGGTCTATCTCACTCCGGTCTATCTCAGTCTGGTCTAACTCACTCCGGTCTGTCTCAGTCTGGTCTAACTCACTCCGGTCTATCTTGGTCTGGTCGAACTCACTCTGGTCTATCTCAGTCCAGTCTCAGTCACTCCGGTCTATCTCAGTCTGGTCTATCTCACTCTGGTCTATCTCAGTCCAGTCTAACTCATTCTGGTCTATCTCGGTCCAATCTAACTCACTCAGGTCTATCTCAGTCTGGTCGAACTCAATCCGATCTATCTCCCTCCGGTCTATCTCAGTCCAGTCTAACTCACTCTGGTCTATCTCGGTCCGGTCTATCTCAGTCTGCTCTAACTCACTACGGTCTATCTCAGTCTGGTCTAACTCACTCCTGTCTATCTCAGTCCAGTCTAACTCATTCTGGTCTATCTCGGTCCAGTCTAACTCACTCCGGTCTATCTCAGTCTGGTCGAACTCACTCCGATCTATCTCACTCCGGTCTATCTCACTCCGGTCTAACTCACTCCGGTCTAGCTCAGTCCAGTCTACCTCACTCCGGTCTATCTCAGTCCAGTCTAACTCACTCCGGTCGATCTCAGTCTGGTCTAACTCACTCCGGTCTATCTCAGTCTGGTCTAACTCACTCCGGTCTATTTCAGTCTGGTCTAACTCACTGCGGTCTATCTCAGTCCAATCTATCTCACTCCGGTCCATCTCGGTCCGGTCTATCTCACTCCGGTCTATCTCAGTCTGGTCTAACTCACTCCGGTCCATCTCAGTCTGGTCTAACTCACTCCGGTCTATCTTGGTCCGGTCGAACTCACTCCGGTCTGTCTCAGTCCAGTCTAAGTCACTCCGGTCTATCTCAGTCTGGTCTAACTCACTCTGGTCTATCTCAGACCAGTCTAACTCATTCTGGTCTATCTCGGTCCAGTCGAACTCACTCAGGTCTATCTCAGTCTGGTCGAACTCACTCCGATCTATCTCACTCCGGTCTATCTCAGTCCAGTCTAACTCACTCCGGTCTATCGCAATCCAGTCTAACTCACTCTGGTCGATCTCGGTCCGGTCTATCTCAGTCTGGTCTAACTCACTCCGATCTATCTCATTCCGGTCTATCTCAGTCCAGTTTATCTCAGTCTGGTCTAACTCACTCCGGTCTGTCTCACTCCAGTCTATCTCACTCCGGTCTATCTCACTCCGGTCTATCTCACTCTGGTCTATCTCGGTCCACTCTATCTCAGTCCGGTGTATTTCAGTCCGGTCTATCTCACTCCAATCTATCTCACTCCGGTCTAACTCACTCCGGTCTGTCTCACTCCGGTCTATCTCACTCTGGTCTATCTCGGTCCACTCTATCTCAGTCCGGTGTATTTCAGTCCGGTCTATCTCACTCCAATCAATCTCACTCCGGTCTATCTCACTCCGGTCTATCTCACTCCGGTCTATCTCACTCCGGTCTAACTCACTCTGGTCTATCTCAGTCCGGTCTATCTTACTCCGGTCTATCTCACTCCGGTCTAACTCACTCCAGTCTATCTCACTCCGGTCTATCTCACTCCGGTCTATCTCACTCCGGTCTAACTCACTCTGGTCTATCTCAGTCCGGTCTATCTCACTCCAATCTATCTCACTCCAGTCTAACTCGGTCCACTCTGTCTCAGTCCGGTGTATCTCACCCCGGTCTATCTCGGTCCGGTCTAACTCACTCCGGTCTATCTCGGTCCGGTCTATCTCACTCCGGTCAATCTCAGTCCGGTCTAACTCACTCCGGTCTATCTCAGTCTGGTCAAACTCACACCGGTCTATCTCAGTCCAGTCTATCTTACTCCGGTCTATCTCGGTCCGGTCTATCTCACTCCGGTCTATCTCGGTCCGGTCTATCTCACTCCGGTCTATCTCAGTCCGGTCGAACTCACTCCGGTCCATCTCAGTCCAGTCTAACTCACTCCGGTCTATCTCAGTCTGGTCTAACTCACTCTGGTCTATCTCAGTCCAGTCTAACTCATTCTGGTCTATCTCGGTCCAGTCTAACTCATTCAGGTCTATCTCAGTCTGGTCGAACTCACTCCGATCTATCTCACTCCGGTCTATCTCAGTCCAGTCTAACTCACTCAGGTCTATCTCAGTCCAGTCCAATTCACTCCGGTCTATTTCAGTCCAGTCTAACTCACTCTGGTCTATCTCGGTCCGGTCGATCTCAGTCTGGCCTAACTCAGTCCAGTTTATCTCACTCCGGTCTAACTCACTCCGGTCTATCTCAGTCCAGTCTAACTCACTCTGGTCTATCTCGGTCGGGTCGATCTCAGTCTGGTCCAACTCACTGCAATCTATCTCATTCCGGTCTATCTCATTCCAGTTTATCTCAGTCTGGTCTAACTCACTCCGGTCTATCTCACTCCAGTCTATCTCACTCCGGTCTATCTCACTCTGGTCTATCTCGGCCCATTCTATCTCAGTCCGGTCTAACTCAGTCCGGTCTATCTCACTGCAATCTATCTCACACCGGTCTATCTCACTCCGGTCTATCTCACTCCGGTCTATCTCACTCCGGTCTAACTCACTCCGGTCTAACTCACTCCGGTCTAACTCACTCCGGTCTATCTCACTCCGGTCTATCTCACTCCGGTCTAACTCACTCCGGTCGATCTCACTCCGGTCTATCTCACTCCGGTCTATCTCACTCTGGTCTATCTCGGTCCACTCTATCTCAGTCCGGTCTAACTCACTCCGGTCTATCTCAGTCCAGTCTAACTCATTCTGGTCTATCTCGGTCCAGTCTAACTCACTCCGGTCTATCTCAGTCTGATCGAACTCACTCCAATCTATCTCACTCCGGTCTTTCTCAGTCCGGTCTAACTCACTCCGGTCTATCTCACTCCGGTCTAACTCACTCCGGTCTATCTCAGTCCAGTCTACCTCACTCCGGTCTATCTCAGTCCAGTCTAACTCACTCCGGTCTATCTCAGTCTGGTCTAACTCACTCCGGTCTGTCTCAGTCTGGTCTAACTCACTCCGGTCTATCTTGGTCTGGTCGAACTCACTCTGGTCTATCTCAGTCCAGTCTCAGTCACTCCGGTCTATCTCAGTCTGGTCTATCTCACTCTGGTC
Organism: Pristiophorus japonicus; assembly: GCF_044704955.1. Taxonomy (NCBI): domain Eukaryota; kingdom Metazoa; phylum Chordata; class Chondrichthyes; family Pristiophoridae; genus Pristiophorus; species Pristiophorus japonicus. The sequence goes on from NC_092010.1 coordinate 2,025,863, forward strand.
TATCTCAGTCCAGTCTAACTCATTCTGGTCTATCTCGGTCCAATCTAACTCACTCAGGTCTATCTCAGTCTGGTCGAACTCAATCCGATCTATCTCCCTCCGGTCTATCTCAGTCCAGTCTAACTCACTCTGGTCTATCTCGGTCCGGTCTATCTCAGTCTGCTCTAACTCACTACGGTCTATCTCAGTCCAGTCTAACTCATTCTGGTCTATCTCGGTCCAGTCTAACTCACTCCGGTCTATCTCAGTCTGGTCGAACTCACTCCGATCTATCTCACTCCGGTCTATCTCACTCCGGTCTAACTCACTCCGGTCTAGCTCAGTCCAGTCTACCTCACTCCGGTCTATCTCAGTCCAGTCTAACTCACTCCGGTCGATCTCAGTCTGGTCTAACTCACTCCGGTCTATCTCAGTCTGGTCTAACTCACTCCGGTCTATTTCAGTCTGGTCTAACTCACTGCGGTCTATCTCAGTCCAATCTATCTCACTCCGGTCCATCTCGGTCCGGTCTATCTCACTCCGGTCTATCTCAGTCTGGTCTAACTCACTCCGGTCCATCTCAGTCTGGTCTAACTCACTCCGGTCTATCTTGGTCCGGTCGAACTCACTCCGGTCTGTCTCAGTCCAGTCTAAGTCACTCCGGTCTATCTCAGTCTGGTCTAACTCACTCTGGTCTATCTCAGTCCAGTCTAACTCATTCTGGTCTATCTCGGTCCAGTCGAACTCACTCAGGTCTATCTCAGTCTGGTCGAACTCACTCCGATCTATCTCACTCCGGTCTATCTCAGTCCAGTCTAACTCACTCCGGTCTATCGCAATCCAGTCTAACTCACTCTGGTCGATCTCGGTCCGGTCTATCTCAGTCTGGTCTAACTCACTCCGATCTATCTCATTCCGGTCTATCTCAGTCCAGTTTATCTCAGTCTGGTCTAACTCACTCCGGTCTGTCTCACTCCAGTCTATCTCACTCCGGTCTATCTCACTCCGGTCTATCTCACTCTGGTCTATCTCGGTCCACTCTATCTCAGTCCGGTGTATTTCAGTCCGGTCTATCTCACTCCAATCTATCTCACTCCGGTCTAACTCACTCCGGTCTGTCTCACTCCGGTCTATCTCACTCTGGTCTATCTCGGTCCACTCTATCTCAGTCCGGTGTATTTCAGTCCGGTCTATCTCACTCCAATCAATCTCACTCCGGTCTATCTCACTCCGGTCTATCTCACTCCGGTCTATCTCACTCCGGTCTAACTCACTCTGGTCTATCTCAGTCTGGTCTATCTTACTCCGGTCTATCTCACTCCGGTCTAACTCACTCCAGTCTATCTCACTCCGGTCTATCTCACTCCGGTCTATCTCACTCCGGTCTAACTCACTCTGGTCTATCTCAGTCCGGTCTATCTCACTCCAATCTATCTCACTCCAGTCTAACTCGGTCCACTCTGTCTCAGTCCGGTGTATCTCACTCCGGTCTATCTCGGTCCGGTCTAACTCACTCCGGTCTATCTCGGTCCGGTCTATCTCACTCCGGTCAATCTCAGTCCGGTCTAACTCACTCCGGTCTATCTCAGTCTGGTCAAACTCACACCGGTCTATCTCAGTCCAGTCTATCTTACTCCGGTCTATCTCGGTCCGGTCTATCTCACTCCGATCTATCTCGGTCCGGTCTATCTCACTCCGGTCTATCTCAGTCCGGTCGAACTCACTCCGGTCCATCTCAGTCCAGTCTAACTCACTCCGGTCTATCTCAGTCTGGTCTAACTCACTCTGGTCTATCTCAGTCCAGTCTAACTCATTCTGGTCTATCTCGGTCCAGTCTAACTCATTCAGGTCTATCTCAGTCTGGTCGAACTCACTCCGATCTATCTCACTCCGGTCTATCTCAGTCCAGTCTAACTCACTCAGGTCTATCTCAGTCCAGTCCAATTCACTCCGGTCTATTTCAGTCCAGTCTAACTCACTCTGGTCTATCTCGGTCCGGTCGATCTCAGTCTGGCCTAACTCAGTCCAGTTTATCTCACTCCGGTCTAACTCACTCCGGTCTATCTCAGTCCAGTCTAACTCACTCTGGTCTATCTCGGTCGGGTCGATCTCAGTCTGGTCCAACTCACTGCAATCTATCTCATTCCGGTCTATCTCATTCCAGTTTATCTCAGTCTGGTCTAACTCACTCCGGTCTATCTCACTCCAGTCTATCTCACTCCGGTCTATCTCACTCTGGTCTATCTCGGCCCATTCTATCTCAGTCCGGTCTAACTCAGTCCGGTCTATCTCACTGCAATCTATCTCACACCGGTCTATCTCACTCCGGTCTATCTCACTCCGGTCTATCTCACTCCGGTCTAACTCACTCCGGTCTAACTCACTCCGGTCTAACTCACTCCAGTCTATCTCACTCCGGTCTAACTCACTCCGGTCTAACTCACTCCGGTCGATCTCACTCCGGTCTATCTCACTCCGGTCTATCTCACTCTGGTCTATCTCGGTCCACTCTATCTCAGTCCGGTCTAACTCACTCCGGTCTATCTCAGTCCAGTCTAACTCATTCTGGTCTATCTCGGTCCAGTCTAACTCACTCCGGTCTATCTCAGTCTGATCGAACTCACTCCAATCTATCTCACTCCGGTCTTTCTCAGTCCGGTCTAACTCACTCCGGTCTATCTCACTCCGGTCTAACTCACTCCGGTCTATCTCAGTCCAGTCTACCTCACTCCGGTCTATCTCAGTCCAGTCTAACTCACTCCGGTCTATCTCAGTCTGGTCTAACTCACTCCGGTCTATCTCAGTCTGGTCTAACTCACTCCTGTCTATTTCAGTCTGGTCGAACTCACTCCGGTCTATCTCAGTCCAATCTATCTCACTCCGGTCCATCTCGGTCCGGTCTATCTCACTCCGGTCTATCTCAGTCTGGTCTAACTCACTCCGATCTATCTCACACCGGTCTATCTCAGTCCAGTCTAACTTACTCAGGTCTATCTCAGTCCAGTCCAATTCACGCCGGTCTATTTCAGTCCAGTCTAACTCACTCTGGTCTATCTCGGTCCGGTCGATCTCAGTCTGGTCTATCTCAGTCCAGTTTATCTCACTCCGGTCTAACTCACTCCGGTCTATCTCAGTCCAGTCTAACTCACTCTGGTCTATCTCGGTCGGGTCGATCTCAGTCTGGTCCAACTCACTCCGATCTATCTCATTCCGGTCTATCTCAGTCCAGTTTATCTCAGTCTGGTCTAACTCACTCGGTCTATCTCACTCCAGTCTATCTCACTCCGGTCTATCTCACTCCGGTCTATCTCACTCTGGTCTATCTAGGCCCACTCTATCTCAGTCCGGTCTAACTCAGTCCGGTATATCTCAGTCCAGTCTTACTCACTCCGGTCTATCTCAGTCTGGTCTAACTCACTCCGGTCTATCTCAGTCTGGTCTAACTCACTCCGGTCTATTTCAGTCTGGTCTAACTCACTCCGGTCTATCTCAGTCCAATCTATCTCACTCCGGTCTATCTCGGACCGGTCTATCTCACTCCGGTCTATCTCAGTCTGGTCTAACTCACTCCGGTCTGTCTCAGTCTGGTCTAACTCACTCCGGTCTATCTTGGTCTGGTCGAACTCACTCTGGTCTATCTCAGTCCAGTCCAAGTCACTCCGGTCTATCTCAGTCTGGTCTATCTCACTCTCGTCTATCTCAGTCCAGTCTAACTCATTCTGGTCTATCTCGGTCCAATCTAACTCACTCAGGTCTATCTCAGTCTGGTCGAACTCACTCCGATCTATCTCCCTCCGGTCTAAATCAGTCCAGTCTAACTCACTCTGGTCTATCTCGGTCCGGTCTATCTCAGTCTGCTCTAACTCACTACGGTCTATCTCAGTCTGGTCTAACTCACTCCGGTCTGTCTCAGTCTGGTCTAACTCACTCCGGTCTATCTTGGTCTGGTCGAACTCACTCTGGTCTATCTCAGTCCAGTCTAAGTCACTCCGGTCTATCTCAGTCTGGTCTATCTCACTCTCGTCTATCTCAGTCCAGTCTAACTCATTCTGGTCTATCTCGGTCCAGTCTAACTCACTCCGGTCTATCTCAGTCTGGTCGAACTCACTCCGATCTATCTCACTCCGGTCTATCTCACTCCGGTCTGACTCACTCCGTTCTAGCTCAGTCCAGTCTACCTCACTCCGGTCTATCTCAGTCCCGTCTAACTCACTCCGGTCGATCTCAGTCTGGTCTAACTCACTCCGGTCTATCTCACTCTGGTCTAACTCACTCCGGTCTATTTCAGTCTGGTCTAACTCACTGCGGTCTATCTCAGTCCAATCTATCTCACTCCGGTCCATCTCGGTCCGGTCTATCTCACTCCGGTCTATCTCAGTCTGGTCTAACTCACTGCGGTCTATCTCAGTCCAATCTATCTCACTCCGGTCCATCTCAGTCTGGTCTAACTCACTCCGGTCTATCTTGGTCCGGTCGAACTCACTCCGGTCTATCTCAGTCCAGTCTAAGTCACTCCGGTCTATCTCAGTCTGGTCTAACTCACTCTGGTCTATCTCAGTCCAGTCTAACTCATTCTGGTCTATCTCGGTCCAGTCGAACTCACTCAGGTCTATCTCAGTCTGGTCGAACTCACTCCGATCTATCTCACTCCGGTCTATCTCAGTCCAGTCTAACTCACTCCGGTCTATCGCAATCCAGTCTAACTCACTCTGGTCGATCTCGGTCCGGTCTATCTCAGTCTGGTCTAACTCACTCCGATCTATCTCATTCCGGTCTATCTCAGTCCAGTTTATCTCAGTCTGGTCTAACTCACTCCGGTCTGTCTCACTCCAGTCTATCTCACTCCGGTCTATCTCACTCCGGTCTATCTCACTCTGGTCTATCTCGGTCCACTCTATCTCAGTCCGGTGTATTTCAGTCCGGTCTATCTCACTCCAATCTATCTCACTCCGGTCTAACTCACTCCGGTCTGTCTCACTCCAGTCTATCTCACACCGGTCTATCTCAGTCTGGTCTAACTCACTCCGGTCTATCTCAGTCTGGTCTAACTCACTCCGGTCTATTTCAGTCTGGTCTAACTCACTCCGGTCTATCTCAGTCCAATCTATCTCACTCCGGTCTATCTCGGACCGGTCTATCTCACTCCGGTCTATCTCAGTCTGGTCTAACTCACTCCGGTCTGTCTCAGTCTGGTCTAACTCACTCCGGTCTATCTTGGTCTGGTCGAACTCACTCTGGTCTATCTCAGTCCAGTCCAAGTCACTCCGGTCTATCTCAGTCCAGTCTAACTCACTCTGGTCTATCTCGGTCCGGTCTATCTCAGTCTGCTCTAACTCACTACGGTCTATCTCAGTCTGGTCTAACTCACTCCGGTCTGTCTCAGTCTGGTCTAACTCACTCCGGTCTATCTTGGTCTGGTCGAACTCACTCTGGTCTATCTCAGTCCAGTCTAAGTCACTCCGGTCTATCTCAGTCTGGTCTATCTCACTCTCGTCTATCTCAGTCCAGTCTAACTCATTCTGGTCTATCTCGGTCCAGTCTAACTCACTCCGGTCTATCTCAGTCTGGTCGAACTCACTCCGATCTATCTCACTCCGGTCTATCTCACTCCGGTCTGACTCACTCCGTTCTAGCTCAGTCCAGTCTACCTCACTCCGGTCTATCTCAGTCCCGTCTAACTCACTCCGGTCGATCTCAGTCTGGTCTAACTCACTCCGGTCTATCTCACTCTGGTCTAACTCACTCCGGTCTATTTCAGTCTGGTCTAACTCACTGCGGTCTATCTCAGTCCAATCTATCTCACTCCGGTCCATCTCGGTCCGGTCTATCTCACTCCGGTCTATCTCAGTCTGGTCTAACTCACTGCGGTCTATCTCAGTCCAATCTATCTCACTCCGGTCCATCTCAGTCTGGTCTAACTCACTCCGGTCTATCTTGGTCCGGTCGAACTCACTCCGGTCTATCTCAGTCCAGTCTAAGTCACTCCGGTCTATCTCAGTCTGGTCTAACTCACTCTGGTCTATCTCAGTCCAGTCTAACTCATTCTGGTCTATCTCGGTCCAGTCGAACTCACTCAGGTCTATCTCAGTCTGGTCGAACTCACTCCGATCTATCTCACTCCGGTCTATCTCAGTCCAGTCTAACTCACTCCGGTCTATCGCAATCCAGTCTAACTCACTCTGGTCGATCTCGGTCCGGTCTATCTCAGTCTGGTCTAACTCACTCCGATCTATCTCATTCCGGTCTATCTCAGTCCAGTTTATCTCAGTCTGGTCTAACTCACTCCGGTCTGTCTCACTCCAGTCTATCTCACTCCGGTCTATCTCACTCCGGTCTATCTCACTCTGGTCTATCTCGGTCCACTCTATCTCAGTCCGGTGTATTTCAGTCCGGTCTATCTCACTCCAATCTATCTCACTCCGGTCTAACTCACTCCGGTCTGTCTCACTCCAGTCTATCTCACACCGGTCTATCTCACTCCGGTCTATCTCACTCTGGTCTATCTCGGTCCACTCTATCTCAGTCCGGTGTATTTCAGTCCGGTCTATCTCACTCCAATCTATCTCACTCCGGTCTATCTCACTCCGGTCTATCTCACTCCGGTCTATCTCACTCCGGTCTATCTCACTCCGGTCTAACTCACTCTGGTCTATCTCAGTCCGGTCTATCTCACTCCGGTCTATCTCACTCCGGTCTAACTCACTCCAGTCTATCTCACTCCGGTCTATCTCACTCCGGTCTATCTCACTCCGGTCTAACTCACTCTGGTCTATCTCAGTCCGGTCTATCTCACTCCAATCTATCTCACTCCAGTCTATCTCACTCCGGTCTAACTCGGTCCACTCTGTCTCAGTCCGGTGTATCTCACTCCGGTCTATCTCGGTCCGGTCTAACTCACTCCGGTCTATCTCGGTCCGGTCTATCTCACTCCGGTCTATCTCAGTCCGGTCTAACTCACTCCGGTCTATCTCAGTCTGGTCAAACTCACTCCGGTCTATCTCAGTCCAGTCTATCTTACTCCGGTCTATCTCAGTCCGGTCTATCTCACTCCGATCTATCTCGGTCCGGTCTATCTCACTCCGGTCTATCTCAGTCCGGTCGAACTCACTCCGGTCCATCTCAGTCCAGTCTAACTCACTCCGGTCTATCTCAGTCTGGTCTAACTCACTCTGGTCTATCTCAGTCCAGTCTAACTCATTCTGGTCTATCTCGGTCCAGTCTAACTCATTCAGGTCTATCTCAGTCTGGTCGAACTCACTCCGATCTATCTCACTCCGGTCTATCTCAGTCCAGTCTAACTCACTCAGGTCTATCTCAGTCCAGTCCAATTCACTCCGGTCTATTTCAGTCCAGTCTAACTCACTCTGGTCTATCTCGGTCCGGTCTATCTCAGTCTGGCCTAACTCAGTCCAGTTTATCTCACTCCGGTCTAACTCACTCCGGTCTATCTCAGTCCAGTCTAACTCACTCTGGTCTATCTCGGTCGGGTCGATCTCAGTCTGGTCCAACTCACTGCAATCTATCTCATTCCGGTCTATCTCATTCCAGTTTATCTCAGTCTGGTCTAACTCACTCCGGTCTATCTCACTCCAGTCTATCTCACTCCGGTCTATCTCACTCCGGTCTATCTCACTCTGGTCTATCTCGGCCCATTCTATCTCAGTCCGGTCTAACTCAGTCCGGTCTATCTCACTGCAATCTATCTCACACCGGTCTATCTCACTCCGGTCTATCTCACTCCGGTCTATCTCACTCCGGTCTAACTCACTCCGGTCTAACTCACTCCGGTCTAACTCACTCCGGTCTAACTCACACCAGTGTATCTCACTCCGGTCTATCTCACTCCGGTCTAACTCACTCCGGTCTATCTCAGTCTGATCGAACTCACTCCAATCTATCTCACTCCGGTCTTTCTCAGTCCAGTCTAACTCACTCCGGTCTATCTCACTCCGGTCTAACTCACTCCGGTCTATCTCAGTCCAGTCTACCTCACTCCGGTCTATCTCAGTCCAGTCTAACTCACTCCGGTCTATCTCAGTCTGGTCTAACTCACTCCGGTCTATCTCAGTCTGGTCGAACTCACTCCGGTCTATTTCAGTCTGGTCTAACTCACTCCGGTCTACCTCAGTCCAATCTATCTCACTCCGGTCCATCTCGGTCCGGTCTATCTCACTCCGGTCTATCTCAGTCTGGTCTAACTCACTCCGATCTATCTCACTCCGGTCTATCTCAGTCCAGTCTAACTCACTCAGGTCTATCTCAGTCCAGTCCAATTCACGCCGGTCTATTTCAGTCCAGACTAACTCACTCTGGTCTATCTCGGTCCGGTCTATCTCAGTCTGGTCTATCTCAGTCCAGTTTATCTCACTCCGGTCTAACTCACTCCGGTCTATCTCAGTCCAGTCTAACTCACTCTGGTCTATCTCGGTCGGGTCGATCTCAGTCTGGTCCAACTCACTCCGATCTATCTCATTCCGGTCTATCTCAGTCCAGTTTATCTCAGTCTGGTCTAACTCACTCCGGTCTATCTCACTCCAGTCTATCTCACTCCGGTCTATCTCACTCCGGTCTATCTCACTCTGGTCTATCTCGGCCCACTCTATCTCAGTCCGGTCTAACTCAGTCCGGTCTATCTCACTGCAATCTATCTCACTCCGGTCTGTCTCACTCCGGTCTATCTCACTCCGGTCTATCTCACTCCGGTCTAACTCACTCCGGTCTAACTCACTCCAGTCTATCTCACTCCGGTCTATCTCACTCCGGTCTAACTCACTCCGGTCTATCTCACTCCAGTCTATCTCACTCCGGTCTATCTCACTCCGGTCTATCTCACTCTGGTCTATCTCGGTCCACTCTATCTCAGTCCGGTCTAACTCACTCCGGTCTATCTCAGTCCAGTCTAACTCATTCAGGTCTATCTCGGTCCAGTCTAACTCACTCCGGTCTATCTCAGTCTGGTCGAACTCACTCCGATCTATCTCACTCCGGTCTTTCTCAGTCCAGTCTAACTCACTCCGGTCTATCTCAGTCCAGTCTACCTCACTCCGGTCTATCTCAGTCCATTCTAACTCACTCCGGTCTATCTCAGTCTGGTCTAACTCACTCCGGTCTATCTCAGTTTGGTCTAACTCACTCCGATTTATTTCAGTCTGGTCTAACTCACTCCGGTCTATCTCAGTCCAATCTATCTCACTCCGGTCCATCTCGGTCCGGTCTATCTCACTCCGGTCTATCTCAGTCTGGTCTAATTCACTCCGGTCCATCTCAGTCTGGTCTAACTCACTCCGGTCTATCTTGGTCCGGTCGAACTCACTCCGGTCTATCTCAGTCCAGTCTAAGTCACTCCGGTCTATCTCAGTCTGGTCTAACTCACTCTGGTCTATCTCAGTCCAGTCTAACTCATTCTGGTCTATATCGGTCCAGTCTATCTCACTCAGGTCTATCTCAGTCTGGTCGAACTCACTCCGATCTATCTCACTCCGGTCTATCTCAGTCCAGTCTAACTCACTCTAGTCTATCTCAGTCCAGTCCAACTCACTCCGGTCTATCTTAATCCAGTCTAACTCACTCTGGTCTATCTCGGTCCGGTCTATCTCAGTCTGGTCTAACTCACTCCGATCTATCTCACTCCGGTCTATCTCAGTCCAGTTTATCTCACTCTGGTCTAAATCACTCCGGTCTATCTCAGTCCAGTCTAACTCACTCTGGTCGATCTCGGTCCGGTCTATCTCAGTCTGGTCTAACTCACTCCGATCTATCTCATTACGGTCTATCTCAGTCCAGTTTATCTCAGTCTGGTCTAACTCACTCCGGTCTGTCTCACTCCAGTCTATCTCACTCCAGTCTTTCTCACTCCGGTCTATCTCACTCCGGTCTATCTCGGTCCACTCTATCTCAGTCCGGTCTATCTCACTCCGGTCTATCTCACTCCGGTCTAACTCACTCTGCTCTATCTCAGTCCGGTCGAACTCAGTCCGGTCTATCTCACTCCAATCTATCTCACTCCAGTCTATGTCACTCCGGTCTATCTCGGTCCACTCTGTCTCAGTCCGGTGTATCTCACTCCGGTCTATCTCGGTCCGGTCTATCTCACTCCGGTCTATCTCGGTCCGGTCTATCTCACTCCGGTCTATCTCAGTCTGGTCTAACTCACTCCGGTCTATCTCACTCCGGTCTAACTCACTCTGGTCTATCTCAGTGCGGTCTAACTCACTCCGGTCCATCTCAGTCTGGTCTAACTCACTCCAGTCTATCTCAGTCTGGTCTAACTCACTCCGGTCTATCTCAGTCAATTCTATCTCACTCCGGTCTATCTCACTCCAGTCTATCTCACTCCGGTCTATCTCGGTCCAATCGATCTCAGTCCGGTGTATCTCACTCCGGTCTATCTCGGTCCGGTCTATCTCACTCCGGACTATCTCGGTCCGGTCTATCTCACTCCGGTCTATCTCAGTCTGGTCTAAGTCACTCCGGTCTATCTCAGTCTGGTCAAAATCACTCCGGTCTATCTCAGTCCAATCTATCTTACTCCGGTCTATCTCGGTCCGGTCTACCTCACTCCGATCTATCTCGGGCCGGTCTATCTCACTCCGGTCTATCTCAGTCCGGTCGAACTCACTCCGGTCCATCTCAGTCCAGTCTAACTCACTCCGGTCTATCTCAGTCTGGTCTAACTCACTCTGGTCGATCTCAGTCCAGTCGAACTCATTCTGGTCTATCTCGGTCCAGTCTAACTCACTCAGGTCTATCTCAGTCTGGTCGAACTCACTCCGATCTATCTCACTCCGGTCTATCTCAGTCCAGTCTAACTCACTCCGGTCTATCTCAGTCCAGTCCAACTCACTCCGGTCTACCTCAGTCCAATCTAACTCACTCTGGTCTATCTCGGTCCGGTCAATCTCAGTCTAGTCTAACTCACTCCGATCTATCTCAATCCGGTCTATCTCAGTCCAGTCTAACTCACTCTGGTCTATCTCTGTCGGTTCGATCTCAGTCTGGTCTAACTCACTCCGATCCATCTCATTCCGGTCTATCTCAGTCCAGTTTATCTCAGTCTGGTCTATCTCGGGCCACTCAATCTCTGTCCGGTCTAACTCAGTCCGGTCTATCTCACTGCAATCTATCTTACTCCGGTCTGTCTCACTCCGGTCTATCCCACTCCGGTCTATCTCACTCCGGTCTATCTCACTCCGGTCTATCTCACTCCGGTCTAACTCACTCCGGTCTATCTCACTCCGGTCTATCTCACCCCGGTCTAACTCACTCCGGTCTATCTCACTCCAGTCTATCTCACTCCGGTCTATCTCACTCCGGTCTATCTCACTCTGGTCTATCTCGGTCCACTCTATCTCAGTCCGGTCTAACTCAGTCCGGTCTATCTCACTGCAATCTATCTCACACCGGTCTCTCTCACTCCGGTCTATCTCACTCCGGTCTATCTCACTCCGGTCTAACTCACTCCGGTCTAACTCACTCCGGTCTAACTCACTCCGGTCTAACTCACTCCAGTCTATCTCACTCCGGTCTATCTCACTCCGGTCTATCTCACTCTAGTCTATCTCGGTCCACTCTATCTCAGTCCGGTCGAACTCACTCCGGTCTATCTCAGTCCAGTCTAACTCATTCTGGTCTATCTCGGTCCAGTCTAACTCACTCCGGTCTATCTCAGTCTGATCGAACTCACTCCAATCTATCTCACTCCGGTCTTTCTCAGTCCAGTCTAACTCACTCCAGTCTATCTTACTCCGGTCTAACTCACTCCGGTCTATCTCAGTCCAGTCTACCTCACTCCGGTCTATCTCAGTCCAGTCTAACTCACTCCGGTCTATCTCAGTCTGGTCTAACTCACTCCGGTCTATCTCAGTCTGGTCGAACTCACTCCGGTCGATTTCAGTCTGGTCTAACTCACTCCGGTCTATCTCAGTCCAATCTATCTCACTCCGGTCCATCTCGGTCCGGTCTATCTCACTCCGGTCTATCTCAGTCTGGTCTAACTCACTCCGATCTATCTCACTCCGGTCTATCTCAGTCCAGTCTAACTCACTCAGGTCTATCTCAGTCCAGTCCAATTCACGCCGGTCTATTTCAGTCCAGTCTAACTCACTCTGGTCTATCTCGGTCCGGTCGATCTCAGTCTGGTCTATCTCAGTCCAGTTTATCTCACTCCGGTCTATCTCAGTCCAGTCTAACTCACTCTGGTCTATCTCGGTCGGGTCGATCTCAGTCTGGTCCAACTCACTCCGATCTATCTCATTCCGGTCTATCTCAGTCCAGTTTATCTCAGTCTGGTCTAACTCACTCCGGTCTATCTCACTCCAGTCTATCTCACTCCGGTCTATCTCACTCCGGTCTATCTCACTCTGGTCTATCTCGGCCCACTCTATCTCAGTCCGGTCTAACTCAGTCCGGTCTATCTCACTGCAATCTATCTCACTCCGGTCTGTCTCACTCCGGTCTATCTCACTCCGGTCTATCTCACTCCGGTCTATCTCACTCCGGTCTAACTCACTCCGGTCTAACTCACTCCAGTCTATCTCACTCCGGTCTATCTCACTCCGGTCTAACTCACTCCGGTCTATCTCACTCCAGTCTATCTCACTCCGGTCTATCTCACTCTGGTCTATCTCACTCTGGTCTATCTCGGTCCACTCTATCTCAGTCCGGTCTAACTCACTCCGGTCTATCTCAGTCCAGTCTAACTCATTCTGGTCTATCTCGGTCCAGTTTAACTCACTCCGGTCTATCTCAGTCTGGTCGAACTCACTCCGATCTATCTCACTCCGGTCTTTCTCAGTCCAGTCTAACTCACTCCGGTCTATCATACTCCGGTCTAACTCACTCCGGTCTATCTCAGTCCAGTCTACCTCACTCCGGTCTATCTCAGTCCAGTCTAACTCACTCCGGTCTATCTCAGTCTGGTCTAACTCACTCCGGTCTATCTCAGTCTGGTCTAACTCACTCCGATCTATTTCAGTCTGGTCTAACTCACTCCGGTCTATCTCAGTCCAATCTATCTCACTCCGGTCCATCTCGGTCCGGTCTATCTCACTCCGGTCTATCTCAGTCTGGTCTAACTCACTCCGGTACATCTCAGTCTGGTCTAACTCACTCCGGTCTATCTTGGTCCGGTCGAACTCACTCCGGTCTATCTCAGTCCAGTCTAAGTCACTCCGGTCTATCTCAGTCTGGTCTAACTCACTCTGGTCTATCTCAGTCCAGTCTAACTCATTCTAGTCTATATCGGTCCAGTCTAACTCACTCAGGTCTATCTCAGTCTGGTCGAACTCACTCCGATCTATCTCACTCCGGTCTATCTCAGTCCAGTCTAACTCACTCTGGTCTATCTCAGTCCAGTCCAACTCACTCCGGTCTATCTCAATCCAGTCTAACTCACTCTGGTCTATCTCGGTCCGGTCTATCTCAGTCTGGTCTAACTCACTCCGATCTATCTCACTCCGGTCTATCTCAGTCCAGTTTATCTCACTCTGGTCTAAATCACTCCGGTCTATCTCAGTCCAGTCTAACTCACTCTGGTCGATCTCGGTCCGGTCTATCTCAGTCTGGTCTAACTCACTCCGATCTATCTCATTACGGTCTATCTCAGTCCAGTTTATCTCAGTCTGGTCTAACTCACTCCGGTCTGTCTCACTCCAGTCTATCTCACTCCAGTCTTTCTCACTCCGGTCTATCTCACTCTGGTCTATCTCGGTCCACTCTATCTCAGTCCGGTGTATTTCAGTCCGGTCTATCTCACTCCAATCTATCTCACTCCGGTCTATCTCACTCCGGTCTAACTCACTCCAGTCTATCTCACTCCGGTCTATCTCACTCCGGTCTATCTCACTCCGGTCTAACCCACTCTGGTCTATCTCAGTCCGGTCGAACTCAGTCCGGTCTATCTCACACCAATCTATCTCACTCCAGTCTATGTCACTCCGGTCTATCTCAGTCCACTCTGTCTCAGTCCGGTGTATCTCACTCCGGTCTATCTCGGTCCGGTCTATCTCACTCCGGTCTATCTCAGTCTGGTCTAACTCACTCCGGTCTATCTCAGTTTGGTCTAACTCACTCCGATTTATTTCAGTCTGGTCTAACTCACTCCGGTCTATCTCAGTCCAATCTATCTCACTCCGGTCCATCTCGGTCCGGTCTATCTCACTCCGGTCTATCTCAGTCTGGTCTAACTCACTCCGGTCCATCTCAGTCTGGTCTAACTCACTCCGGTCTATCTTGGTCCGGTCGAACTCACTCCGGTCTATCTCAGTCCAGTCTAAGTCACTCCGGTCTATCTCAGTCTGGTCTAACTCACTCTGGTCTATCTCAGTCCAGTCTAACTCATTCTGGTCTATATCGGTCCAGTCTAACTCACTCAGGTCTATCTCAGTCTGGTCGAACTCACTCCGATCTATCTCACACCGGTCTATCTCAGTCCAGTCTAACTCACTCTGGTCTATCTCAGTCCAGTCCAACTCACTCCGGTCTATCTCAATCCAGTCTAACTCACTCTGGTCTATCTCGGTCCGGTCTATCTCAGTCTGGTCTAACTCACTCCGATCTATCTCACTCCGGTCTATCTCAGTCCAGTTTATCTCACTCTGGTCTAAATCACTCCGGTCTATCTCAGTCCAGTCTAACTCACTCTGGTCGATCTCGGTCCGGTCTATCTCAGTCTGGTCTAACTCACTCCGATCTATCTCATTACGGTCTATCTCAGTCCAGTTTATCTCAGTCTGGTCTAACTCACTCCGGTCTGTCTCACTCCAGTCTATCTCACTCCAGTCTTTCTCACTCCGGTCTATCTCACTCTGGTCTATCTCGGTCCACTCTATCTCAGTCCGGTGTATTTCAGTCCGGTCTATCTCACTCCAATCTATCTCACTCCGGTCTATCTCACTCCGGTCTAACTCACTCCAGTCTATCTCACTCCGGTCTATCTCACTCCGGTCTATCTCACTCCGGTCTAACCCACTCTGGTCTATCTCAGTCCGGTCGAACTCAGTCCGGTCTATCTCACACCAATCTATCTCACTCCAGTCTATGTCACTCCGGTCTATCTCAGTCCACTCTGTCTCAGTCCGGTGTATCTCACTCCAGTCTATGTCACTCCGGTCGATCTCAGTCCACTCTGTCTCAGTCCGGTGTATCTCACTCCGGTCAATCTCAGTCTGGTCTAACTCACTCCGGTCTATCTCAGTCAATTCTATCTCACTCCGGTCTATCTCACGCCAGTCTATCTCACTCCGGTCTATCTCGGTCCAATCGATCTCAGTCCGGTGCATCTCACTCCGGTCTATCTCGGTCCGGCGATCTCACTCCGGACTATCTCGGTCCGGTCTATCTCACTCCGGTCTATCTCAGTCTGGTCTAACTCACTCCGGTCTATCTCAGTCTGGTCAAAATCACTCCGGTCTATCTCAGTCCAATCTATCTTACTCCGGGCTATCTCGGTCCGGTCTATCTCACTCCGATCTATCTCGGTCCGGTCTATCTCACTCCGGTCTATCTCAGTCCGGTCGAACTCACTCCGGTCCATCTCAGTCCAGTCTAACTCACTCCGGTCTATCTCAGTCTGGTCTAACTCACTCTGGTCGATCTCAGTCCAGTCGAACTCATTCTGGTCTATATCGGTCCAGTCTAACTCACTCAGGTCTATCTCAGTCTGGTCGAACTCACTCCGATCTATCTCACTCCGGTCTATCTCAGTCCAGTCTAACTCACTCCAGTCTATCTCAGTCCAGTCCAACTCACTCCGGTCTATCTCAGTCCAATCTAACTCACTCTGGTCTATCTCGGTCCGGTCAATCTCAGTCTGGTCTAACTCACTCCGATCTATCTCACTCCGGTCTATCTCAGTCCAGTTTATCTCACTCTGGTCTAACTCAATCCGGTCTATCTCAGTCCAGTCTAACTCACTCTGGTCGATCTCGGTCGGGTCGATCTCAGTCTGGTCTAACTCACTCCGATCTATCTCATTCCGGTCTATCTCAGTCCAGTTTATCTCAGTCTGGTCTAACTCACTCCGGTCTATCTCACTCCAGTCTATCTCACTCCGGTCTATCTCACTCCGGTCTATCTCACTCTGGTCTATCTCGGGCTACTCAATCTCAGTCCGGTCTAACTCAGTCCGGTCTATCTCGCTGCAATCTATCTCACTCCGGTCTGTCCCACTCCGGTCTATCTCACTCCGGTCTATCTCACTCCGGTTTAACTCACTCCGAACTAACTCACTCCGGTCTATCTCACTCCGGTCTATCTCACTCCGGTCTAACTCACTCCGGTCTATCTCACTCCAGTCTATCTCACTCCGGTCTATCTCACTCCGGTCTATCTCACTCTGGTCTATCTCGGTCCACTCTATCTCAGTCCGGTCTAACTCACTCCGGTCTATTTCAGTCCAGTCTAACTCATTCTGGTCTATCTCAGTCCAGTCTAACTCACTCCGGTCTATCTCAGTCTGGTCGAACTCACTCCGATCTATCTCACTCCGGTCTTTCTCAGTCCAGTCTAACTCACTCCGGTCTATCTCACTCCGGTCTAACTCACTCTGGTCTATCTCAGTCCAGTCTACCTCACTCCGGTCTATCTCAGTCCAGTCTAACTCACTCCGGTCTATCTCAGTCTGGTCTAACTCACTCCGGTCTATCTCAGTCTGGTCTAACTCACTCCGGTCTATCTCAGTCTGGTCTAACTCACTCCGGTCTATCTCAGTCTGGTCGAACTCACTCCGGTCTATTTCAGTCTGGTCTAACTCACTCCGGTCTATCTCAGTCCAATCTATCTCACTCCGGTCCATCTCGGTCCGGTCTATCTCACTCCGGTCTATCTCAGTCTGGTCGAACTCACTCCGATCTATCTCACTCCGGTCTATCTCAGTCCAGTCGAACTCACTCAGGTCTATCTCAGTCCAGTCCAATTCACGCCGGTCTATTTCAGTCCAGTCTAACTCACTCTGGTCTATCTCGGTCCGGTCTATCTCAGTCTGGTCTATCTCAGTCCAGTTTATCTCACTCCGGTCTATCTCAGTCCAGTCTAACTCACTCTGGTCTATCTCGGTCGGGTCGATCTCAGTCTGGTCCAACTCACTCCGATCTATCTCATTCCGGTCTATCTCAGTCCAGTTTATCTCAGTCTGGTCTAACTCACTCCGGTCTATCTCACTCCAGTCTATCTGACTCCGGTCTATCTCACTCCGGTCTATCTCACTCTGGTCTATCTCGGCCCACTCTATCTCAGTCCGGTCTAACTCAGTCCGGTCAATCTCACTGCAATCTATCTCACTCCGGTCTGTCTCACTCCGGTCTGTCTCACTCCGGTCTATCTCACTCCGGTCTATCTCACTCCGGTCTAACTCACTCCGGTCTAACTCACTCCAGTCTATCTCACTCCGGTCTATCTCACTCCGGTCTAACTCACTCCGGTCTATCTCACTCCAGTCTATCTCACTCCGGTCTATCTCACTCCGGTCTAACTCACTCTGGTCTATCTCGGTCCTCTCAATCTCAGTCCGGTCTAACTCACTCCGGTCTATCTCAGTCCAGTCTAACTCATTCTGGTCTATCTCGGTCCAGTCTAACTCACTCCGGTCTATCTCAGTCTGGTCGAACTCACTCCGATCTATCTCACTCCGGTCTTTCTCAGTCCAGTCTAACTCACTCCGGTCTATCTCACTCCGGTCTAACTCACTCCGGTCTATCTCAGTCCAGTCTACCTCACTCCGGTCTATCTCAGTCCAGTCTAACTCACTCCGGTCTATCTCAGTCTGGTCTAACTCACTCCGGTCTATCTTGGTCCGGTCGAACTCACTCCGGTCTATCTCAGTCCAGTCTAAGTCACTCCGGTCTATCTCAGTCTGGTCTAACTCACTCTGGTCTATCTCAGTCCAGTCTAACTCATTCTGGTCTATATCGGTCCAGTCTAACTCACTCAGGTCTATCTCAGTCTGGTCGAACTCACTCCGATCTATCTCACTCCGGTCTATCTCAGTCCAGTCTAACTCACTCTGGTCTATCTCAGTCCAGTCCAACTCACTCCGGTCTATCTCAATCCAGTCTAACTCACTCTGGTCTATCTCGGTCCGGTCTATCTCAGTCTGGTCTAACTCACTCCGATCTATCTCACTCCGGTCTATCTCAGTCCAGTTTATCTCACTCTGGTCTAAATCACTCCGGTCTATCTCACTCCGGTCTAACTCACTCTGGTCTATCTCAGTCCGGTCGAACTCAGTCCGGTCTATCTCACTCCAATCTATCTCACTCCAGTCTATGTCACTCCGGTCTATCTCGGTCCACTCTGTCTCAGTCCGGTGTATCTCACTCCGGTCTATCTCGGTCCGGTCTATCTCACTCCGGTCTATCTCGGTCCGGTCTATCTCACTCCGGTCTATCTCAGTCTGGTCTAACTCACTCCGGTCTATGTCACTCCGGTCTAACTCACTCTGGTCTATCTCAGTGCGGTCTAACTCACTCCGGTCCATCTCAGTCTGGTCTAACTCACTCCAGTCTATCTCAGTCTGGTCTAACTCACTCCGGTCTATCTCAGTCAATTCTATCTCACTCCGGTCTATCTCACTCCAGTCTATCTCACTCCGGTCTATCTCGGTCCAATCGATCTCAGTCCGGTGTATCTCACTCCGGTCTATCTCACCCCGGTCTAACTCACTCCGGTCTATCTCACTCCAGTCTATCTCACTCCGGTCTATCTCACTCCGGTCTATCTCACTCTGGTCTATCTCGGTCCACTCTATCTCAGTCCGGTCTAACTCAGTCCGGTCTATCTCACTGCAATCTATCTTACTCCGGTCTGTCTCACTCCGGTCTATCCCACTCCGGTCTATCTCACTCCGGTCTATCTCACTCCGGTCTATCTCACTCCGGTCTAACTCACTCCGGTCTATCTCACTCCGGTCTATCTCACCCCGGTCTAACTCACTCCGGTCTATCTCACTCCAGTCTATCTCACTCCGGTCTATCTCACTCCGGTCTATCTCACTCTGGTCTATCTCGGTCCACTCTATCTCAGTCCGGTCTAACTCAGTCCGGTCTATCTCACTGCAATCTATCTCACACCGGTCTCTCTCACTCCGGTCTATCTCACTCCGGTCTATCTCACTCCGGTCTAACTCACTCCGGTCTAACTCACTCCGGTCTAACTCACTCCGGTCTAACTCACTCCAGTCTATCTCACTCCGGTCTATCTCACTCCGGTCTATCTCACTCTGGTCTATCTCGGTCCACTCTATCTCAGTCCGGTCGAACTCACTCCGGTCTATCTCAGTCCAGTCTAACTCATTCTGGTCTATCTCGGTCCAGTCTAACTCACTCCGGTCTATCTCAGTCTGATCGAACTCACTCCAATCTATCTCACTCCGGTCTTTCTCAGTCCAGTCTAACTCACTCCAGTCTATCTCACTCCGGTCTAACTCACTCCGGTCTATCTCACTCCGGTCTAACTCACTCCGGTCTATCTCAGTCCAGTCTAACTCACTCCGGTCTATCTCAGTCTGGTCTAACTCACTCCGGTCTATCTCAGTCTGGTCGAACTCACTCCGGTCGATTTCAGTCTGGTCTAACTCACTCCGGTCTATCTCAGTCCAATCTATCTCACTCCGGTCCATCTCGGTCCGGTCTATCTCACTCCGGTCTATCTCAGTCTGGTCTAACTCACTCCGATCTATCTCACTCCGGTCTATCTCAGTCCAGTCTAACTCACTCAGGTCTATCTCAGTCCAGTCCAATTCACGCCGGTCTATTTCAGTCCAGTCTAACTCACTCTGGTCTATCTCGGTCCGGTCGATCTCAGTCTGGTCTATCTCAGTCCAGTTTATCTCACTCCGGTCTATCTCAGTCCAGTCTAACTCACTCTGGTCTATCTCGGTCGGGTCGATCTCAGTCTGGTCCAACTCACTCCGATCTATCTCATTCCAGTCTATCTCAGTCCAGTTTATCTCAGTCTGGTCTAACTCACTCCGGTCTATCTCACTCCAGTCTATCTCACTCCGGTCTATCTCACTCCGGTCTATCTCACTCTGGTCTATCTCGGCCCACTCTATCTCAGTCCGGTCTAACTCAGTCCGGTCTATCTCACTGCAATCTATCTCACTCCGGTCTGTCTCACTCCGGTCTATCTCACTCCGGTCTATCTCACTCCGGTCTAACTCACTCCGGTCTAACTCACTCCAGTCTATCTCACTCCGGTCTATCTCACTCCGGTCTAACTCACTCCGGTCTATCTCACTCCAGTCTATCTCACTCCGGTCTATCTCACTCCGGTCTATCTCACTCTGGTCTATCTCGGTCCACTCTATCTCAGTCCGGTCTAACTCACTCCGGTCTATCTCAGTCCAGTCTAACTCATTCTGGTCTATCTCGGTCCAGTTTAACTCACTCCGGTCTATCTCAGTCTGGTCGAACTCACTCCGATCTATCTCACTCCGGTCTTTCTCAGTCCAGTCTAACTCACTCCGGTCTATCATACTCCGGTCTAACTCACTCCGGTCTATCTCAGTCCAGTCTACCTCACTCCGGTCTATCTCAGTCCAGTCTAACTCACTCCGGTCTATCTCAGTCTGGTCTAACTCACTCCGGTCTATCTCAGTCTGGTCTAACTCACTCCGATCTATTTCAGTCTGGTCTAACTCACTCCGGTCTATCTCAGTCCAATCTATCTCACTCCGGTCCATCTCGGTCCGGTCTATCTCACTCCGGTCTATCTCAGTCTGGTCTAACTCACTCCGGTCCATCTCAGTCTGGTCTAACTCACTCCGGTCTATCTTGGTCCGGTCGAACTCACTCCGGTCTATCTCAGTCCAGTCTAAGTCACTCCGGTCTATCTCAGTCTGGTCTAACTCACTCTGGTCTATCTCAGTCCAGTCTAACTCATTCTGGTCTATATCGGTCCAGTCTAACTCACTCAGGTCTATCTCAGTCTGGTCGAACTCACTCCGATCTATCTCACTCCGGTCTATCTCAGTCCAGTCTAACTCACTCTGGTCTATCTCAGTCCAGTCCAACTCACTCCGGTCTATCTCAATCCAGTCTAACTCACTCTGGTCTATCTCGGTCCGGTCTATCTCAGTCTGGTCTAACTCACTCCGATCTATCTCACTCCGGTCTATCTCAGTCCAGTTTATCTCACTCTGGTCTAAATCACTCCGGTCTATCTCAGTCCAGTCTAACTCACTCTGGTCGATCTCGGTCCGGTCTATCTCAGTCTGGTCTAACTCACTCCGATCTATCTCATTACGGTCTATCTCAGTCCAGTTTATCTCAGTCTGGTCTAACTCACTCCGGTCTGTCTCACTCCAGTCTATCTCACTCCAGTCTTTCTCACTCCGGTCTATCTCACTCTGGTCTATCTCGGTCCACTCTATCTCAGTCCGGTGTATTTCAGTCCGGTCTATCTCACTCCAATCTATCTCACTCCGGTCTATCTCACTCCGGTCTAACTCACTCCAGTCTATCTCACTCCGGTCTATCTCACTCCGGTCTATCTCACTCCGGTCTAACCTACTCTGGTCTATCTCAGTCCGGTCGAACTCAGTCCGGTCTATCTCACACCAATCTATCTCACTCCAGTCTATGTCACTCCGGTCTATCTCAGTCCACTCTGTCTCAGTCCGGTGTATCTCACTCCGGTCTATCTCGGTCCGGTCTATCTCACTCCGGTCTATCTCAGTCTGGTCTAACTCACTCCGGTCTATCTCAGTTTGGTCTAACTCACTCCGATTTATTTCAGTCTGGTCTAACTCACTCCGGTCTATCTCAGTCCAATCTATCTCACTCCGGTCCATCTCGGTCCGGTCTATCTCACTCCGGTCTATCTCAGTCTGGTCTAACTCACTCCGGTCAATCTCAGTCTGGTCTAACTCACTCCGATCTATCTCATTCCGGTCTATCTCAGTCCAGTTTATCTCAGTCTGGTCTAACTCACTCCGGTCTATCTCACTCCAGTCTATCTCACTCCGGTCTATCTCACTCCGGTCTATCTCACTCTGGTCTATCTCGGGCTACTCAATCTCAGTCCGGTCTAACTCAGTCCGGTCTATCTCGCTGCAATCTATCTCACTCCGGTCTGTCCCACTCCGGTCTATCTCACTCCGGTCTATCTCACTCCGGTTTAACTCACTCCGAACTAACTCACTCCGGTCTATCTCACTCCGGTCTATCTCACTCCGGTCTAACTCACTCCGGTCTATCTCACTCCAGTCTATCTCACTCCGGTCTATCTCACTCCGGTCTATCTCACTCTGGTCTATCTCGGTCCACTCTATCTCAGTCCGGTCTAACTCACTCCGGTCTATTTCAGTCCAGTCTAACTCATTCTGGTCTATCTCAGTCCAGTCTAACTCACTCCGGTCTATCTCAGTCTGGTCGAACTCACTCCGATCTATCTCACTCCGGTCTTTCTCAGTCCAGTCTAACTCACTCCGGTCTATCTCACTCCGGTCTAACTCACTCTGGTCTATCTCAGTCCAGTCTACCTCACTCCGGTCTATCTCAGTCCAGTCTAACTCACTCCGGTCTATCTCAGTCTGGTCTAACTCACTCCGGTCTATCTCAGTCTGGTCTAACTCACTCCGGTCTATCTCAGTCTGGTCTAACTCACTCCGGTCTATCTCAGTCTGGTCGAACTCACTCCGGTCTATTTCAGTCTGGTCTAACTCACTCCGGTCTATCTCAGTCCAATCTATCTCACTCCGGTCCATCTCGGTCCGGTCTATCTCACTCCGGTCTATCTCAGTCTGGTCGAACTCACTCCGATCTATCTCACTCCGGTCTATCTCAGTCCAGTCGAACTCACTCCAGTCTATCTCAGTCCAGTTTATCTCACTCTGGTCTAAATCACTCCGGTCTATCTCACTCCGGTCTAACTCACTCTGGTCTATCTCAGTCCGGTCGAACTCAGTCCGGTCTATCTCACTCCAATCTATCTCACTCCAGTCTATGTCACTCCGGTCTATCTCGGTCCACTCTGTCTCAGTCCGGTGTATCTCACTCCGGTCTATCTCGGTCCGGTCTATCTCACTCCGGTCTATCTCGGTCCGGTCTATCTCACTCCGGTCTATCTCAGTCTGGTCTAACTCACTCCGGTCTATGTCACTCCGGTCTAACTCACTCTGGTCTATCTCAGTGCGGTCTAACTCACTCCGGTCCATCTCAGTCTGGTCTAACTCACTCCAGTCTATCTCAGTCTGGTCTAACTCACTCCGGTCTATCTCAGTCAATTCTATCTCACTCCGGTCTATCTCACTCCAGTCTATCTCACTCCGGTCTATCTCGGTCCAATCGATCTCAGTCCGGTGTATCTCACTCCGGTCTATCTCACCCCGGTCTAACTCACTCCGGTCTATCTCACTCCAGTCTATCTCACTCCGGTCTATCTCACTCCGGTCTATCTCACTCTGGTCTATCTCGGTCCGGTCTATCTCACTCCGGTCTATCTCGGTCCGGTCTATCTCACTCCGGTCTATCTCAGTCTGGTCTAACTCACTCCGGTCTATGTCACTCCGGTCTAACTCACTCTGGTCTATCTCAGTGCGGTCTAACTCACTCCGGTCCATCTCAGTCTGGTCTAACTCACTCCAGTCTATCTCAGTCTGGTCTAACTCACTCCGGTCTATCTCAGTCAATTCTATCTCACTCCGGTCTATCTCACTCCAGTCTATCTCACTCCGGTCTATCTCGGTCCAATCGATCTCAGTCCGGTGTATCTCACTCCGGTCTATCTCGGTCCGGTCTATCTCACTCCGGACTATCTCGGTCCGGTCTATCTCACTCCGGTCTATCTCAGTCTGGTCTAACTCACTCCGGTCTATCTCAGTCTGGTCAAAATCACTCCGGTCTATCTCAGTCCAATCTATCTTACTCCGGTCTATCTCGGTCCGGTCTATCTCACTCCGATCTATCTCGGTCCGGTCTATCTCACTCCGGTCTATCTCAGTCCGGTCGAACTCACTCCGGTCCATCTCAGTCCAGTCTAACTCACTCCGGTCTATCTCAGTCTGGTCTAACTCACTCTGGTCGATCTCAGTCCAGTCGAACTCATTCTGGTCTATCTCGGTCCAGTCTAACTCACTCAGGTCTATCTCAGTCTGGTCGAACTCACTCCGATCTATCTCACTCCGGTCTATCTCAGTCCAGTCTAACTCACTCCGGTCTATCTCAGTCCAGTCCAACTCACTCCGGTCTATCTCAGTCCAATCTAACTCACTCTGGTCTATCTCGGTCCGGTCAATCTCAGTCTGGTCTAACTCACTCCGATCTATCTCACCCCGGTCTATCTCAGTCCAGTTTATCTCACTCTGGTCCAACTCAATCCGGTCTATCTCAGTCCAGTCTAACTCACTCCGGTCTATCTCACTCCGGTCTATCTCACTCTGGTCTATCTCGGTCGGGTCGATCTCAGTCTGGTCTAACTCACTCCGATCTATCTCATTCCGGTCTATCTCAGTCCAGTTTATCTCAGTCTGGTCTAACTCACTCCGGTCTATCTCACTCCAGTCTATCTCACTCCGGTCTATCTCACTCCGGTCTATCTCACTCTGGTCTATCTCGGGCCACTCAATCTCAGTCCGGTCTAACTCAGTCCGGTCTATCTCACTGCAATCTATCTCACTCCGGTCTGTCTCACTCCGGTCTATCTCATTCCGGTCCATCTCATTCTGGTCTATCTCACTCCGACAGAACTCACTCCGGTCTATCTCACTCCGGTCAAATTCACTCCGGTCTATCTCGGTCCGGTCTCTCTCACTCCGGTCTATCTCGGCCCGGTCTATCTCACTCCGGTCTATCTCTGTCCGGTCTATCTCACTCCGGTCTATGTCACTCTGGTCTAACTCACTCCGGTCTATGTCACTCTGGTCTAACTCACTCCGGTCTATCTCAGTCCAGTCTATCTCACTCCGGTCTATCTCACTCCGGTCTATCTCACTCCGGTCAAACTCACTCCGGTCAAACTCACTCCAATCAATCTCACTCCGATCTATCTCAATCCGGTCTATCTCACTCAGATCTATCTCACTCCGGTCTATCTCAGTCCAGTCTATCTCAGTCTGGTCTAACTCACTCCGATCTATCTCACTCAGATCTCTCTCACTCCAGTCTATCTCACTCTGGTCTATCTCACTCCGGTCTAATTCACTCTGATCTATCTCAGTCGGTCTATCTCACTCAGATCTATCTCACTCTGGTCTATCTCACTCTGGTCTATCTCACTCCGGTCTATCTCACTCAGATCTATCTCACTCTTGTCGATCTCACTCCGGTCTATCTCATTCGGTCTATCTCAGTCCGGTCTACCTCACTCCGGTCGAACTCACTCCGGTCTATCTCACTCCGGTCTATCTCGTTCCGGTCTATCTCACTCCGGTCTATCTCACTCCGGTCTATCTCACTCAGATCTATCTCACTCAGATCTATCTCACTCCAGTCTATCTCAGTCCAGTCTAACTCATTCCGGTCTAACTCACTCCGGTCTATCTCACTCAGGCCTAACTCACCATGGTCTAAATCACTCCGGTCTATCTCACTCCGGTCTAACTCACTCCGGTCTAATTCACTCCGGTCTATCTCACTCCGGTCTAACTCACTCCGGTCTATCTCAGTCCAGTCTATCTCACTCCGGTCTAACTCACTCCGGTCTATCTCAGTCCAGTCTAACTCACTCCGATCTATCTCAGTCCGGTCTATCTCAGTCTGGTCTAACTCACTCCGATCTATCTCACTCCGGTCTATCTCAGTCCAGTTTATCTCAGTCTGGTCTAACTCACTCCGGTCTATCTCACTCCAGTCTATCTCACTCCGGTCTATCTCACTCTGGTCTAACTCGGTCCACTCTATCTCAGTCCGGTGTATCTCACTCCGGTCTATCTCACTCCGGTCTAACTCAGTCCGGTCTATCTCACTCCAATCTATCTCGGTCCGGTCTATCTCAGTCCGGTCTATCTCACTCCGGTCAAACTCACTCCGGTCAAACTCACTCCAATTAATCTCACTCCGCTCTATCTCACTCCGGTCTATCTCACTCCAGTCTATCTCACTCCGGTCTAACTCACTCCGGTCTAATTCACTCCGGTCTATCTCACTCCAGTCTAAATCACTCCGGTCTATCTCACTCCGGTTTATCTCACTCCGGTCTATCTCACTCCGGTCAAACTCACTCCGGTCAAACTCACTCCAATTAATCTCACTCCGCTCTATCTCACTCCGGTCTATCTCACTCCAGTCTATCTCACTCCGGTCTAACTCACTCCGGTCTATCTCAGTCCAGTCTAACTCAATCTGGTCTATCTCGGTCCGGTCTATCTCAGTCTGGTCTAACTGACTCCGGTCTATCTCAGTCTGGTCTAACTCTCTCCGGTCGATCGCAGTCCAGTCTAACTCATTCTGGTCTATCTCGGTCCAGTCTAACTCACTCCGGTCTATCTCAGTCTGGTCGAACTCACTCAGATCTATCTCACTCCGGTCTATCTCAGTCCAGTCTAACTCACTCCGGTCTATCTCACTCCGGTCTAACTCACTCCGGTCTATCTCAGTCCAGTCTAACTCACTCTGGTCTATCTCGGTCCGGTCTATCTCAGTCTGGTCTAACTCACTCCGATCTATCTCACTCCGGTCTATCTCAGTCCAGTTTATCTCAGTCTGGTCTAACTCACTCCGGTCTATCTCACTCCAGTCTATCTCACTCCGGTCTATCTCACTCTGGTCTAACTCGGTCCACTCTATCTCAGTCCGGTGTATCTCACTCCGGTCTATCTCACTCCGGTCTAACTCAGTCTGGTCTATCTCACTCCAATCTATCTCGGTCCGGTCTATCTCAGTCCGGTGTATCTCAGTCCGGTCTAACTCAGTCCGGTCTATCTCACTCCAATCTATCTCACTCCAATCTATCTCACTCCGGTCGATCTCACTCCGGTCGAACTCAGTCCGGTCTATCTCACTCCAATCTATCTCAGTCCGGTCTAACTCAGTCCGGTCTATCTCACTCCAATCTATCTCACTCCAATCTATCTCACTCCGGTCTATCTCACTCCAGTCTATCTCAGTCCGGTCTATCTCACTCCAATCTATCTCACTCCAATCTATCTCACTCCGGTTTATCTCACTCCAGTCTATCTCTCTCAGGTCTATCTCAGTCCGGTCTATCTCACTCCAGTCTATCTCACTCTGGTTTATCTCGGTCCACTCTATCTCACTCCGGTCTATCTCACTCCGGTCTAACTCACTCCGGTCTAACTCACTCCGGTCTATCTCACTCCGGTCTATCTCACGCCGGTCTATCTCACTCCAGGCTATCTCACTCTGGTCTAACTCACTCTGGTCTATCTCGGTCCAGTCTATCTCAGTCCGGTGTATCTCAGTCCGGTCTAACACAGTCCGGTCTATCTCACTCCAATCTATCTCACTCCAGTCTATCTCACTCCGGTCTATCTCACTCCGGTCTATCTCATTCCAATCTATCTCACTCAGGTCTATCTCAGTCCGATCTATCTCACTCCAGTCTAACTCACTCCGGTCTAAATCACTCCGGTCTATCTCACACCGGTCTAACTCACTCCGTCTAACTCACTCCGGTCTATCTCACTCCGGTCTAAATCACTGCGGTCTATCTCACTCCGGTCTATCTCACTCTGGTCTATCTCGGTCCACTCGATCTCAGTCCGGTGTATCTCAGTCCGGTCTAACTCTCTCCGGTCTATCTCACTCCGGTCTAAATCACTCCTGTGTATCTCACTCCGATCTATCTCATTCCGGTCTATCTCACTCCGATGGAACTCACTACGGTCTATCTCACTCCGGTCTATCTCACTCCGGTCTATCTCACTCCGGTCTAATTCACTCCGGTCTATATCACTCCGGTCTAAATCACTCCAATCTATCTCACTCCGGTCTATCTCACTCCGGTCTATCTCACTCCGGTCTATCTCACTCCGGTCAAACTCACTCCGGTCAAACTCACTCCAATTAATCTCACTCCGGTCTATCTCACTCCGGTCAAACTCACTCCGGTCTATCTCACTCCGGTCTAACTCACTCCGGTCTAACTTATTCCGGTCCAACTTACGCCGGTCTATCTCAGTCCGGTCTAACTCACTCCGGTCTATCTCAGTCCGGTCTAACTCACACCGGTCTATCTCAGTCCGGTCTATCTCACTCCGGTGTATCTCACTCCGGTCTATCTCACTCCGGTCTATCTCACTCCGATCTATCTCAGTCCGGTCTATCTCAGTCCGGTCTAACTCACTCTGATCTATTTCACTCCGGTCTATCTCAATCCGGTGTATCTCACTCCGGTCTCTCTCACTCCGGTCTATCTCACTCCGATCAATCTCACTCCGGTCTATCTCACTCCGATCTATCTCACTCCGGTCTATCTCACTCCGGTCTATCTCAGTCTGGTCTATCTCAGTCCAGTCTATCTCAGTCCGGTGTATCTCAGTCCGGTCTAACTCAGTCCGGTCTATCTCACTCCAATCTATCTCACTCCAGTCTATCTCACTCCAGTCTATCTCACTCCGGTCTATCTCATTCCAATCTATCTCACTCAGGTCTATCTCAGTCCGATCTATCTCACTCCGGTCTAACTCACTCCGGTCTAAATCACTCCGGTCTATCTCACACCGGTCTAACTCACTCCGGTCTAACTCACTCCGGTCTATCTCACTCCGGTCTATCTCACTCCGGGCTATCTCACTCCGGTCTATCTCATTCCAATCTATCTCACTCAGGTCTATCTCAGTCCGATCTATCTCACTCCGGTCTAACTCACTCCGGTCTAAATCACTCCGGCCTATCTCACACCGGTCTAACTCACTCCGGTCTAACTCACTCCGGTCTATCTCACTCCGGTCTAAATCACTGCGGTCTATCTCACTCCGGTCTATCTCACTCTGGTCTATCTCGGTCCACTCTATCTCAGTCCGGTGTATCTCAGTCCGGTCTAACTCAGTCCGGTCTATCTCACTCCAATCTATCTCACTCCGATCAATCTCACTCCGGTCTATCTCACTCCGGTCTATCTCACTCTGATCAATCTCACTCCGGTCTATCTTACTCTGGTCTATCTCAATCCAGTCTATCTCAGTCCGGTCTATCTCACTCTGATCTATCTCACTCTGGTCTATCTCACTCCGCTCTATCCCAGTCCAGTTTATCTCAGTCGGGTCTAACTCCGGTATATCTCAGTCCAGTCTAACTCACTCTGGTCTATCTTGCTCCGCTCTATCTCAGTCTGGTCTAACTCACTCCGATCTATCTCACTCCGGTCTATCTCAGTCCAGTTTATCTCAGTCTGGTCTAACTCACTCCGATCTATCTCACTCCGATCGATCTCAGTCCAGTCTAACTCACTCCGGTCTATCTCGGTCCGGTCTCTCTCACTCCGGTCTATCTCGGCCCGGTCTATCTCACTCCGGTCTATCTCTGTCCGGTCTATCTCACTCCGGTCTATGTCACTCTGGTCTAACTCACTCCGGTCTATGTCACTCTGGTCTAACTCACTCCGGTCTATCTCAGTCCAGTCTAACTCACTCCGGTCTATCTCAGTCTGGTCTAACTCACTCCGGTCTATCTCAGTCCTGTCTAACTCATTCTGGTCTATCTTGGTCCAGTCTAACTCACTCCGGTCTATCTCAGTCTGGTTGAACTCACTCCGATCTATCTCACTCCGGTCTATCTCAGTCCAGTCTAACTCACTCCGGTCTATCTCAGTCCAGTCTAACTCACTCTGGTCTATCTCGCTCCGGTCTATCTCAGTCTGGTCTAACTCACTCCAATCTATCTCACTCCGGTCTATCTCAGTCCAGTTTATCTCACTCTGGTCTATCTCACTCCGGTCTATCTCACTCCGGTCAAACTCACTCCGGTCTAACTCACTCCGGTCTAACTCACTCCGGTCTATCTCACTCCGGTCTAACTTACTCCGGTCCAACTCACGCCGGTCTATCTCAGTCCGGTCTAACTCACTCCGGTCTATCTCAGTCCGGTCTAACTCACACCGGTCTATCTCACTCTGGTCTATCTCACTCCGGTCTATCTCACTCTGGTCTATCTCACTCCGGTCTATCTCACTCCGATCTATCTCAGTCTGGTCTATCTCAGTCCGGTCTAACTCACTCTGATCTATTTCAAACTGGTCTATCTCACTCCGGTCTATCTCACTCCGGTCTATCTCACTCCGGTCTATCTCAGTCCAGTCTATCTCAGTCCGGTCTATCTCACTCAGATCTATCTCACTCCGGTCTATCTCAGTCCAGTCTATCTCTGTCTGGTCTAACTCACTCCGATCTATCTCACTCAGATCTATCTCACTCCAGTCTATCTCAGTCTGGTCTATCTCACTCCGGTCTAATTCACTCTGATCTATCTCAGTCGGTCTATCTCACTCAGATCTATCTCACTCTGGTCTATCTCACTCCGGTCTATCTCACTCAGATCTATCTCACTCTGGTCTATCTCACTCCGGTCTATCTCATTCGGTCTATCTCACTCAGATCTATCTCACTCAGATCTATCTCACTCTGGTCTATCTCAGTCCGGTCTATCTCACTCGGGTCTAACTCACTCCGGTCTATCTCACTCCGGTCTATCTCGGACCGGTCTATCTCACTCCGGTCTATCTCACTCAGATCTATCTCACTCAGATCTATCTCACTCCAGTCTATCTCAGTCCAGTCTAACTCACTCCGGTCTAACTCACTCCGGTCTATCTCACTCCGGTCTATCTCAGTCCAGTCTATCTCACTCCGGCCTATCTCATTCCGGTCTTTCTCACTACAGTCTATCTCAGTCGGGTGTATCTCAGCCCTGGGTCAGTGGGTAGCACAAGAGTGGCTTCAAACCCCCACTCCAGGGACTTGAGCACATAAATCGAGGCTGACACACCAGGGAGCGCCGCTCTGTCGAAGGGGCAGTACTGACGGAAAGCTGCACTATGGAGGTGCTGTCTTTCAGATGAGACATTAAACCGAGGCCTTGTCTGCTCTCTCAGGTGGACAGAAAAGATCCCATGGCACTACTTTGAAGAAGAGTAGGGGGGTTATCCTCGGTGTCTCAACAGGATGGATAAAGGGGAACCAGTGGATGTGGTGTATTTGGACTTCCAGAAGGCATTTGACAAGGTGCCACATAAAAGGTTACTGCAAAGATAAAAGTTCAGGGGATTGGGGGTAATATATTAGCATGGATAGAGGATTGGCTAACTAACAGAAAACAGAGAGTCGGGATAAATGGTTCATTCTCGGGTTGGCAATCAGTGACTAGTGGGATGCCGCAGGGATCAGTGCTGGGACCCTAACTATTTACAATCGATATTAATGACTTGGAAGAAGGGACCGAGTGTAACGTAACCGAGTTTGCTGATGATACAAAGATGGGAGGAAAAGCAATGTGTGAGGAGGACACAAAAAACTGCAAAAGGACATAGACAGGCTCAGTGAGTGGGCAAAAATTTGGCCGATGGAGTATATGTTGGAAAGTGTGAGGTTATGCACTTTGGCAGAAAAAAAATCGAAGAGCAAGTTATTATTTAAATGGAGAAAGATTGCAAAGTGCTGCAGTACAGCGGGACCTGGGGGTACTTGTGCAGGAAACACAAAAGGTTACTATGCAGGTACAGCAAGTGATCAGGAAGGCCAATGGTATCTTGACCTTTATTGTAAAGGGGATGGAGTATAAAAGCAGGAAAGTCTTGCTACAGCTATACAGGGTATTGGTGAGGCCACACCTGGAATACTGCATGCAGTTTTGGTTTCCATATTTACGAAAGGATATACTTGCTTTGGAGGCAGTTCAGAGAAGGTTCACTCGGTTGATTCCGGGGATGAGTGGGTTGACTTATGAGGAAAGGTTGAGTAGGTTGGGCCTCTTCTCATTGGAATTCAGAAGAAAGAGAGGTGATCTTATCGAAACGTGTAAGATTATGAGGGGGCTTGACAAGGTGGATGCAGAGAGGATGTTTCCACTGATGGGGGAGACTAGAACGAGGGGATATAATCTTAGAATAAGGGGCCGCCCATTTAAAACTGAGATGAGGAGGAATTTCTTCTCTCAGAGGGTTGTAAATCTGTGGAATTCGCTGCCTCAGAGAGCTGTGGAAGCTGGGATATTGAATAAATTTAAGACAGAGATAGACAGTTTCTTAACCGATAAGGGAATAAGGGGTTATGGGGAGCGGAGAGGGAGGTGGACTTGAGTCCATGATCGGATCAGCCATGATCATATTAAATGGCGGAGCAGGCTCGAGGGGCTGTATGGCTTACTCCTGCTCCTATTTCTTATGTTCTATGTGTCTTGGGGCCAATATTTATCCCTCAATCAACATTACTGAGAGTATCTGATCATTATCACATTGCTGTTTATGGGAGCTTGCTATGCACAAATTGGCTGCTGTGCTTCCCACATTACAACAGTTACTACGCTCCAAAAGTACTTCATTGGCTGTAAAACATTTTGAGAAGTCCGGTGGTCATGAAAGGCGCTATATAAATTCAAGTCATTCTTTGTCTCACTCCAGTTTAACTCTTCCCTCAATCTTACCCTCATTCCATCTTACCCTCCCTCCATCTCTCCCTCTTTCCATCACTCCCACACTCCATCTCTGCCTCACTCCATCTCTCCCTCCCTCCATCTCTCCGTCGCTCCAACCCCTCTCTCCGTCTCTCCGTCATTCCAACTCTCCCTCCCTCCATCTCTCCATTGCTCCACCCCGTCTCTTGCTCCCTCCATCTCTCTCTCTAGCCATCTCTCCCTTCCTCCATCTCTCCCTCCCTCCATCCCTTCTCTCAATCTCTTCCTTGCTCCATCTCTCCCTCCCTTCATGTCTCCCTCCCTCCAACCTCTCTCTCCATCTCCATCATTCCATCTCTCCCTCCCTCCATCTCTCCCTCTATCCATCTCTCCCTCTATCCATCTCTCCCTCTCTCCACCTCTCCCTCGTCCATCCCAACTCTCGCACTCCATCTCTCCCTCCCTCCATCTCTCCCTCCCTCCATCCCTCACGCCTGCTCTCCTTCCATCTATCCCTGGCTCCATCCCTCGCTGCATCTCTCCCTCTATCTCTCCCTCGCTCCATTCTCTGCTTCCCCAGCTCGCACTATCCATTGATCCTGTGACGTGCTCAATCCTGGCCATCTGCTGTGAAATCCCCTTGATCACCATGGCAACAGAGGCCATGCAAATTGTATCTTAGATCTCAGTACAGCGGCTGAGACAGAGAGAGAGGCACACACACAGGGAGAGAGGAAAAGGGACAGAGAGAGCAACCCAGAGAGAGATAAGAGAGAGAGAGACAGAGAGAGAGACAGAGAGAGAAAGACAGAGAGAGAGACACAGAGAGACAGAGACAGAGAGAGAGACAGAGAGAAAGAGAGAGTGAGACAAAGACAGAGAAAGAGAGAGAGAGAGACAAAGACACACAGCGACAGAGGGACAGAGAGAGAGAGAGAGACAGAGAGAGAGAGAGAGAGACACACACACAGGGAGAGAGGGAAAGGGAGAGAGAGAGCAACCCAGAGAGAAGAGAGAGAGAGACAGAGAGATACAGAGAGAGAGAGAGAGACAGAGAGAGGGAAAGGGACAGAGAGAGCAACACAGAGAGAGAAGAGAGAGAGACAGTGAGAGAGAGAGAGAGACAGTGAGAGAGAGACAGAAAGAGAAAGACAGAGAGACACAGAGTGAGAGACAGAGACAGAGAGAGAGAGAGAGTGAGACAAAGACAGAGAGAGTGAGAGAGAGTGAGACAAAGACACACAGCGACAGAGGGACATGGAGAGAGAGTGAGACAGAGAGAGAGAGACAGAGACAGAGAGACACACAGGGAGAGAGGGAAAGAAACAGAGAGAGCAACAGAGAGAGACAGACAGACAGAGAGAGAGAGAGAGACAGCGAGACAGACAGAGAGAGAGAGAGAGAGGCACAGAGACAGAGAGACAGACAGAGAAAGACAGACAGAGACAGACAGACAGGGAGACAGAGAGAGAGAGATAGACAGAGACAGAGAAAAACAGAAAGAGACAGAGATACAGATAGATGGAGACAGAGCGAGAGATTCAGAGAGGGGGAGAGAGACGGGGACAGACAGACAGAGAGAGAGTGAGAGAGACAGAGAGAGTCCGAGACACAGAGAGACGGAGACAGACAGAGAGGGACAGAAGGAGGGAGAGAGACGGAGACAGACAGAGAGATACAGAGGGAGGGAGAGAGATGGAGACAGACAGAGAGAGAGGGAGTGGGAGAGAGTCAGAGACTCAGAGAGACGGAGACAGACAGAGAGATATAGAAGGAGGGATAGAGACGGAGACAGACAGACAGAGAGAGAGAAGGAGTGATAGAGACAGAGTGATAGAGAGAGAGATAGACAGAGACACAGAGAGAGATAGAGAGAGAGGGCGAGAGATGGGGACAGACAAAGAGAGAGAGATATACAGAGAAAGAGAGATGGAGACAGAAAGAGAGAGGGAGTAAGAGAGGCAGGGAGAGAGACCGATACAGAGAGTGGGAGAGAGCCGGAGACAGACAGACAGAGATAGAGAGAGGGAATGAGAGACAGATAGAGAGAGAAAGAGAGATGGAGACAGACAGAGCAAGAGGGAGTGAGAGAGGGAGAGCGACAGAGACAGATAGACAGACACACAGAGAGGGAGTGAGAATGAAAGAGAGAGACAGAGAGATGGGGACAGAGAGAGAGAGAGTGAGAGAGGCAGAGAGAGAGTGAGAGAGGCAGAGAGAGATACAGAGCTCTAGAGGGAGAGAGACAGAGACAGATAGATAGAGAGGGAATCAGAGAGACAGAGAGACATAGAGAGGGAGGGAGACAGAGAGACGGGGACAGAGAGAGGGAGTGAGAGAGCCAGCGAGAGGGAGAGAGACAGAGAGATGGGGACAGACAGACAGAGAAAGGGAGTGAGAGAGACAGAGAGAGAGAGAGAGAGAGAGAGAGATAGACAGAGACACAGAGAGAGATACAGAGAGAGAGCGAGAGATGGGGACAGACAAACAGAGAGAGATACAGAGAAAGAGAGATGGAGACAGAAAGAGAGCGGGAGTAAGAGATGCAGTGAGAGAGACCGATACAGAGAGTGGGAGAGAGCCGGAGACAGACAGACAGAGATAGAGAGAGGGAATGAGAGAGAGAGAGAGAGAGAGAGATGGAGACAGACAGACAGAGCGAGAGGGAGTGAGAGAGGGAGAGAGACAGAGACAGATAGACAGACACACAGAGAGGGAGTGAGAGAGTGAAAGAGAGAGACAGAGAGACGGGGACCGAGAGAGAGAGAGAGTGAGAGAGGCAGAGAGAGATACAGAGCTCTAGAGGGAGAGAGACAGAGACAGATAGATAGAGAGGGAATGAGAGAGACAGAGAGACATAGAGAGGGAGGGAGACAGAGAGACGGGGACAGACAGAGAGAGGGAGTGAGAGAGCCAGAGAGAGGGAGAGACAGAGAGATGGGGACAGAGAGACAGAGAAAGGGAGTGAGAGAGACAGAGAGAGGGAGAGAAAGAGAGAGAGAGAGAGGGAGAGAGACAAAAAGATGGGGACAGACAGACAGAGAGGGAGTGAGCGAAACAGAGAGAGGGAGAGAGATGGGGACAGACAGACAGAGAGAGAGAGAGTGAGAGAAGGAGAGATACAGTGAGAGAGGGAGAGATACACACACAGAGACAGAGATACAGAGAGACAGATTGTGAGAGAGACAGAGAGAGGGAGAGTGAGAGAGGGAGTGAGAGAGGGAGAGAGGGAGAGAGACACACACAGAGACAGAGATACAGATAGACAGATTGTGAGAGAGACAGAGAGAGGGGGAGTGAGAGAGGGAGAGATACAGTGAGAGAGGGAGAGAGACACACACAGAGACAGAGATACAGAGAGACAGGGTGTGTGAGAGAGGGAGACAGAGAGTAAGAGAGGGAGTGAGAGAGGGAGAGATACAGTGAGAGAGGGAGAGAGACACACAGAGTCAGAGATACAGAGAGATAGAGTGTGTGAGAGAGAGACAGGGAGTGAGAGAGGGAGAGATATAGTGAGAGAGAGAAGGAGACACACACAGAGACAGATATACAGAGAGATACACAGGGTGACAGAGTGTGAGAGAGACAGAGAGTGAGAGAGGGAGAGATACACACACAGAGACAGAGATACAGAGAGACAGAGTGTGTGAGAGAGGGAGACAGAGAGTAAGAGAGGGAGTGAGAGAGTGAAAGAGAGAGACAGAGAGACGGGGACCGAGAGAGAGAGAGAGTGAGAGAGGCAGAGAGAGATACAGAGCTCTAGAGGGAGAGAGACAGAAACAGATAGATGGAGAGGGAATGAAAGAGACAGAGAGACATAGAGAGGGAGGGAGACAGAGAGACGGGGACAGACAGAGAGAGGGAGTGAGAGAGCCAGAGAGAGGGAGAGACAGAGAGATGGGGACAGAGAGACAGAGAAAGGGAGTGAGAGAGACAGAGAGAGAGAGAAAGAGAGAGAGGGAGAGAGACAAAAAGATGGGGTCAGACAGACAGAGAAGGAGTGAGCAAAACAGAGAGAGGGAGAGAGATGGGGACAGACAGACAGAGAGAGAGATTGAGAGAAGGAGAGATACAGTGAGAGAGGGAGAGATACACACACAGAGACAGAGATACAGAGAGACACAGTGTGTGAGAGAGAGACAGAGAGTGAGAGAGGGAGTGAGAGAGGGAGAGATATAGTGAGAGAGGGAAGGAGACACACACAGAGACAAAGAGATACACAGGGTGACAGAGTGTGAGAGAGACAGAGAGTGAGAGAGGGAGTGAGAGAGGGAGGGATACACACACATAGACAGAGATACAGAGAGACAGAGTATGTGAGAGAGGGAGACAGAGAGTAAGAGAGGGAGTGAGAGAGGGAGAGATATAGTGAGAGAGGGAAGGAGATACACACAGAGACGGAGATGCAGAGAGACAGGGTGTGTGAGAGAGGGAGACAGAGAGTAAGAGAGGGAGTGAGAGAGGGAGAGATACAGTGAGAGAGGGAGAGAGACACACACAGAGACAGAGATACAGAGAGACAGAGTGTGTGAGAGAGAGACAGAGAGTGAGAGAGGGAGTGAGAGAGGGAGAGAGACACACATAGAGACAGAGAGACAGAGAGAGGGGGAGTGAGAGAGGGAGAGATAGTGAGAGAGGGAGAGAGACACACACAGAGACAGAGATACAGAGAGACAGAGTGTGTGAGAGAGAGACAGAGAGTGAGAGAGGGAGTGAGAGAGGGAGAGATACAGTGAGAGAGGGAGAGAGACACACAGAGACAGAGAGACAGAGAGTAAGAGAGGGAGTGAGAGAGGGAGAGATAGAGTGAGAGAGGGAGAGACACACACACAGAGACAGAGATACAGAGAGACAGAGTATGTGAGAGAGAGACAGAGAGTGAGAGAGGGAGTGAGAGAGGGAGAGAGTGAGAGAGACACACACAGAGACAGAGATACAGAGAGACAGATTGTGAGAGAGACAGAGAGAGAGGGAGTGAGAGAGGGAGAGATACAGTGAGAGAGGGAGAGAGACACACAGAGTCAGAGATACAGAGAGACAGAGTGTGAGAGAGAGACAGAGACAGAGAGAGGGGGAGTGAGAGAGGGAGAGATACAATGAGAGAGGGAAGGAGACACACACAGAGACAGAGATACAGAGAGACAAATTGTGTGAGAGACAGAGAGAGGGGGAGTGAGAGAGGGAGGGATACAGTGAGAGATGGAGAGAGACACACACAGAGACAGAGATACAGAGAGACAGATTGTGAGAGAAACAGAGTGAGGGGCAGTGAGAGAGGGAGAGATACAGTGAGAGATGGAGAGAGACACACACAGAGACAGAGAGACAGAGTGTGTGAGAGAGAGACAGAGAGTGAGAGAGGGAGTGAGAGAGGGAGAGATACAGTGAGAGAGGGAAGGAGACACACAGAGAGACAGAGTGTGTGAGAGAGGGAGATTTGTGAGTGCGCTTCATTCTCTCCACCTTGCCCAAGGTGGTTTGAGCGCTGTGTGGGCGGGGTGCTCCGCCCATCACCAGCAGCAGCCGGGGAGCTGGTTGGCTGGAGCCTGGGTGCAGGCGGTCCTCCAGCCCTTGGTGAGTGACTACAGAGTGTGAGTGGAGGCGAGGGCAGTCAGTGAAAGGCAGACATCTTCCCCAGTGTGTGAAGATCTGCAGCTCCGAGAGAGCGGCTGTACCTGTCCGAGAGCGGCTCCCAGCTTAGGCTGCCCGCACTGTATCGCTGCTCAGCCCGCACTGCGCGCCCGGGCCACCCTCCAGCACCATGGGGGTAAGTAACACAACCAGGGGGCATCTCTGGGGCACGGACAGCCACCGTGCGGGGCACGGGCAATGGCAGGGGGGGAGGATTTGCGGGATCACAGTGCGGGAGAGCGGAGGGGGAGAGGGAGAGAGAGGGAGAGGCAGCAAGGGAGACATGCCCGGAAGATGGAGAACGGCTGCAGTGCAGAGGAAGACATGCAAGGGGAGGTGGAGAGGAGAACAGATTGGTGAACGCAGCAAGGGAGGTGAAAAGAGAGACAGGAGGGAACGTGAGAGATAGAAAGAGAGAGGGAGAGAGAGACAGAGAGAAGGAGAAACGGAGAGGACGTGACAGCGAGAGAGCGAGACAGAGGGAAGGAGACAGAGAGAGAGAGTGACAGAGAGAGAGAGAAGGAGACAGAGAGAGTGACAGAGAGAAGGAGACAGAGAGTGACAGATAGAGAGAGCGAGAAGGAGACAGAGAGGAGACAGAGAGAGACGGACAGAGAGAACAAGGCAGAGAGTGACAGACAGAGAGACAGCCAGAGCGACAAAGACGGAGGGAGACAGAGAGAACGAGACAGGTGGAGAGATAAGACAGACAGAGAGAGAGAGAATGGAAGGAGAATATTTGTGGGAGGGAGAAGATGGAGAGAGGCAGAGAGACAGGGGGAGAAAATGTGTGAGAGGGAGAGAGAAAAAGATGGAGCGAGAGAGGCAGAAAGAAACAGAGAGAATCTAATACATGGATGTGTGCAATGGGACATGATGCGGTCCCCCTCTCTCTGCCTCCTCCTCTCTCTCTCCCTCTCTCTGCCTCCTCTCTCTCCCTCCTCCTCTCTCTCCCCCTCTCTCTGCCTCATTCTCTCTCTCTCCCCCTCTCTGCCTCCTTCTCTCTCTACCCCCTCTCTCTGCCTCCTTCTCTCTCTCCCCCTCTCTCTGCCTCCTTCTCTCTCTCGCTGATGCTGCCCATTCAGCCGGGAGCCCCTTGCCCGCCGTTCCTCCATTTTGTGTTGGTGTGAGGTGGTGCAGAGAGAGTCTTGCTCCCCAGCAGGGCTGTCCCTGTACGTGAGGAAGGTTGCCTGCGGATGCGGTGTGGGTGAGTGCTGCAGAGCTGGACCGTAGCCAGCCCACTCCCTCCCAGCCAGCAGTACTGCGGAGATGGCGGGGGATGGGAGGAAGCCAA
This sequence comes from Pristiophorus japonicus, assembly GCF_044704955.1. Lineage (NCBI taxonomy): Eukaryota > Metazoa > Chordata > Chondrichthyes > Pristiophoridae > Pristiophorus > Pristiophorus japonicus. The sequence goes on from NC_092010.1 coordinate 2,065,268, forward strand.
GGTCACAGAGGTTCAGCGATGTGAAGGTGATCACCCAGCACATCTGCCTCCTTCACTGCAGCACCCAGCGGAATGGCTGCCGAGCTGCAGCAGCAGGAGGATGGAGCTGGCCCGCTCACACTCCTTCCCCTCACTACCCCAGCTCTGCTGTTTACTGCTGTTGTTTCAGATCTGTGGCTGTTCAGAGAAAAATTGTTTTCAATTCATCTTCACCAACTCCATTTCTGCTGGCTCCTATCTCTTTCCCTCTCTCTGTTTCTGCCTCTTTTTCTCTCTGTCTCTGTTTCTATCCCTCTATCGCTCTGTTTCTCTCTCTCTGTCTCTCTCTTTCTGTTTCTCTCCCTGACTCTCTTTCTCTCCCTTTTTCATTCTCTTTCTCTCTCTGTCAATATTGCAAGCCCTCTCTATATCTTTTTCTGTTTCTTTCTCTCAATATCTCTCTCTATCTCTTTCTTCCTCAGTCTCTATTTCTCTCTTAAACTGTTTATCTCTCTCTGTCTCTCTCTCTCTTTATTTCTATCTCTCTCTGTTTCTTTCTCTCTGTTTCTATCATAATCAGCCTCTCTACCTCTCTCTTTCTCTCACTCTCTGTCTATCTGTCCCTCTGTCTCTCTCTCTCTCTGTCTATTTCTGTCTCAGTCGCTCTCTCTCTCTGTCTCTCTCTGTCTCAGTCTCTCACTCGGTCTCTCTGTCTGTCTCTATCGCTCTTTCTGTCTATCTCTCAGTCTCTCTGTCTCTGTATCTCTCTCTCTCTGTCTCTCTCTTGGTCAATCTCTCTCAGTCTATGTGTATCTCTCTCTCTCTCTCTCTCTCTCTCTCTCCCTCTCTGTCTCTCTTTCTTAGTCTATCTCTCTCAGTCTCTGTGTATCTCTCTCTGTCTCTCTCTCTGTCTCTCTCTCTTGGTCTATCTCTCTCAGTCTCTGTCTATCTCTCTCTCTCTCTCTCTCTCTCTCTCTCTCCCTCTCTGTCTCTCTCTCTTGGTCTATCTCTCTCAGTCTCTGTCTATCTCTCTCTCTCTCTCTCCCTCTCTGTCTCTCTCTCTTGGTCTATCTCTCTCAGTCTCTGTGTATCTCTCTCTCTGTCTCCCTCTCTGTCTCTCTCTCTTGGTCTATCTCTCTCAGTCTCTGTCTATCTCTCTCTCTCTCTCTCCCTCTCTGTCTCTCTCTCTTGGTCTATCTCTCTCAGTCTCTGTCTATCTCTCTCTCTCTCTCTCTCTCTCTCTCCCTCTCTGTCTCTCTCTCTTGGTCTATCTCTCTCAGTCTCTGTGTATCTCTCTCTCTCTCTCCCTCTCTGTCTCTCTCTCTTGGTCTATCTCTCTCAGTCTCTGTCTATCTCTCTCCTGTTCTCTCTCTCAGTCTCTCTCTCTTCCTCTCTGTCTCTCTCTCTGTCTCTCCCTCTCTCAGTCTATCGCTCAGTCTCTCTCTGTTTATCTGTCTCTCTCAATCCCTATTGTGTCCCTCACATACCCTGCCGTGCCAGCTCTGTGCCCCCCAGCCTGCGGTACGTGCCAGTCTCTCTCTCAGTGGCGACACGGTGGCGTGCGTTTTGCTGCAGAGTGCTGATGCTGCAGTCCCTCCCGATCCGCAATGCCTCGCCACTAGTTGCTGCCACTGCAAATGCATCATGCGACGATGGGGCAAGTGACGCAGCTCGCTGTTAACCCCTCGCGTGCCCGGCGCAGCTGGGGAGAGCCGGCCAGCTTACCATGGCACTGGGCTGCTTGCCGGATTCAGCACTGAGCTCGGGATGTTGCCCGGGACAGCTCCCGGCTTTGCTCAGCTAATCAACTGCCTCCAGAGTCAAACCCTCCACCCCCCCCCCCCACCTCCCCCGGCCCCGCCAGATTATTGGCTGAGTACTGAGGGAGCCCCGCACTGTCGGAGGGTCGGTACTGAGGGAGCGCCGCACTGTCGGAGGGGCGGTACTGAGGGAGTGCTGCACTGTCGGAGGGGCAGTACTGAGGGAGCGCTGCACTGTCGGAGGGTCGGTACTGAGGGAGCGCTGCACTGTCGGAGGGTCGGTACTGAGGGAGCACCACACTGTCGGAGGGGCAGTACTGAGGGAGTACTGCACTGTCGGAGGGGCAGTACTGAGAGAGTGCTGCACTGTCGGACAGAGAGTACTGAGGGAGCGCTGCACTGTTGGAGGGGCAGTACTGAGGGAGGGCTGCATGCTCAGATGGACAGTACTGAGGGAGCGTTGCACTGTCGGAGAGGCAGTACTGAGGGAGTGCAGCACTGTTGGAGGGGCAGTACTGAGGGAGGGCTGCATGGGCGGAGGAACACTACTGAAGGAGCGTCGCACTGTCGGAGGGGCAGTACTGAGGGAGTGCAGCACTGTTGGAGGGATAGTACTGAGGGAGTGCTGCACTGTTAGAGGTGCCATCTTTCAGATGAGACATTAAACCGAGACCCGGTCTTCTCTCTCAGGTGAACATAAAAGATCCCGTGGCACTAATTCGAAGAAGAGCAGGGGGAGTTCTCCCCGGTGTCCTGGGCCAATATTTATCCCTCAATCAACATAACATGAAAACAGATGATCTGGTCGTTATCACATTGTGGTTTGTGGGAGCTTGCTGTGCGCAAAATGGCTGCCGCGTTTCCCACATTACAACAGTGACTGAACTCCAAAAGTGCTTCATTGTCTGTAAAGCGCTTTGAGACGTCCGGTGGTCATAAAAGACGCTATACAAATGCAAGTCTTCACCTCACCGATTATCTGCCTACCTTTGACATGGTGCAGCCCTCTGCTGATTGATGGCTTCTTATACATCAACGCTGACATTTTGCATTTATATAGCATCTTTAATGTTGCAGAACATCCTAATGCACTTCACAGGAGCATTATCAATCATAATTTGACACCGAGCCACAGAAGGAGATATTAGAACCAGTGTTCCCTGTAAGCTGCGCTTTCTCCCGTACGGCATGTTTCGGTTAAGGCGTGGTCCCATTAAATTTCTGATGAGGTGCGCGATTTACAATGGAAACGATGGTAAGCGGCCTGCACTGACCCGTTGAGATTACGCTGCGCGCCTTGGCGGGAACATTGATCAGGGCAGGTGACCAAAAGCTTGGCCAAAGTGATCGGTTTTAAGGAGTGTCTCCAAGGAGGAGAGAGAGGCGGGGAGGTGTAGGGAGGGAGTTCCCGAGCTTGGGGCCCAGGCAGCTGAAGGCACGGCCGCCAATGGTAGAGTGATCAGGGGTGCTCAAGGAGCCAGAAATGGAGGAGAGCAGAGATCTCGGGGGGGGGGGGGGTGGTGTGGGGCTTGTAAGGCCAGAGGAGGTTACGGGGGGAGGGGCCATGGAGGGGTTTGAAAACAAGCACGAGCCTTTTTAAAATGGAGGTGTCGCTGGACCGGGAGCCACTGCAGGTCAGCGAGCGCAGGGAGGGGTGATGGGCGAGTGGGACGTGCTGCGAGTTAGGACACGGGGCAGCAGAGTTTTGGATGGATGCGAGTTTATGGAGGGTAGTTGATGGGAGGCTGGCCAGGAATAGGAGCAGGAGTAGACCGTTTGGCCCCTCGAGCCTGCTCCGCCATTCAATAAGATCACGGCTGATCTGATCTTGGGCTCAGCTCCACTTCCCCGCCCACTCCCCACAACCCTTGACTTCCTTATCGCTCAAAAATCGGTCTCCACTTGACTATATTGAATGACCCAGCCTGCACAGTTCTGGGGTAGAGAATTCCACAGATTTACACCCCTCTGAGAAGAAATTCCTCCTCATCTCGGTTCTAAATGGGCGACCCTGTATTCTGAAACTCTGTCCCCTAGTTCCAGATTCCCCCACTTGGGGAAACATCCTCTCTGCATCTACCCTGGGGAGCCCCCTCTGAATCCTGTATGTTTCAGTAAGATCACCTCTCACGAGACAAGTCGAGAGCTGACAGAGGCGTGGATGAGGGTTTTTGGCAGCACATCAGCTGAGGCACCTCGCCAACCTTCTCCACTGCCTGGTGAGAGGACAACCTCCCAGCCCAAGATAGCTGCAATCCTGGTTTCTGTCCTCGCTATTAAAGCTATTCGGGTAAGACCTTCAACGGGGCACGTGACTCAGAGATATCCAACGTGGAGTGTGTCACTGACACCTTTCTCTACAGTTGCCTGCTCAGATCGCACCTCGTGCATAATTCAGGGTCATCTCTTTCATAATTAAGCGAGCAGCAGCAGGAGAGGGGAGTTTCAGCCTGGAAAAACACTTCAAAGCTCAAAGGATTCAGTACTTAGAGAGTCCACATGACTGGTGTCACTTTTCAAATGCCGCTGGGAGCTGGGACAGGCAAGGAAGGACGTGCATTTATACAGCAACTTTCACCACCGCAGGATCCCAAAGCGCCTCACAGCCAATGAATCATTTTTTTTTTCCAGTGTGGTGTCTCTTGTAATGTAGGAACCGCGGCAACCAATTTGTGCACAGCAAGCTCCCACAAACAGCCACGTGATAATGACCAGCTCATCTCTTTCAGTGACCTTGGTTGAGGGACAGCAGGCAGAACTCCCCCATGCTCTTCTTCCAAAGGTGGCCGTGGGAACTTTACGGTTTATCACCTCATCCGAAAGGCGACACCTCCGACAATGCAGCACTCCCTCAGTATTACCACTCCGACAGTGTGGCGCTCCCTCAGTACGGCCCCTCCGATGGTGCAGCGCTCCCTCAGTACTGCCCCTCCGACAGTGCGGCACTCCCTCAGTACTGCCCCTCCGAAAGTGCGGCGCTCCCTCAGTACTGCCCCTCCGACAGTGCGGCGCTCCCTCAGTACCGCCCCTCCGACAGTGCGGCGCTCCCTCAGTACCGCCCCTCCGACAGTGCGGCGCACCCTCAGTACTGCCCCTCCAACAGTGCGGCACTCCCTCAATACTGCCCCTCATACAGTGCAGCACTCCCTCAATACTGCCCCTCCGACAGTGGCAGCACTCCCTCAGTACTGCCCCTCCAACAGTGCAGCGCTCCCTCAGTACTACCCCTCTGACAGTGCTGCGCTCCCTCAGTACTGCCCCTCCAACATTGCGGCACTCCCTCAGTACTGCCCCTTCAACAGTGCGGCGCTCCCTCAGTACTGTCCCTCCAACATTACAGCGCTCCCTCTACTTCCCTGGGAGTGTCAGCCTGGGACTCCGAACACACGTCCCTGTGACTCTGAGGTGGGAGTGCCACCCACTGAGTCATGGCTGGCACAGTAAAGAGGAACGTGGATGGGCTGAAGTGACCTTCTGATGCTCAGTGGGCGATTGGCCAGGACCCACCAGAAACCCCATCCAGGACAAAGCAGCCCGCTTGATCGGCACCCTGTCCATCACCTTCAACATTCACTCCCTCCACCACCGGCGCACCGTGGCTGCAGTGTGCACCGTCTACAAGATGTACTGCAGCAACTCGCCAAGGCTTCCTCTGTAGCACCTACCAAACCCGTGATCTCCACCAGCTCGACGGACAAGGGCAGCAGGCGCATGGGAACACCACCACCTCCACGTTCCCCTCCAAGTCACACGCACCATCCTGACTTGGAAATATATCGGTCGTTCCTTCATCGTCGCTGGGTCAAAATCCTGGAAATCCCTCCCTAACAGCACTGTGGGAGCACCTTCACCACACGGACTGCAGCGGTTCAAGAAGGCGGCTCGCCACCACCTTCTCAAGGGCAATTAGGGACGGGCAATGAATACCGGCCTTGCCAGTGATGCCCACATCCTGGAATGAATAATTTACAAAAAGGCGGTTGTTTCCCAGATGGTAGTTGGCCAGAAATCAATGCTTGGACCGTTTCCAAGCTGGGATGACCCTGTGATGGAATCCTAATTGAAGCAACAGCAACATACATGCACATGGCACCTTTTATAGAATCATAGAATGATACAGCACAGCGGGAGGCAATTCGGCCCATCGTGCCTGTGCTGGCTCTTTGGTGGAGCTACCCAATCAGTACCTCTCCCCATTGCTCTTCCCCCATAGCCCTGTCGTTTCTCTGCTCTTCAAATGTTCGAATGTCGCCTTTGGAACTTTGGCCAATCACCTTCAGTCTGTGTGTCCTCTGGTTACCGAACCTTCTGCCACTGGGAACAGTTTCTCCATAACTACTCTACGTCCCAAGGTGCTTCACAGGAGCGTAACCAAATACGGTTTGGCACCGAGAACCATAAGGAGATAATCGGACAGGTCTTGGCTTGGTCAAAGAGGTCGGTTTGAAGGCACACCTTAACGGAGAAGTTCAGGGAGGGAATTCAAGGGCTTTGGCAGGTGAAGGCGCGACAGCCTACCGTGGATGAAAACCGGGGCTGCGCAATTGGCCAGAGTTGGAGCAACGCAACGATCTCGGAGGTTCTTGGACTGGAGGAGGTTGCAGAGATCGGGAGGGGGCGAGGCCATGGAAGGATTTGAACAGAAGAATGAGAGTTTTGCAAATGGGGGTGTTGTCAGATTGGGAGCCAGTGTAGGTCGGCGAGCGAACGGGACTTGGTGCGAGGTGCGGTATGGGGCAGCCGAGTGTTAGATGAGCTGATGTGCTACGGAGGGTGCAAGGTGGGGGACCGGCCATGGCAGCATGCAGAAGGTTGCTGCGGTGTGGGTAACTGGGAGCCTGGATCTGAGCTGCAGGTCCTGGGATGAGAAGATACGCCGTCCTTTCCAACACCTCATCTCCCAATCGTCATCGTTCAATGGATTCTCGGATCCAAAGCTTCCGTTACCCTTGTCCCTCTTTTCAGCATGCTCCCTGTGTTTTAGTGAAGGCCCCAACAAACCAAATATCTCCTACTCCTAACTCATTCCATCCTCGGATCTCAAGCTGTGTCATTGCCCTTGTATGGTCTACAGGTCAACAACTTCTTCAGGAAGGACGTCCTTGTTTGCCTTGGAGAGGGTGCAGAGGAGATTGACCAGAATGGTCCCAGGGATGAGGGATTTCAGTTATATGGAGAGACTGGAGAAGCTGGGAATTGTTCTCCTTCGAGCAGAGAAAGGTTAATGGAAGATTTAATAGCAGTGTTCAAAATTAAGTGGAGTCTTTACAGAGTAAACAGGGAGACACTGTTTCCAGTGGCAGAAGGGTCGGCAATTGCCAGAACAAGCAGAAGAGAGATGAGGGGACATTTGTGTGGGCAGCAAGTTGATATCATCTGGAACGCGCTGCCTGAAAGGGCAGTGGAAGCAGATTCAATCGTAACTTTGAAAAGGGCTTTGGATAAAAGAGGAAAAGCATTGTAAGGCTATGGGTAATGAGCCGGGGGGTGGGGTGGAGGGGGGGGTGGTGGAGGCACAGGGATGGGACTAATTGGATAGTTCTTTCAAATAGCCGGCACACGCACGATGGGCCGAATGGCCTACTTCTGTGCTGTATCATTCTATGATTCTCCAATCGTCTCCTCTCTCTTTTTGAACCCTGCACCTGTCCCGTAGCAAATGCCTTGTTCCTTTCCCTCACTTTCCCCAACGATTGAAACGACTGAATAATGTGTGCACTTGTGAGTATGCTCAGAGGTTTGCGGAACTGTTGCGTCATGAGTGGCTTAGCCCATCACATGACATTCACAAGACTCAATAAAACCCCAGCCAGTTGGGTCTAGATCGTCCACGATGAGGTATGCAGTTGTCAGCCCAGTAGATGAACTGGTGACGTACAGTGCGATTGTTAACCCTTTGTTAATAAACCAACTAGTTCTTAATAGCAATGTGTTGCGATAAATTCTTAAGCAAAGAAGCCATGAAGCAAATACATTACAACTCAAGAATGCAATTAACGCTTTATTGCAATGATAGCATTATTCCCATGGCGCACAGAGGACAAGAAACACCACAAGTCCCTGGCACTGACATTCAGCTAGATCTAAAACATAGCGCAAGGAACTTTCCATTCACGAGACAGCAGATAGGAGCATAATTCACCAGCAGCCTAGAGGATTATCCACCTGTATCTGAGACCGCCTGCCTGCTACTCTGACACTGATGGAACATCCCCCGATCATTTCACATTGATCCCCAGCTGTACCTTAACTGGGACTTGCAAGAGCTTTCCTCGTGTGTATGGGTTAAGATTTCACAGGTAAGTATAGAGTTTCAAGGTGAAAGGGACCCGGTGACCTGCTCAAGAGCGTTGAGTGGCAACAGCCTGTTCCAGATCCATGGCAACAGCACAATGAGTATATCTGCTCAACCAAGGTGAGGCAGTTCAGAGAAGGTTCACTCGGTTGATTCCTGGGATGAAGGGGTTGTCTTACGAGGAAAGGTTGAGCAGGTTTGGCCTGGAGTATAAAAGCAGGGAAGTCTTGCTCCAGTGATACAGGGTATTGGTGAGGCCACACCTGGAGTACTGCGTACAGTTTTGGTTTCCATATTTAAGAAACGATATACTTACTTTTGAGGCAGTTCAGAGAAGGTTCACTAGGTTGATTCCAGAGATGAGGGCCTTGACTTATGAGGAAAGGTTGAGTAAGTTGGGCCTCTACTGTTTGGAATTCAGAAGAATGAGAGGTGATCTTATCGAAATGTATAAGATTATGAGGGGGCTTGACAAGGTGGATGCAGAGAGGATGTTTCCGCTGATAGGGGAGACTAGAACTAGAGGGCATAATCTTAGAATAAGGGGCCACCCATTTAAAACTGAGATGAGGAGGAATTTCTTCTCTCAGAGGGTTGTAAATCTGTGGCATTCGCTGCCTCAGCGAGCTGTGGAGGCTGGGTCATTGAATAAATTTAAGGCGGAGATAGACAGTTTCTTAACTGATAAGGGAATAAGGGGTTATGGGGAGCCAGCAGGGATGTGGACCTGAGTCCATGATTGGATCAGCCATGATGCTATTAAATGGTGGAGCAGGCTCGAAGGGTCGTATGGCCTACTCCTGCTCCTATTTCTTATGTTCTTATCTTATGTTCTTATGTACTCAGTGGCATTTAGAAGAATGAGAGGTGATCTTATTGAAACGTATAAGATTCTGAGGGGGCTTGACAGGGTAGATGCTGAGAGGATGTTTCCCCTGGCTGGACAGTCTAGAACCAGGGGTCACAGTCTCAGAATAAAGGGTCACCTATTTAAGATGGAGATGAGGAGGAATTTCTTCTCTTAAAGAGTCATGAATCATTGCAATTCTCTACCCCAGAGAGTTGCGGAGGCTGGGCCATTGCATATATTCAAGGCTAAGATAGACAGATTGTTGAGCTATAGGGGAGTCAAAGGTTATGGGGAACAGGCAGGGAAGTGGAGTTGAGGCCAAGATCAGATCAACCATGATCTTATTGAATGGCGGAGCAGGCTCGAGGGGCCGTATGGCTGACTCCTGCTCCTATTTTGTATGTTCTTATGAGATGGACCCAGCTGATTCCAAAACTAGGAACTGGTTTGATTCATTGGGCCTTACCTAAGGAAGGATATATTTGCCATACAGGTTCACCAAACTGATTCCTGGGATGGAGGGATTGTCCTATGAGGAGAGATTGAGTAGACTAGGCCGATATTCTCTGGAGCTTAGAAGAATGAGAGGTGGTTTCATTGAAATATACAAAATTCTTACAGGGCTTGACAGGGTAGATGTAGAGTGGATGTTTCCCTGGGCTGGGGAGTCTCGAGGTATTTTAGGTATTAATGGAATCGAGGGATATGGGTATAGTGCAGGAAAGTGGAGTTGAGGTAGAAGATCAGCCATAATCTCATTGAATGAAATTGTACAGAATCGTAATTGCTTTGATCTATTGGGATTGGACAGAATTGGAACTGGTTTATTACATTGGGGTTCGATGTGAATCGATTTGGTTCGATGGGATTCTGCAGCATCGTAACTAGTTTGAGCCATTGGGACTGTATGGCTTACTAGTTAACCCATTAGCAATATATAAAATGCAAATTGGTTTGGCTGATTCGGATTCTATAGAAGGTTAACATGTTTGGTTCAAGGGGATTCTGTAGAATGGTAACTGGTTTAAGCCTTTGGGACTGGATAAATTGTGAATTGGTTTTGTTCATTAGGAATCTCAATAATGGTAACTGTGTTGGTTTATTGGCATTCTATAGAATGGTGCTGAATATGATTCAATATCATTCTGAGGCATGGTAACTGCTTATATCCTGTGGGATTCTATAGGATAGTAAGTGGATTGATCAATTGCTATTCTATTTAATGCTAATTCATTTGATTCACTTGGAATGTATAGAATTGTATCAAGAATGGGTCACTGTGATTGTATAGAATGATAACTGGTTTGATCCATTGGGATTGTATAGAATGATCACTGGTTTAATCCATTGGGATTGTATAAAATGATAACTGGTTTGATCCATTGGGATTGTATAGATTGTGAATTGGTTTGATTTGTGAGGATTCTAATCAGTTGCAACTAATTCAATCCATTGTAATTTTGTAGAATGTTATATGCTTTGATTAAATATGATTCTAAGGAATGGTAACTGGTTATATCCACTGGGATTCTATAGACGAATAGCCGTTTGGATTCATTGCGATTCTATAGAATGGGAGCTGGGTCAGTGCATTCGGGTTTTTATAGAATGGGAACTGGTTTCGTTCATTGGGATTCAATAGAATAATGACTTGTTTGATCCATCCTTATTCGATAGTATGACAACTGCTTGAGTCCATGAGGATTCTATAGAATTTGAACAGGTTTTGTGAATCATATTCTGTAGATCATTGACTTGGTTGGTTCAGTTGGGATTCTATATGATAATAGTGGGTTTCATTCATTAGCGTGCTATAGACTGGTAACTGCTTTGGTCGATTGGAATTCTATAGAATGTTAATGGGTTTGGTTCATTTGGGATGCTACAGTATAGTAACTAGTTTAATTCATTGGGATTCTACATTGGGATGTTAACTGGTTTGATCATATTGGAATTCTCAACACTCATAAATTGTTTGGGATTCTCTAGAATGGGGACTGTTTCTCTTTATTGGAGTTCTATAACATGGTTACTAGAGTGTTTCTTTAGGGTTTGGCAGAATGGGAACTGGTTTGGTATATGAGGATTATATAGAATGGTGACTATTTTGTTGCATTGTGGTTCTTTGGTGTATAAATTGGTGCGATCCATTAGGATTCAATAGAATATTAACTAGTTTAATTCATTGGGATTCTATAGCATGTTGACTGGTGTGATCACATTGGGAATCTAAACACTTGTAACTTGTTTGGTACTTTGGCATTCTATAGAACGGTGATGGATTTGATTCATTTGGATTATATGGAATGGGAACTGCTTTTTTCATTCGGAAACTGTAGATTGGGAACTGGCCTAATTCACTCGGATTCTATTCAATGTTAATTAGTTTGGTTCATTGGAATGCTATATAATAGTAACTGATTTTCTTCATTAGGGTTCTATAGAATGGGAACTCGTTTGGTTCATAGGAATTCTATAGAATGGGAGAAGGTTTGGTATGCTGGGATGTTACAGAATTGTAACTGTTGAGATCTATTGCGATTCTATTGAATGGTAACTGGTGTGAGACATTGGGATTCTATAGAATAGTCACTAATTTGGTTCATTGGATTTCTATAGAATTGTAAATGGTTCAGTCCATTAGGATTATGTAGAATGGTAACTAGTTTTATTTATTGCGATTCTATGGAACAGGAATGGGATTGGTCCATTCTGATTCGATAGAACAGTACCTGGTTAAATTGATTCAAATTCTGTAGAATAGCAACATCTTTGGTTCACTCGTAAGCTATAGAATAATATCTGGTGCATTTCATTATGATTACATAGAATCATAATGTGTTTGATTCATTAGGCCTCTATGGAATGGGAACCAGTTCGATCTGTTAGGGTTCTGTAGAATGATAACTGGTTTAGTTCATTAGGATTCTAAAGAATGTTAACTGTGTTGATACCAGTTGGATGCTGTAGAACAGGAACTGGTTTAGTTCAGTCACATTCTATATAACAATAGCTGATTTGGTGCATTGGGATTCTATAGAATGGGATCTGTCTCAGTTTTTGGGGATTCTATAGGATGTGATCTGGCTATGTCTTTTGGGATTCTATACAATGGGATTGGTCTAAATCTATTGTGATTCTATAGGGTGGGATCTGGCTCAGTCTATTGGGATTCTATAGAATAATAACTGGTTTGGTTCATTAGCATCCTCTAGAATTGGATCTGGTTGGGTTCATTGGGATTCTATAGATTGGGAACTTGCTCAGTTTTTTGGGATTCTATAGAATGGGATCTGTCTCAGTCTATTGGGATTCTATAGAATTGGATCTAATTGGGTTCATTGGGATTCTATAGAATGGGAACTCGCTCAGTCTATTGAGATTCTATAGGATGGGATCTGGTTTGGTTCAGTGGGAATATATAGGGTGGGATCTGGCCAAGTCTATTGGGATTCTATAGAATAGTAATTGGTTTGGTTAATTGGGATTCTATAAAATGGGATCTGGTTGGGTTTATCGTGATCCTATAGAATTGGATCTGGTTGGTTCATTGGGATTCTATAGAATGGGAACTCGCTCAGTTTTTGGGGATTCTATAGAATGGGAAATGTCTCAGTCTATTGGGATTCCACAGAATGGGGTCTTGTTTTGTTCAATGGGATTCTGTAGAATTGGATCCGGCTTGGTTCAATGGGATTCTATAGAATGAGATCTGGCTCAGTCGATTGGGATTCTATAGAATGGGATCTGGTTTGGTTCATTGGGATTCTATAGTATAGGATGGGGACTGGCGTGATCCATGGGGATTAGATAAAATGGTCACAAGTTTGTTTCACTGGCATTCTAGACAAATGTAGTTGCTTTCCCTCATTGGGATTCTGGGGAACTGGCTTTCTCCATTGGGATCGTACGGGAGGTAGCAGATTTGGTTCATTTGGATTGTACAGAACAGGAAACTATAGAATAACAATATAAGAAGGTATTAACATAAGGAGCAGGAGTAGGCAATATGGCCCCTCGAGCTTGCTCCACCATTCAACAAGATCATGGCTGATCTTCTATCTCAAAACCACCTTCCCGCACTATCCCCATGTCCCTTAATTCCATTTGTTCCCAAACCATTATTGGCCTCTGTCTTGAATATATTCAATGACTCAACACCCACAGCCCTTTGAGGTGGAGAATTCCAAAGATTCACAACCCTCCAAATGAAGAAGTTTCTCCTCATCTCAGTCCTAAATGGACAACCCCTTATTCTGAGACTGTGACCCCTGGTTCTAGACTCCCCAGCCAGGGAAAACATCCTCCCTGCATCTACTCTGTCAAGCCCCTTAAGAATTTTATATGTTTTAATGAGATCACCTCTCATTATTCTAAACCCTAAGGAATATAGGCCTAGTCTACTCAATCTCTCCTCATAGGACTATCCTCCCACACCAGCAACCAGACCCTCTAAGGCTAGTATGTAATGGGAACTGACTTGTGTCATATGGATACTATAGAATGGGAACCAATTGAGCCCATTTGGACCCTATAGAATAGTAACTGATTTAATTCATTGTGAATCTATAGAATGCGAACATATTTTCTTCATCGGGATTCTATAGACTGTTAACTAATTTGAAATACTAATGTGGTTCGTTAGAATGCTACAGAATAGCAATAGTTTTTCTTCAATATGATTATATCGAATGATAATGGGTTTGATTTATTGCAGTTCTATGGAACGGTAAATGGCTTGGTTCACTTGGGATTCCAACTCCATATACCTGCCTTGGTTTAACACCACTTATTACCTTGACCTAACAAAAAACGATCATTCTGAACTTTGCAATTTTCAATTGACGCCCCCCCCACCCACCCCCTCACCCCTCCCAGCCTCAATGGCTGCTCAGGGGACAGGATTACAGATATACACCACCCTTAGTGTGAAGAAGTCCTTCCTGGCATCACTCTTGAAAGGCCTCGCTCTACTTTTAAGGATATGGGCCTTGTTTTGCTCCATTGAGAACTGGTTTGGTCCAACAGAATTCAATCGTCAGAACTGCCTTTGTCCATTCAAGCCAGGGACTGGTTTGTTGAATATATTCCTTGCTGAGATCAGGTATACAGGTACTCAGAATACAGGGTCACTCGCCCATCAATGAGAGACACTCAGAGTGCATCAGCAATGCTCAGAGTAGGTGAAAAATGATACAGAACAAATAACGTCACAGAAATTCCAAGTACTCCTTAATAGTCGTACTACTCGGCCCGAGAAAAAAAGGAACAACTAACATTTATAAGGCACCTTTCATGACCTCAGGATGTCCCAAAGCACCTTTCAGCCAATGAGGTAGTTTAGAAGTGTAGTCGCTGCTGTAATGCAGGAAATGCGGCAGCCAGATTATCACAGCAAGCTCCCACAATCAGCAATGTGATTATGGCCAGATCATTTGTTTTCGTTATGTTTATTGAGGGATATATATTGGCCAGGACACCGGGGAAGACTCCCCAGCTCTTCTCCGAAATAGTGCCATGGGATCTTTTACATCCACCTGGGAGGGCAGATAGGGCCTTGGTTTAAAATCTCACCTGAAAGACGGCACCTCTGAGAGAGCAGCACTCCCTCAGTACTGCCCCTCTGATAGTGTGGCACTCCCTCAGTACTGCCCTCCAACAGTGCAGCGCTCCCTCAGTACTGCCCCTCCAACAGTGCGCCGCTCCCTCAGTACTGCCCCTCCGACAGTGTGGCGCTCCCTCAGTACTGCCCCTCCAACAGTGCGGCGCTCCCTCAGTACTGCACCTCCAACAGTGCGGCGCTCCCTCAGTACTGCCCTTCGAAAGTGCGGCACTCCCTCAGTACAGCCCCTCTGACAGTGCGGCACTCCCTCAGTACTGCCCTTCAACAGTGCAGCGCTCCCTCAGTACTGCCCTTCAAAAGTGCGGCACTCCCTCAGTACTGCCCCTCTGACAGTGCCGCACTCCCTCAGTACTACCCCTCTGACAGTGCGGCGCTCCCTCAGTACTGCCCCTCCGACAGTGTGGCACTCCCTCAGTACTGCCCCTCCGACAGTGCGGCGCTCCCTTAGTACTGCACCTCCGACAGTGCGGCACTCCCTCAGTACTGACCCTCCGACAGTGCGGCACTCCCTCAGTACTGCCCCTCTGACAGTGCGGCGCTCCCTCAGTACTGTACCGAAATGTCAGCCTCGATTCTTGTGCTCAGGTCTCTGGAGTGGGATTTGAACCCACAATGTTCTGGCTTGGAGGCGAGATGTGTTACCTATTGAGTCATGACTGACACTCTATATCCTGATATAGAGTGTACAGCGATATCTAATGTACACACACAATACTCAGTTCTCGAGCAATACTGAGAATACATCAGCAATGTTCAGAATGCAATAGTGATACTCAAAGTACGGTCATGGTTCAATCTATTATGTCTGAAAAATAAAATGAAAAAGCCTAGTTCTTTGAGAACTGATAGTGACACCTGAACAAGCAGCTGCTGATGACACTGGTGTTGCGTTACTGATTAGTAAATTAATCCCGTCCCTTACCTCAAGGTTGGTCTCTTAAAATAGCATCACGCACTGTATCACCAGTCTAACAAACAGCCACTTATACCCGAACCTCCCTAAAACAATCCCTGAAACTCAAACATACCTGAAACAGCCTCTTAAATCCAAACATACCTTAAACAGCCCCTGAAATCCAAACATACCTTAAACAGTCCCTTAAACCCAAACATACCTTAAACAGCCCCTTAAACCCAAACATACCTTAAACAGCCCCTTAAACCCAAACATACCTTAAACAGTCCCTTAAACCCAAACATACCTTAAACAGCCCCTTAACCCCAAACCCTGCCTTAAACAGCCCGTTAAACCCAAACATACCTTAAACAGCCCGTTAAACCCAAACATACATTAAACAGTCCCTTAAACCCAAACATACCTTAAACAGCCCCTTAAACCCAAACATACCTTAAACAGTCCCTTAAAAACAAACATACCTTAAACAGACCCTTAAACCCAAACATACCTTAAACAGCCACTTAAACCCAAATCCTGCCTTAAACAGCCCCTTACACCCAAACCCTGCCTTAAACAGATCCTTACACCCAAACCCTGCCTTAAACAGCCCCTTAAACCCAAACCCTGCCTTAAACCGCCCTTTAAACTCAAACAGCTCTTTAAACCCAAACATACCTTAAACAGCCCCATAAACACAAACCCTGCCCTAAACAGCGCCTTAAACCCAAACATACCTTAAACAGCCCCTTAAACCCAAACATACCTTAAACAGTCCTTAAACCCAAACATATCTTAAACAGTCCCTTAAACCCAAACATACCTTAAACAGTCCCTTAAACCCAAACATACATTAAACAGCCCCTTAAACCCAAACCCTGCAATAAACAGCCCCATAAACCCAAACCCTGCCTTAAACAGCGCCTTAAACCCAAACATACCTTAAACAGCCCCTTAAACCCAAACATACCTTAAACAGTCCTTAAACCCAAACATATCTTAAACAGTCCCTTAAACCCAAACATACCTTAAACAGTCCCTTAAACCCAAACATACATTAAACAGCCCCTTAAACCCAAACCCTGCATTAAACAGCCCCTTAAACCCAAACCCTGCCTTAAACAGTCCTTCAAACCCAAACACTGCCTGAAACAGCCCCTTAAACCCAAACATACCTTAAACAGCCCCTTGAACCCAAACATACCTTAAACAGCCCCATAAACCCAAACCCTGCCTTAAACAGCCCCTTAAACCCAAACATACCTTAAACAGTCCCTTAAACCCAAACATATCTTAAACAGCCCCTTAAACCCAAACCCTGCCTTAAACAGCCCCTTAAACCCAAACCTTGACTTAAACACTCCCTTAAACCCAAACATACCTAAAACAGTCCCTTAACCCCAAACATATCTGAAAAAGGGGGAGTGTTTGCTAGTGCTGTTGGGGAGGATTTAAACTAATGTGGCAGGGGGATGGGAACCAATGCAGGGAGACAGAGGGAAACAAAAAGGAGGCAAAAGCAAAAGACAGAAAGGAGATGAGGAAAAGTGGAGGGCGGAGAAACCCAAGGCAAAGAACAAAAAGGGCCACTGTACAGCAAAATTCTAAAAGGACAAAGGGTGTTAAAAAAACAAGCCTGAAGGCTTTGTGTCTTAATGCAAGGAGTATCCACAATAAGGTGGATGAATTAATTGTGCAAATAGATGTTAATAAATATGATGTGATTGGGATTACGGAGACGTGGCTCCAGGATGATCAGGGCTGGGAACTCAACATTCAGGGGTATTCAACCTTCAGGAAGGATAGAATAAAAGGAAAAGGAGGTGGGGTAGCATTGTTGGTTAAAGAGGAGATTAATGCAATAGTTAGGAAAGACATTAGCTTGGATGATGTGGAATCTATATGGGTAGAGCTGCAGAACACCAAAGGGCAAAAAACGTTAGTAGGAGTTGTGTACAGACCTCCAAACAGTAATAGGGATGTTGGGGAGGGCATCAAACAGGAAATTAGGGGTGCATGCAATAAAGGTGTAGCAGTTATAATGGGTGACTTTAATATGCACATAGATTGGGCTAGCCAAACTGGAAGCAATACGGTGGAGGAGGATTTCCTGGAGTGCATAAGGGATGGTTTTCTAGACCAATATGTTGAGGAACCAACTAGGGGGGAGGCCATCTTAGACTGGGTGTTGTGTAATGAGAGAGGATTAATTAGCAATCTCATTGTGCGAGGCCCCTTGGGGAAGAGTGACCATAATATGGTGGAATTCTGCATTAGGATGGAGAATGAAACAGTAAATTCAGAGACCATGGTCCAGAACTTAAAGAAGGCTAACTTTGAAGGTATGAGGCGTGAATTGGCTAGAATAGATTGGCGAATGATACTTAGGGGATTGACTGTGGATGGGCAATGGCAGACATTTAGAGACCGCATGGATGAATTACAACAATTGTACATTCCTGTCTGGCGTAAAAATAAAAAAGGGAAGGTGACTCAACCGTGGCTATCTAGGGAAATCAGGGATAGTATTAAAGCCAAGGAAGTGGCATACAAATTGGCCAGAAATAGCAGCGAACCTGGGGACTGGGAGAAATTTAGAACTCAGCAAAGGAGGACAAAGGTTTTGATTAGGGCAGGGAAAATGGAGTACGAGAAGAAGCTTGCAGGGAACATTAAGGTGGATTGCAAAAGTTTCTATAGGTATGTAAAGAGAAAAAGGTTAGTAAAGACAAACGTAGGTCCCCTGCAGTCAGAATCAGGGGAAGTCAAAACGGGGAACAAAGAAATGGCAGACCAATTGAACAAGTACTTTGGTTCGGTGTTCACTAAGGAGGATACAAACAACCTTCCGGATATAAAAGGGGTCAGAGGGTCTAGTAAGGGGGGGGAACTGAGGGAAATCTTTATTAGTCGGGAAATTGTGTTGGGGAAATTGATGGGATTGAAGGCCGATAAATCCCCAGGGCCTGATGGACTGCATCCTAGAGTACTTAAGGAGGTGGCCTTGGAAATAGCGGATGCATTGACAGTCATTTTCCAACATTCCATTGACTCTGGATCAGTTCCTATGGAGTGGAGGGTAGCCAATGTAACCCCACTTTTTAAAAAAGGAGGGAGAGGGAAAACAGGGAATTATAGACCGGTCAGCCTGACCTCAGTAGTGGGTAAAATGATGGAATCAATTATTAAGGATGTCATAGCAGTGCATCTGGAAAATGGTGACATGATAGGTCCAAGTCAGCATGGATTTGTGAAAGGGAAATCATGCTTGACAAATCTTCTGGAATTTTTTGAGGATGTTTCCAGTAAAGTGGACAAAGGAGAACCAGTTGATGTGGTATATTTGGACTTTCAGAAGGCTTTCGACAAGGTCCCACACAAGAGATTAATGTGCAAAGTTAAAGCACATGGGATTGGGGGTAGTGTGCTGACGTGGATTGAGAACTGGTTGTCAGACAGGAAGCAAAGAGTAGGAGTAAACGGGTACTTTTCAGAATGGCAGGCAGTGACTAGTGGGGTGCCGCAAGGTTCTGTGCTGGGGCCCCAGCTGTTTACATTGTACATTAATGATTTAGACGAGGGGATTAAGTGTAGTATCTCCAAATTTGCGGATGACACTAAGTTGGGTGGCAGTGTGAGCTGCGAGGAGGATGCTATTAGGCTGCAGAGTGACTTGGATAGGTTAGGTGAGTGGGCAAATGCATGGCAGATGAAGTATAATGTGGATAAATGTGAGGTTATCCACTTTGGTGGTAAAAACAGAGAGACAGACTATTATCTGAATGGTGACAGATTAGGAAAAGGGAAGGTGCAACGAGACCTGGGTGTCATGGTACATCAGTCATTGAAGGTTAGCATGCAGGTACAGCAGGCGGTTAAGAAAGCAAATGGCATGTTGGCCTTCATAGCGAGGGGATTTGAATACAGGGGCAGGGAGGTGTTGCTACAGTTGTACAGGGCCTTGGTGAGGCCACACCTGGAGTATTGTGTACAGTTTTGGTCTCCTAACTTGAGGAAGGACATTCTTGCTATTGAGGGAGTGCAGCGAAGATTCACCAGACTGATTCCCGGGATGGCGGGACTGACCTATCAAGAAAGACTGGATCAACTGGGCTTGTATTCACTGGAGTTCAGAAGAATGAGAGGGGACCTCATAGAAACGTTTAAAATTCTGACGGGTTTAGACAGGTTAGATGCAGGAAGAATGTTCCCAATGTTGGGGAAGTCCAGAACCAGGGTCACAGTCTGAGGATAAGGGGTAAGCCATTTAGGACCGAGATGAGGAGAAACTTCTTCACCCAGAGAGTGGTGAACCTGTGGAATTCTCTACCACAGAAAGTAGTTGAGGCCAATTCACTAAATATATTCAAAAGGGAGTTAGATGAAGTCCTTACTACTCGGGGGATCAAGGGTTATGGCGAGAAAGCAGGAAGGGGGTACTGAAGTTTCATGTTCAGCCATGAACTCATTGAATGGCGGTGCAGGCTAGAAGGGCTGAATGGCCTGCTCCTGCACCTATTTTCTATGTTTCTATATTTTCTATGTTAAACCCAAACCCTGCCTTAAACAGCCCCTTAAACCCAAACATACCTTAAACAGTCCCTTAAACCCAAACATATCTTAAACAGCCCCTTAAACTCAAACCCTGCCTTAAACAGCCCCTTAAACCCAAACCCTGCCTTAAACACTCCCTTAAAACCAAACATACCTTAAACAGCCCCTGAAACCCAAACATATCTTAAACAGCCCCTTAAAACCAAACCCTGCCTAAAACAGCCTCTTAAACCCAAACATACCTTAAACAGTCCCTTAAACCCAAACATACCTTAAACAGCCCCTTAAACCCAAACCCTGCCTTAAACAGACCCTTAAACCCAAACCCTGGCTTAAACAGCCCCTGAAACCCAAACCCTGCCTTAAACAGCCCCTTTAACCCAAACCCTGCCTTAAACAGCCCCTTAAACCCAAACATACCTTAAACAGCCCCTTAAACCCAAACCCTGCCTTAAACAGCCCCTTAAACCCAAACCCTGCCTTAAACAGCCCCTTGAACCCAAACCCTGCCTTAAACAGCCCCTGAAACCCAAACATACCTTAAACAGCCCCTTAAACACAAACATACCTTCAACAGCCCCTTAAACCCAAATGCTGCCTTAAACAGCCCCTTAAACCCAAACCCTACCTTAAACAGCCCCTTAAACCCAAACATACCTTAAACAGCCCCTTAAACCCAAACTCTGCCTTAAACAGTCCCTTAAACCCAAACCCTGCCTGAAACAGCCCCTTACACCCAAACCCTGCCTTAAACAGCCCCTTAAACCCAAACCCTGCCTTAAACCGCACCTTAAACCCAAACATATCTCAAACAGCCCCTTAAACCCAAACATACCTTAAACAGCCCCATAAACACAAACCCTGCCCTAAACAGCCCCTTAAACCCAAACATACCTTAAACAGTTCCTGAAACCCAAACATACCTTAAACAGCCCCTAAAACCCAAACATACCTGAAACAGTCCCTTAAACCCAAACATACCTTAAACAGCCCCTTAAACCCAAACATACCTTAAACAGTCCCTTAAACCCAAACATATCTTAAACAGTCCCTTAAACCCAAACATACCTTAAACAGTCCCTTAAACCCAAACATACCTTAAACCCAAACCCTGCCTTAAACAGCTCCTTAACCCCAAACATACCTTAAATAGCCCCTTAAACACAAACCCTGCCTTAAATAGCCCTTTAAATCCAAAAATACCTTAAACAGTCACTTAAACCCAAACATACCTTAAACAGTCCCTTAAACCCAAACATACCTTAAACAGCCCCTTAAACCCAAACCCTGCCTTAAGCAGCCCCTTAAACCCAAACCCTGCCTTAAACAGCCCCTTAAACCCAAACCCTGCCTTAAACAGCCCCTTAAACCCAAACCCTGCCTTAAACAGCCCCTTAAACCCAAACCCTGCCTTAAACAGCCCCTTAAACCCAAACATACCTTAAACAGTCCCTTAAACACAAACATACCTTCAACAGCCCCTTAAACCCAAATGCTGCCTTAAACAGTCCCTTAAACCCAAACATATCTTAAACAGCCCCTTAAACCCAAACCCTGCCTTAAACAGCCCCTTAAACCCAAACCCTGCCTTAAACAGCCCCTTAAACCCAAACCCTGCCTTAAACAGCCCCTGAAACCCAAACACTGCCTTAAACAGCCCCTGAAACCCAAACCCTGCCTTAAACAGCCCCTGAAACCCAAACCCTGCCTTAAACAGCCCCTTAAACCCAAATCCTGCCTTAAACAGCCCCTTAAACCCAAACATACCTTAAACAGCCCCTTAAACCCAAGCATACCTTAAACAGTCCCTTAAACCTGACCCTGCCTTAAACAGGAGTAGGCCATTTAGCTCCTCGAGCCTGCTCCAGCAATAAATGAGATCATGGCTGATCTGTGACCTTACTCCATGTACTGCCTTTGGTCCATATTCCTTAGTACCTTTAGTTAACAAAAAGCTATCAAACTCCAATTTAAAATTAACAATCGAGCGTTAACTGCCATTTGCGGAAGAGAGTTCTAAACGTCTACCATCCTTTGTGTGTAGAAATATTTCCTAATTTCACTGCTGAAAGGTCTGGATCTGCTGTTTAGACTATGCCCCCCAGTCCTAGACTCCCCAACCAGCAGAAATAGCTTCTCTCTATCGATCCTATTAGTTTCCGTTAATATCCTAAAAACTTTGATCAAATCACCTAATTCTACATTCCAGGGAATACAATCCTAATTTGTGTAACCTCTCCTCGTAACTTAACCCAGGTATCATTCTGGTAAACCTAGGCAGCACTCCCTCCAAGGCCAATATATCCTCCCGAAGGAGTGGTGCCCAGAACTGCTCACAGTGCTCCAGGTGTGGTCTAACCAGGGTCCTGTATAGCTGCAGCATAACTTCTACCCCCTTGTATTATAGTCCTCGGGATATAAAGGCCTTCCAGTAAACCTTTTGATTATTTTCTGTACCTGTCCATGGCACTTTAGAATTCTATGTACTTGAACCCCCCAGTCTCTTTGGACCTCCTCTGTTTTTAGCTTTTCACTATTTAGAAAGTACGCTGCTCTATCCTTTTTAGGTCCAAAGTGGATGACCTCATATTTGCAGACATTGAGATCCATTTGCCACAGTTTTGCCCATTCACTTCATCTATCAATATCCCTTTATAATTTTATGCTTGCATCTGAAAAGAAGAAAGAAAGACCTGCATTTATATAGCGCCTTTCACGACCACTGGACGTCTGAAAGCACTTTACAGCCAATGAAGTCACCGTTGCAATGCAGGAAACGCGGCAGCCAATTTGTGCACAGCAAGCTCCCACACACAGCACTGTGATAATGACCAGATAATCTGTTTTTGTTATGTTGATTGAGGGATAAATATTGGCCCCAGGACACCGGGGATAACTCCCCTGATCTTCGAAATTGTGCCGTGGGATCTTTTACATCCACCTGAGAGAGCAGACAGGGCCTTGGTTTAACGTCTCATCCGAAAGATGCCACCTCCGACAGTGCAGCACTCCCTCAGTACTGCCCCTCCGACAGTGCAGCACTCCCTCAGTACTGCCCCTCCGACAGTGCAGCACTCCCTCAGTACTGCCCCTCCGACAGTTCAGCACTCCCTCAGTACTGCCCCTCTGACAGTGCAGTGCTCCCTCAGTACTGCCCCCTGACAGTGCGGCGCTCCCTCAGTACTGCCCCTCCGACAGTGCAGCGCTCCCTCAGTACTGCCCCTCTGACAGTGCAGCGCTCCCTCAGTACTGCCCCTCTGACAGTGCAGCGCTCCCTCAGTACTGCCCCTCTGACAGTGCAGCGCTCCCTCAGTACTGCCCCTCCGACAGTGCAGCGCTCCCTCAGTACTGCCCTTCCCACAGTGCTGCACTCCATCAATGCTGTCCCTCCAACAGTGCGGCACTCCCTCAGTACTGCCCCTCCAACAGTGCAGCGCTCCCTCGGTACTGTCCCTCTGACAGTGCAGCACTCCCTCAGTACTGCCCCTTCAACAGTGCAGCGCTCCCTCAGTACTGTCCCTCCGACAGTGCAGCGCTCCCTCAGTACTGCCCCTCTGACAGTGCAGCGTTCCCTCGGTACTGCCCCTCTGACAGTGCAGCACTCCCTCAGTACTGCCCCTCCCTCAGCACTGTACTGGAGTGTCAGCCTCGATTTATTTACACGCTCAAGTCCCTGGAATGGGACTTGAACCCACAACCTGCTGACTCAGAGGCGAGAGTGTTACCCACTGAGCCACAACTGACACTTCTTACAATGCCACCTATCTTTATGTCATCGGCAAACTTGGTTGCATGGCTCTCTATCCCATCATCTAAAGTCATTAATACAGACGGTAAATAGTTGAGGCCCCAAAACAGATCCCCGCGGGTCACCACTGCTCACATCCTGCTGGTTAGAGTATTGCCCCATTACCCCTACTCTCTGTGTCTCCTGCCGCTCAGCCAATCGCCTGACCAGGTCAGTAATTTGGACCATGCCGAGTGCGCCCTGTGACTCTGCCTCTAACGCTGTGTGTGCTTGTGTTTCTCTCCTGCAGTACGGACGATCGGACAGTTACCGCGTGGCAACCACGCAGGGCGACAAAGATGGCAAACAATCACCAAAGAAGGGGGGCAAGGCACAGAAACGCGACATGGATGACCTGAAGAAGGAAGTCGCCCTGGTGAGTGAAGGGCATCAGTGAAACGCAAACATTCTGCGGAACAAAATGGGGTCGGGGCTGCTGAGTAAACCTGAACTTTGAACTCGCCAGCCACGGTGGTCTTATGGCGCAGTAGAGGGTAGCTTTGCACCAGTGACGAGCTGTCCCCCACATCCCAACCCCCTACACTGGCCAGATGTTCTCCATCGGGCTTCAGAACCACATGGTCAACATCTGGCACCCTGAATCTGGGACTGGGAGGAATGAAGAAGGCCCTTCCTTGGGCTCGGGGCAGGAGCCTTGAATATTCCAGGTCTTGAGCTATAGACTGCTCAGGACAGACACACTGATGACAAACTTAATGCAACTGAGGTCGGAGAGGGTGAGGGGCCTGGGATTATTGCACCTGGAGGAGAGAAGGCTCAGGGGGGAGGGGAGATTTGTTCAATTCGATCAATGCAGATGTTTCCGATTGTCACACACTCGAGGACCAGGGGATCTTCTAGCTTCAAAGAGGAAAGGGGAGCAAAGTGTTTAGGATAAACATCTTGACCAGGAGGGATTCCCTGGGACAGATTCTCTGGGAGAGATTCCCTGGGAGGGAGTCACAGGCAGCAATTCCCTGGGACAGATTCCCTGGGAGAGATTCCCTGGGAGAGATTCCTGATCTTTGGCCTCTGGAAGGCTATCGTTTAATGACTGGGTTAAATGTTGGAGGCTGTGTTATGGCAATAACATGGAGATCCTGCCCAGGAAACCTACACCAAGCCCATACCATAATACGACGGGAGGCTGGTATTTATGTGACGACAAATATGTTTTTGATTACTGATACAATGCTGGAGAGTGACAGACAGCTGCCAGTTGGGGTGTAACTGTGGGTATGTAACCAAGCTACACGCTTTGCACCGACTAATGGAGCTAATTGCTGGGGTGCAGTGAAGAGCAACTCCCTCGATTCACAAATGTATCACCAAGCCGTTGGTTGTACATACCATGGCCACTGAAGGACAGCGAAGGAACTACTGATGCCTTGAGCCTGTCCCGAACTGTTGTGATGTATTGTGCATCAAAATACAGACACTCCCCACCCCACCCAGAGTCACGCAATCTCCTGGGAGAGGTGAAAAACAAATCCCTTTCTGACCGCTTTCGGTTAACTCGTCCATGAGATCACATTGGCACTGTTCAATGTTACACGATGTAAAGAACACGCATTTCTACAATGCCTGTCTTCATCTCAGGATGTCCCAAAGTGCTTTAAGACATTAAGACAATGAAATACCCTTTGGAAATGTGGTCACTGTTGTAATGTGGGAAACGCGGCAGCCAATTTGCGCACAGCAAGCTCCCACAAACAGCCATGCGGTAATGACCAGATCATTTGTTTTAAGTGCTGTTGGTTGAGGGATAAATCTTGGTCCTGGGGCACTGGGGAAAACTCCCCTGCTCTTCTGCGGAATAGTAGCCATGGGATCGTTCACGTCCACCTGAGAGGGCAGACGGGGCCTCGGTTTAATGTCTTCCCTGAAAGTCGGCACCTCCGACAGTGCAGCGCTCCCTCAGCACTGCACTGGGAGTGTTGGCCTTGGTCGACATTTGGGAAGAGGTGATCCTTACCCCCCCAGACAGAAACCTCTCCAGTTCTCGCTTGAAGGAATTCAGCGAATCCCATCGCACGAGACGGCAGCCTGTTCTACAGGTCCAATATTCTCTGGGCGAGGAACCACCGACTGACACCTAAACCAGATCTGGGCTTTGTACAACTTGTAAATGTGATCCCTGTTTCTCTCTCAGCTATCGAGTTGAAACAATCTATCCACAGGCCACAATCGAATTTTACAAACCTACCCTTCTCCAAAGTCCGCAGTCCAGCTCTTTGAGCTATCTGGGTAACCAAGATGTTTCAGACTGGGAATTAGTCTCGTGTCCCTTCTCTGTACCCTTTCCAAAACCGCAATATCATCCACCATGTGAGGACCAAAATTGGACAGGGTGTTCCAAGTGAGGACTAAGGTCTTGCACAAGGACAGATCGCTGGGATTTCTTTTGGAGAGAATTGAGCACTGAATACAGCCAAGAAATCCCGTTCATTTGGCTACAGCTTCACGTTGCTAGTTATGAACCTTCAGATAATGATGCACTGTAATGCCCAGATCTCTCTCTTTCACCATGGTTTTTAATGATGGTTCCTGTGGGGGGGGGGGGGGGGGGAGTCTATGTTTGGCATTACACCTGCCTGTGTACGTTACACTGCACTATGCTACAGCCTTTGCCAAACATTGACTC
This sequence comes from Pristiophorus japonicus, assembly GCF_044704955.1. NCBI lineage: Eukaryota > Metazoa > Chordata > Chondrichthyes > Pristiophoridae > Pristiophorus > Pristiophorus japonicus. The sequence goes on from NC_092010.1 coordinate 2,091,655, forward strand.
AATCCCCCCGACACGTCGAGTCTGCTTGCTGATTCTCGCACACGTTACGGTGTCGTCCACAAACATGTCAATCCTTCCTCCTCGAGCACCAGCAGCAGCTAATAAACAGGCAGAACTGGGCAATGGCAGGAGGGCTATTCAACGTCAAGGAGGTTAAAGAGCTCTCATCATCGTCGGTGCAAAGTCCTTACTCTACAGCATGAAACCACACGAGGCACATTCTGGGGTCAAGGTCACTCTGTGACCTGAACTCTTTATTCACAGGACTCCAAAGACGATGACCCTGCATGGGACCTCCCTTTTTATACCTGTGTGATCAGGGAAGGAGTGTCTCCCACAAGTTCACCCCCTGTGGTCAAGGTGTGCATCGAGGTTGAGTGTACACAGTAATAGTGGTGTTACATTGTGCTTACATACATGACAATACGCAGTCCCTTGAAATCGAGGAAGACTTGCTTCCACTCTAAAAGTGAGTTCTCAGGTGGCTGTATAGTCCAATATATGGGCATTACAGTCTCTGTCACAGGTGGGACAGACAGTGGCTGAAGGAAAGGGTGCGTGGGGAGTCTGGTTTGCCGCACGCTCCTTCCGCTGCCTGTGCTTGTTTTCTGCATGCTCTCGGCGACGAGACTCGAGGTGCTCAGCGCCCTCCCGGATGCTCTTCCTCCACTCAGGCCGGTCTTGGGCCAGGGACTCCCAGGTGTCAGTGGGGATGTTGCACTTTTTGAAGGTGTCCTTGAAACGTTTCCTCTGCCCACCTGGGGCTCGCTTGCCGTGTAGGAGTTCCGAGTAGAGCGCTTGCTTTGGGAGTCTCGTCTCTGGCTTGCGGTCAATGTGGCCCACCCAGCGGAGTTGATCGAGTGTGGTCAGTGCTTTGATGCTGGGGATGTTGGCCTGGTCGAGAACACTGATGTTGGTGCATCTGTCCTCCCAGGGGATTTGCAGAGCTTTACTCTGTATCTAACCCCCTGTACCTGACCTGGGAGTGTTTGATGGGACAGTGTAGAGGGAGCTTTACTCTGTATCTAACCCCCTGTACCTGCCCTGGGAGTGTTTGATGGGACAGTGTAGAGAGAGCTTTACTCTGTATCTAACCCCCTGTACCTGCCCTGGGAGTGTTTGATGGGACAGTGTAGCAGGAGCTTTACTCTGTATCTAACCCGTGCTGTACCTGCTCTGGAAGTGTTTGATGGGACAGTGTAGCGGGAGCTTTACTCTGTATCTAACCCGTGCTGTACCTGCTCTGGAAGTGTTTGATGGGACAGTGTAGAGGGAGCTTTACTCTGTATCTAACCCTGTGCTGTACCTGCCCTGGGAGTGTTTGATGGGACAGTGTAGAGGGAGCTTTACTCTGTATCTAACCCTGTGCTGTACCTGCCCTGGGAGTGTTTGATGGGACAGTGTAGAGGGAGCTTTACTCTGTATCTAACCCCCTGTACCTGCCCTGGGAGTGTTTGATGGGACAGTGTAGAGGGAGCTTTACTCTGTATCTAACCCCCTGAACCTGCCCTGGGAGTGTTTGATGGGACAGTGTACAGGGAGCTTTACTCTGTATCTAACCCGTGCTGTACCTGCCCTGGGAGTGTTTGGTGGTCAGTGTGGTACTGAAATAAACACTTTTCCATTCCCAGCACAAACAAAGTTCCCCCCAAAATAGATTTGTGCCTGGCCTCTGAGGGGCACGTGTTTGAGGAAGAGACCAGATTGAGGCAGTGGGGGCAATGTTTTCCCCACTCTGCCGTCTCCTGCGAGAGGGCTGAGCTTCCGATTCTGAAATGCAGTGGTGGGGAATCAATCGCCTTTGATCCTGAGTGAGGAACACTCTTGTCCAAGCCCTAACTGTGATTAAATGTTTCCGAACAAACACATCTGATTTCCCAATGGCCTCATTAAACGCTGCACCAAGCATCTGGCTGCTTCCTGACAGCGTCCTGTCAGTTGACGCACAGAGGCAGTGTTCCTGTGCCATGTTTATTCATGATTGGATTATGAGCACCCTCAAATGATGCAGGCTGGGTATTCTACGGTGAGTGTCTCACCTCCTGACTCCCCAAAGCCTTCCCACCATCTCCAAGGCACAAGTCAGGAGTGTGATGGAACACTCTCCACTTGCCTGGATGAGTTGCAGCTCCAACAACGCTCGAGAAGCTCGACACCATCCAGGACAAAGCAGCCCGCTTAATTGGCCACTACCCATCACCTTCAACACTCACTCCCTCCACCACCGGCGCCCCCTGGCTGCAGTGTGTACCATCTACAAGATGTACTGCAGCAACTCGCCCCGGCTTCTTCGGCAGCACCTCCCAAACCCACCACCTCTAACACCTAGAAGGGCAGCAAACACATGGGAACACCACCACCTCCACGTTCCCCTCCAAGTCTCACACACCATCCTGTCTCGGAAATGTATCGGCCGTTCATTCATCGTCGCTGGGTCACAATCCTGGAACTCCCTCCCTAACAGCACTGTGGGAGCACCTTCACCACACGGACTGCAGCGGTTCAAGAAGGCGGCTCACCACCACCTTCTCAAGGGGCAATTAGGGACGGGCAATAAATGCCGGCCTTGCCAAGAATGATTTTAAAAAAAAGAATGAGAGGTGTTGCAAATTTCAGCTTTCCCCAAGACATGTTCTCAGCTAAGAAAGGGCCCCTCCCTAAAGCAGAACCCCTTTCCCTTATGATCAGAGTTTTCCCCCAACACCAATATCTGGTTACATGATAAGTGCGCCCTCGTGTGCTCTTCCCAAATCTTCGGAAGGGCGGACTGATTAACACAGGAACAGGAGGAGGCCCATTCAGCCCCTGGAGCCTGTTACACAGGAACAGGAGGAGGCCCATTCAGTCCCTTGAGCCTGTTACACAGGAACAGGAGGAGGCCCATTCAGCCCCTCGAGCCTGTTACACAGGAACAGGAGGAGGCCCATTCAGCCCCTCGAACCTGTTACACAGGAACAGGAGGAGGCCCATTCAGCCCCTCGAGCCTGTTACATAGGAACAGGAGGAGACCCATTCAGACCCTCAAGCCTGATACACAGGTACAGGTGGAGGCCCATTCAGCCTGTTACATAGGAACAGGAGGAGTCCCATTCAGCCCCTCGAGCCTGTTACAAAGGAACAGGAGGAGGCCCATTCAGCCCCTTGAGCCTGTTGCACAGGAACAGGAGGAGGCCCATTCAGCCCATCGAGCCTGTTACAAAGGAACAGGAGAAGGCCATTCAGCTCCTCGAGTCAGTTACACAGGAACAGGAGGAGGCCATTCAGCCCCTCAAACCTGTTACATAGGAACAGGAGGAGGCCATTCAGCTCCTCAAGTTAGTTACACAGGAACAGGAGGTGGCCATTCAGCTCCTCGAGCCTGTTACATAGGAACAGGAGGAGGCCCATTCAGCTCATCGAGCCTGTTACACAGGAACAGGAGGAGGCCATTCAGCCCATCGAGCCTGTTACATAGGAACAGGAGGAGACCCATTCAGACCCTCAAGCCTGATACACAGGTACAGGTGGAGGCCCATTCAGCCTGTTACATAGGAACAGGAGGAGGCCCATTCAGCCCCTCGAGCCTGTTACACAGGAACAGGAGGAGGCCCATTCAGCCCCTTGAGCCTGTTACACAGGAACAGGAGGAGGCCCATTCAGTCCCTCGAGCCTGTTACACAGGAACAGGAGGAGTCCCATTCAGCCCCTCGAGCCTGTTACACAGGAACAGGAGGAGGCCCATTCAGCCCCTCAAACCTGTTACACAGGAACAGGAGGAGGCCCATTCAGCCCCTCGAGCCTGTTACATAGGAACAGGAGGAGACCCATTCAGACCCTCAAGCCTGATACACAGGTACAGGTGGAGGCCCATTCAGCCTGTTACATAGGAACAGGAGGAGTCCCATTCAGCCCCTCGAGCCTGTTACAAAGGAACAGGAGGAGTCCCATTCAGCCCCTCGAGCCTGTTACAAAGGAACAGGAGGAGGCCCATTCAGCCCCTTGAGCCTGTTGCACAGGAACAGGAGGAGGCCCATTCAGCCCATCGAGCCTGTTACAAAGGAACAGGAGGAGGCCATTCAGCTCCTCGAGTCAGTTACACAGGAACAGGAGGAGGCCATTCAGCCCCTCAAACCTGTTACATAGGAACAGGAGGAGGCCATTCAGCTCCTCAAGTTAGTTACACAGGAACAGGAGGTGGCCATTCAGCTCCTCGAGCCTGTTACATAGGAACAGGAGGAAGCCCATTCAGCCCATCGAGCCTGTTACACAGGAACAGGAGGAGGCCATTCAGCCCATCGAGCCTGTTACATAGGAACAGGAGGAGACCCATTCAGACCCTCAAGCCTGATACACAGGTACAGGTGGAGGCCCATTCAGCCTGTTACATATGAACAGGAGGAGTCCCATTCAGCCCCTCGAGCCTGTTACAAGGAACAGGAGGAGGCCCATTCAGCCCCTTGAGCCTGTTACACAGGAACAGGAGGAGGCCCATTCAGCCCCTCGAGCCTGTTACATAGGAACAGGAGGAGACCCATTCAGACCCTCAAGCCTGATACACAGGTACAGGTGGAGGCCCATTCAGCCTGTTACATATGAACAGGAGGAGTCCCATTCAGCCCCTCGAGCCTGTTACAAGGAACAGGAGGAGGCCCATTCAGCCCCTTGAGCCTGTTACATAGGAACAGGAGGAGGCCCATTCAGCCCCTCGAGCCTGTTACACAGGAACAGGAGGAGGCCCATTCAGCCCCTCGAGCCTGTTACATAGGAACAAGAGGAGACCCATTCAGACCCTCAAGCCTGATACACAGGTACAGGTGGAGACCCATTCAGCCTGTTACATAGGAACAGGAGGAGTCCCATTCAGCCCCTCGAGCCTGTTACAAAGGAACAGGAGGAGGCCCATTCAGCCCCTTGAGCCTGTTGCACAGGAACAGGAGGAGGCCCATTCAGCCCATCGAGCCTGTTACAAAGGAACAGGAGGAGGCCATTCAGCTCCTCGAGTCAGTTACACAGGAACAGGAGGAGGCCATTCAGCCCCTCAAACCTGTTACATAGGAACAGGAGGAGGCCATTCAGCTCCTCAAGTTAGTTACACAGGAACAGGAGGTGGCCATTCAGCTCCTCGAGCCTGTTACATAGGAACAGGAGGAGGCCCATTCAGCCCATCGAGCCTGTTACACAGGAACAGGAGGAGGCCATTCAGTCCATCGAGCCAGTTACAAAGGAACAGGAGGAGGCCCATTCAGCCCCTCGAGCCCCATTCAATCACATCCTGGCTGATCCGTATCTCAACTTGATTTATTCACCTTTATTCTATATTCCTTAGCCCAACAAAAAAACTATCGGTCTCAGTGTTGAGCCTCGGAGCCTAGCGTCCAGTCTTTTGGGGATGGTCGTTCCGAATGTCCATTACCCTCAGCCTGCGAATGAGATGGAGCTTGACGTAACGCATTCCCCTGCTTTATCTTACAACCGGTCAGTGAGCACGCAGTTTAAGAGCTGTGCAATTCTCCCCTTGCTTCAGTCAGCGGAGAAGGTATAGCTTTCTTTGGTCATCCCAGTGATGGGGTGGATCAAGCCTTGCCCAAGGCCTGGCCATCTATCCACTGAAGGTAGTCTTTCTCGGACTTTAACCCTGCCTCTATCAGCGGAACTCACCCACCCACCCAAAACCTGTGCTGTGATTCCCTCATCTCCCCCCTCCCCTCCCCACCTCCGGACAGGAAGCTGAGGGCTTGTACTCCAACCCCCTTCCCGGTCCAGGGGTTATCCAGTGGAACTGCTAATCATTAGAACATAAGAAATAGGAGCAGGAGTAGGCCATTCGGCCCCTCGAGCCTGCTCCGCCATTTAATATGGTCATGGCTGATCCGATCATGGACTCAGGTCCACTTCCCCGCCCGCTCCCCATAACCCCTTATCCCCTTATCGGTTCAGAAATTGTCTATTTCTCTCTTAAATTTATTCAATGTCTCGGCTTCCACAGCTCGCTGAGGCAGCGAATTCCACAGATCCACAACCCTCTGAGACAAGAACTTTCTCCCCCTCTCCTAATCTTATCCGTTTCGAGAAGATCATCTCTCATTCTTCTGAATTCCAATGAGTCGAGGCCCAACCTGCTCAACCTTTCCTCATAAGTCAACCCCCTCATCCCCGGAATCAACCCGCTGAACCTTCTCGTGAACTGCCTCCAAAGCAAGTGCATCCTTTCGTAACTATCAACCAGGCACTGGCCAGTCCCGGGAGGAGGCTCCCGACCCCTGACCCTTCCAAAGTGCACAGGGTGAAGGTCAACACGTCGGGTTTTGGGAGGACTCCCATTGGCTGATCTGCAGGGAGGGATGGCCTCAATACACATCCATGGCCCCTTCCCCATGTTCCTGGACATAAAGGTCCCCCAAAGGATGGCCCTCAAAGGAGTGCCTGCAGGCTGTGGGAAGCCACCGTGGATCAGAAGGGGCATCGCTCTCACCACGTGGCTCTGGCGGTGGGCGGGGAATTGTCCGCGTGGTGAGTTTTGAACTGGGTTGTTTGCGTCCGACTGCGACACGTCTTCCCCAGGAGGGGCCGCCCGCCTGCTCTGACCCTGCCCCTTCTCGGGTGAGTATGGCTCGCCATCAGCTGAAGCCTGCTCTCCTCTCAAATGTTCTTTCTGTCTCCCAACAGACCGAGCACAAGATGTCCGTCGAAGAAGTTTGTAGGAAGCACCAGGCCGACTGTGTGCAGGTCAGTGAGACTCTCCGACATTACCCCACTTACCGAACCATCCCACCTACTGTCCCGCTCAACCAACTCACACAACCGTCCATTCAATCCACCCATCACATCTGTGTAACATCCCGTCCAACCTTCCCATTACATCCAATCAGTGCAGCACGTTATAACCAACTCTTCCATCTCTTTAGAAGAAAGACTTGCATTTAAATAGCGCCTTTCACGACCACCGGACGTCTCAAAGCGTTTTACAGCCAATGAAGTACTTTTGGAGTGTAGTCGCTGTTGTAATGTGGGAAACGCGGCAGCCAACTTGCGCACAGCAAGCTCCCACACACAGCAATGTAATCATGACCAGGTCATCTGTTTTTGAGGGAGAAATATGGCCAGGACACCGGGGATAATTCCCCGGCTTTTCTTTAAAGTAGTGCCGTGGGATCTTTTACGTCCACCTGAGAGAGCAGACGAGACCTCGGTTTCATCCGAAAGACGGCCCCTCCGACAGTGCAGCACTCCCTCAGTACTGCCCCTCCGACAGTGCAGCGCTCCCTCAGTACTGCCCCTCCGACAGTGCGGCGCTCCCTCAGTACTGCCCCTCCGACAGTGCAGTGCTCCCTCAGCACTGCCCCTCCGACACTGCGGCCCTCCCTCAGCACTGCCCCTCTGACAGTGCGGCGCTCCCTCAGCACTGCTCCTCCGACAGTGCGGCACTCCCTCAGCACTGCCCCTCCGACAGTGCGGCACTCCCTCAGTACTGCCCCTCCGACAGTGCGGGGCTCCCTCAGTACTGCCCCTCCGACAGTGCGGCGCTCCCTCAGTACTGCCCCTCCGACAGTGCGGTGCTCCGTCAGTACTGCCCCTCCGACAGTGCGGCGCTCCCTCAGTACTACCCCTCTGACAGTGCGGCACTCCCTCAGTACCGCCCCTCTGACAGTGCGGCACTCCCTCAGTACCGCCCCTCTGACAGTGCGGCACTCCCTCAGTACTGCCCCTCCCTCAGTACTGCACTGGGAGTATCAGCCTAGATTTATGTGGAGTGGAACTCGAACCCACGACTTTCTGACTCTGAGGCGAGAGTGCTGCCCACTGAGCCACGGCTGACAGTCTTTAACCATCCCACCCCATCCAACCATCGCACCAAACTGTTCCCTCCACCGGTCCCGGACCATCCCACATTGCATCCGTCCCCGTGCGACTCATCCAACCAGCCAATGCATGCGGTGTTTTCTCGCTCGCTCTGTCTCCCGCTCCCCGCCCTCCGACCTCGCCCTGACCCTGCCGACCTTTTCTCCCTGCAGGGCCTCACCCACGCCAAGGCGGCGGAGTTCCTGGAACGCGATGGGCCCAACGCTCTGACCCCTCCCCCCACCACCCCCGAGTGGATCAAGTTCTGCCGCCAGCTCTTCGGGGGCTTCTCCATCCTGCTGTGGATCGGCGCTATCCTCTGCTTCCTGGCCTACAGCATCCAGGCGGCGACCGAGGACAACCCGGCGGGGGACAACGTGAGTACAGGCCGCCTCCCCCACACCGCGAGCCAGTCAACCGGTCGATTACCTGGGCAGCAGGCACAGACTAGCCTTCATATTCCCTTGAGTTCCCGCGATCTGAGCGAGGTGTTGGAGATCATTCAATAGGGGTGGATAGAGACAACCTATTTCCTCTGATGGCAGGGGGAGGTCGGGGGGAATCCAGGACAAGGCTGCGTAACCTCAAAGTTAGAGCCAGGCCGTTCAGAGGTGCTGTCAGGAAACACAAAGGGCAGTGGGAATTGGGAACTCTCTTCCCCCAAAAAGCTGTTGAGGCCGGGCGTCAATTGATAATTTCACAACTGAGCTTGGTAGACTGTTGTTGGGTAAAGGTGTTAAGGGTTACGGAGTCAAGGTGGGTGGAGCGAGTTAAGATAGAGATCAGCCCTGATCCAATTGAATGGCGGAACAGGTCAAGGGGCTGAATGGGCTCCTCCTGTTCCAGTGTATCATTCTTAGAGATGGAGGTCTAACTCTGGTTCTAACAGGAGTCTCCCCCTGGGCTGGTCTAATTCTGGTTCTAACGGGGGTGCCCCTGGGCTGGTCTAATTCTGGTTCTAACAGGGGTGTCCCCCTGGGCTGGTCTAATTCTGGTTCTAACAGGGGTGCCCCTGGGCTGGTCTAATTCTGGTTCTAACGGGGGTGCCCCCTGGGCTGGTCTAACTCTGGTTCTAAGAGGGGTACCCCCCTGGGCTGGTCTAACTCTGATTCTAACAGGGGTGCCCCCTGGGCTGGTCTAACTCTGGTTCTAACGGGGGTGCCCCTGGGTTGGTCTAACTCTGGTTCTAACAGAGAGGTGGTTCCTCTTCCCATGCAGCTGTATCTGGGCATCGTGCTGTCAGCTGTGGTGATCATCACTGGATGTTTCTCGTACTACCAAGAGGCAAAGAGCTCAAAGATTATGGAGTCCTTCAAGAATATGGTGCCCCAGGTAAACAGGACATTGCATCTTGTGAAACACTGGGACAGAGGACAGGCAAGAGCAGGACAGGGCAGACTAAACAGGAGAGGGGACTGGGGTAGACACAGACAGTGGACCAACACTACTCGTGAGGAGGGGAGAGGAGAATAGCTGAAGGCTACAGGGTGTGGGACTGGTACAGGGTGTGGGATGGTACAGGGTGTGGGATGGTACAGGGTGTGGGATGGTACAGGGAGGGATGATACAGGGAGGGATGGTACAGGGTGTGGGATGGTACAGGGTGTGGGATGGTACAGGGTGTGGGATGGTACAGGGTGTGGGATGGTACAGGGAGGGATGGTACAGGGTGTGGGATGGTACAGGGAGGGATGGTACAGGGAGGGATAGTACAGGGAGGGATGGTACAGGGTGTGGGATGGTACAGGGTGTGGGATGGTACAGGGTGTGGGATGGTACAGGGTGTGGGATGGTACAGGGTGAGGGATGGTACAGGGTGAGGGATGGTACAGGGAGGGATAGTACAGGGAGGGATGGTACAGGGTGTGGGATGGTACAGGGTGTGGGATGGTACAGGGAGGTATGGTACAGGGTGAGGTATGGTACAGGGTGAGGGATGGTACAGGGAGGGATGGTACAGGGTGTGGGATGGTACAGGGAGGGATGGTACAGGGAGGGATAGTACAGGGAGGGATGGTACAGGGTGAGGGATGGTACAGGGAGGGATGGTACAGGGAGGGATGGTACAGGGAGGGATGGTACAGGGTGTGGGATGGTACAGGGAGGGATGGTACAGGGAGGGATAGTACAGGGAGGGATGGTACAGGGAGGGATGGTACAGGGTGTGGGATGGTACAGGGAGGGATGGTACAGGGTGTGGGATGGTACAGATGCTGGGACAGGAACAGGGTGCAATGAATCTCTGCTAATGATTGTGCCTCCGTATTCCCGTTTGACCTCTGCCCTCTCGGCCTACCTGTGTGCAGCAAGCCATGGTGATCCGGGAAGGGGAGAAGACGCAGATTAACGCGGAGTTTGTCGTCGCTGGGGACCTGGTCGAAGTGAAAGGCGGAGACAGAATCCCTGCCGACCTCCGAATCATCTCCGCGCACGGCTGCAAGGTATGCTGGGATATGTGTGCGCCCAATCTCTGTCTGACCGTAAATTGTTGTTCAATGATGGACGTATCATTGTGTCTGTATTAATGCTCTCGATGTCACTCTCTCCCCCTCTCTCTCCTTTGTTTTCCCATCGGCTTTCCTGACGTAAAATCCACTTTCATTTTTTCTCTTTCATCCTCCTCTCTCTCTCTCTCTCTGTTCCACTTTGTTTCCCTCTATCTCTTCCTGGCACGCTCTCTGTCTCTCCCCCTCCATTTGTCCCTCATCACTCTCTCACTCTCCATCCATCTTTGTCTCTCTCCCTTCCTGCTTTGCTCCATCTCTTTCTCTCCAATAATCCTCTTTCATTTTCACATATTTCCTGCTCCATCTTTCCCCTCCATCTGCCCGTCATCTCTCTATCCATCTCTCCTCCTTCGTCTTCTCTTCATCATTCCCTCTTGTCGCTCTCTCTTCTGCTCACCCTTTTCTCTCTCTCATCCTTCCTTCTAACTAAATCTCTCTCTTCTTTTTCTGTCTCCCCTCATCTCCCTTGCATTCTTCCTCTCTCCCGTTCTCTCTCACCGCCATCCCATTTTCCCCCTCACTCCCCCCTCATCCCGCTCTCTCCCCGCCTGTCTCTCGCTCTCCTTATTCCCGTTCCTTCTCTCGCACTTCCCCCTCTCGTAATCCCTCCTTTGCCCTCTTCCCCGTTTCCCTCTGCATGCGACAGGTTGATAACTCTTCGCTGACTGGTGAGTCCGAACCCCAGACCCGATCCCCGGACTGCACCAACGACAATCCTCTGGAGACCAGGAACATCGCATTCTTCTCCACCAACTGTGTGGAAGGTGTGTAGCGATCGTGCTCTGTGCTGGGTGAGGGTGCTCCGTGCTGGGTGAGGGTGCTCCGTGCTGGGTGAGGGTGCTCCGTGCTGGGTGTGGGTGCTCCGTGCTGGGTGTGGGTGCTCCGTGCTGGGTGTGGGTGCTCCGTGCTGGGTGTGGGTGCTCTGTGCTGGGTGTGGGTGCTCCGTGCTGGGTGTGGGTGCTCCGTGCTGGGGTGTGGGTGCTCCGTGCTGGGGTGTGGGTGCTCCGTGCTGGGGTGTGAGTGCTCCGTGCTGGGGTGTGGGTGCTCCGTGCTGGGTGAGGGTGCCCCGTGCTGGGTGTGGGTGCCCCGTGCTGGGTGTGGGTGCCCCGTGCTGGGTGAGGGTGCCCCGTGCTGGGTGAGGGTGCCCCGTGCTGGGTGAGGGTGCCCCGTGCTGGGTGTGGGCGCTCCGTGCTGGGGTGTGGGCGCTCCGTGCTGGGGTGTGGGTGCTCCGTGCTGGGGTGTGGGTGCTCCGTGCTGGGTGAGGGTGCCCCGTGCTGGGGCGTGGGTGCTCCGTGCTGGGGCGTGGGTGCTCCGTGCTGGGGCGTGGGCGCTCCGTGCTGGGGCGAGGGCGCCCCGTGCTGGGGCGAGGGCGCCCCGTGCTGGGGCGAGGGCGCCCCGTGCTGGGGCGAGGGCGCCCCGTGTTGGGGTGAGGGCGCCCCGTGCTGGGGTGAGGGCGCCCCGTGCTGGGGTGAGGGCGCCCCGTGCTGGGGTGAGGGTGCCCCGTTCTGGGTGTGGGTGCTCCGTGCTGGGGTGTGGGTGCTCCGTGCTGGGTGTGAGTGCTCCGTGCTGGGTGAGGGTGCCCCGTGCTGGGTGAGGGTGCCCCGTGCTGGGTGAGGGTGCCCCGTGCTGGGTGAGGGTGCTCTGTGCTGGGTGAGGGTGCCCCGTGCTGGGTGTGGGCGCCCCATGCCCTTACATAAAAACATAGAAAATCGGAGCAGTAGTCGGCCATTCGGCCCTTCGAGTCTGCCCGGCCATTCAATATGATCATGGTGATCCTCTATCTCAACACCATATTCCTGCTTTTTCCCCATACCCCTTGACGTCTTCCGTTTCTAGAAATCTATCTATCTCCTTAAATATATTCAGTGACTTGGCCTTCAGTGACAGGTTCACCACCCTCTGAGTGAAAACATTTCTCCTCATCTCAGTCCTAAATTTCCGACCCCGTATCCTGAGACTGTGAGCCCTTGTTCCAGACTTCCCAGCCCGGGGAAACATCCTCTCCGCATCCAGTCTGTCCAACCCAGTCAGAATTTAATACCTTTCAATGAGATCCCCTCTCATTCTTCTAAACTCTCGTGAATACAGGCCCAGTCGATCCAATCTCTCCTCATACGACAGTCCTCCATCCCAGGAATCAGTCTGGTGAACCTTCGCTGCACTCCCTCTATGGTAAGTATATCCCTCCTTAGGTAAGGAGACCAAAACTGTACACAATACTCCAGGTGCGGTCTCACCAGGGCCCTGTATAACTGGAGTAAGACCTCCTTGCTCCTGTACTCAAATCCTCTTGCAATGAAGGCCAGCAGACCGCTTGACTTCCTAACTGCTTGCTGCACCTGTATGTTTGCTAACCCCCCGATGCTCTGCCTGCCCCCCACCCCCACAGGCACCGCGCGCGGGATCGTTATCTTCACGGGCGACCGAACGGTGATGGGCCGCATCGCCACGCTGGCCTCGGGCCTGGACACGGGCAAGACGCCCATCGCCAAGGAGATCGAGCACTTCATTCACATCATCACCGGGGTGGCGGTCTTCCTGGGCGTCTCCTTCTTCATCCTCTCCATCATCCTGGGCTACAGCTGGCTGGAGGCCGTGATCTTCCTCATCGGCATCATCGTCGCCAACGTGCCTGAGGGGCTGCTGGCCACCGTGACGGTGAGTGTGTGTCCCCCACCCATCTAGGGGGCGACTGAGGGGGGGGGGGGCCTGGGGCACGGTGAGTGTGTGTCCCCCGCCCATCGGGGGGGGCCTGGGGCACGGTGAGTGTGTGTCCCCCGCCCATCGCGGGGGGGGGGGCCTGGGGCACGGTGAGTGTGTGTCCCCCGCCCATCGGGGGGGTGCGCCTGGGGCACGGTGAGTGTGTGTCCCCCGCCCATCGGGGGGGGCCTGGGGCACGGTGAGTGTGTGTCCCCCGCCCATCGGGGGGGGCCTGGGGCACGGTGAGTGTGTGTCCCCCGCCCATCGCGGGGTGGGGGGCCTGGGGCACGGTGAGTGTGTGTCCCCCGCCCATCGGGGGGGTGCGCCTGGGGCACGGTGAGTGTGTGTCCGTCCGTCCTGAGGGGGGGGGGCCTGGTGCACCTGCGAGCCCCTCTGCGAGGGTTGGGGGGGGGCCAGGGGTATTGGCTAGCCCCTCTGGGGTCGGGCAACGTTTCCCCATCTCCCACTCCACGAAGGAGCGATACACTTACATTGGAGGTGAATCAGAGAAGGTTCACTCGGTTGATTCCCGAGATGAGGGGGTCGTCTTATCAGGAAAGGTTGAGCAGGTTGGGCCTACACACACATTGGAGTTTCGAAGAATGAGAGGTGATCTTATTGGAACATATACGATAATGAGGGTCCTTGACGAGTTGGGTGCAGAGAGGATGTTTCCACTGATGGGGGAGACTTGAATTGGAATATAGTTTCAGAATAAGGGGCCGTCCATTTAAAACTGAGATGAGGAGGAATTTCTTCTCTGAGAGGGTTGTAAATCTGTGGAATTCTCTGCTCCAGAGAGCTGTGGAGGCTGGGTCATTGAATATATTTAAGGCGGAGATAGACAGATTTTTGAACGATAAGGGAGTGAAGGGTTATGGGGAGCGGGCGGGGAAGTGGAGCTGAGTCCATGATCGGATCAGCCATGATCGTATTAAATGGCGGAGCAGGCTCGAGGGGCCGAATGGCCGACTCCTGGTCCGACTGCTGATGTCCCGATGTAACCTCCGGCACCTTTCTCCACAGGTCTGCCTGACCCTGACTGCCAAGCGCATGGCCCGCAAGAACTGCCTGGTGAAAAACCTGGAGGCTGTGGAGACCCTGGGCTCCACCTCCACCATCTGCTCCGACAAGACCGGCACCTTAACCCAGAACCGCATGACCGTGGCCCACATGTGGTTCGACAACCAGATCCACGAGGCTGACACTACCGAGGATCAATCTGGTAATGTCACCGGCGCCCGCCTGGCCCCGCCCCGCCGACTGTGGCCCCGCCCCCTTCGGCCCCGCCCCTGGGCACGCCCCCTTCTGCCCCTCCCCCTCCGGCCACGCCCCCCTCCGGCCCCATCCCTGGGCACGGCCCCGGCCCCGGCCCCTCCCCCTTCGGCCCCGGCCCCTCCGGCCCCGCTCCACATCTGATGGCCTGTGCGTGGGGCGGGGGGGGGGCGCATAACCGCTGGAGTAACAGCCCAACTTGGGGGCCATTTTCTGTCCCTCTGTCCGCTCCGCACCGTCTCCCCGCCCCCGACTCCCGCTCACTGTTTCGTCCAACAGGAAATCAAGCGCCCTCTTTTGTGAGGGCGCCACAAATTAACAAGGCAACCTTTGTCAAATCAAATTACAATTTGGTTGCCGGGAGTGACGATGCACTCCAGTCCCTCCGGCGCCCACCTGTCGGGAAGGCCGCGAGCGTACCGGTGGACACCGCACGCCCCGTCTCCAGGGACGCCCTGGCGCCAGCGTAGTCACGGAAGAGAGGCAGGCAGTCGGGGCTGAACGGCCCCCTCGAGCGCCCGCTGCCTGGACCGCATAAAGGCCCCCTTGGCCGTGTCCAGGAGCAGGCCCGCGAGTAGGCCTACCGACCTGCCCGCTCCCCCGCCGCACAGGGTGCCCAAGGATCGGGAGCGTGGGACTGAGTTGAAGCGAATATTGGAAGAGGGGCTGCGACCACACACATTGAACATGCACGTGGACCACGGACTCCTCCAGGCCACAGAAAATGCAGGCGGCCCTTGGAGTCCGTGAACCGACTTAAAAACCTATCGCATGGGACTGCCCCGTGCTACACCCTCCAGGCCAGGTCGCCAACTGATACAGGGAGGACTCCCGCATAGAGAGACAACGCCCGCTCACATCTCCCTCTCTTCCCCCCCGCAGGTGCTTCCTTTGACAAGAGTTCCATCACCTGGGCCTCGCTGTCCCGCATCTCTGCCCTGTGCAACAGAGCCACCTTCAAGCCTGGCCAGGAAAACATCCCCATCCTCAAGGTAGGTGTGAGGGAGCGCAGCCAGGGGGAGCTGCACAACCAGGGGTACGGGACCCTTTCCCCGGGTGTGTGAGACTCTCCCCGTGTGTGATACATTCTTACGATATCACCAACACAGCGCACACACAAAAGATGGCTCTGAACAGAGAAACCTGTCATCATGTGACTTCTCCCTCTGACCCTGTTATTGGATTTACATCGGTAGTTGCATTATAACAGTAAGCCCACTAGGTGGCGCTCACTTTCACTCAGGTGTGTGGGACCATTCCCATGGCTGTTGGACATTCCCGGGTGTGTGGGACCTTCCCCATAGTCGTAGGATATTCCCGGGTGTGTGGGACCTTCCCCATAGTCGTTGGACATCCCCGGGTGTGTGGGACCTTCCACATGGTCGTTGGGCGTTCCCCGGGTGTGAGGGACCTTTGCCATGCTCGCTGGGCGTTCACCGGGTGTGAGGGACCTTTGCCATGCTCGCTGGGTATTTCCCGGGTGTGTGGGACCTTTGCCACGGTCGTTGGGTATTTCCCGGGTTTGTGGGACCTTTGCCATGCTCGCTGGGTATTTCCCGGGTGTGTGGGACCTTTGCCACGGTCGTTGGGCATTTCCCGGGTGTGAGGGACCTTTGCCATGCTCGCTGGGTATTTCCCGGATGTGAGGGACCTTTGCCACGGTCGCTGGGTATTTCCCGGGTGTGTGGGACCTTTGCCACGGTCGTTGGGTATTTCCCGGGTGTGTGGGACCTTTGCCATGCTCGCTGGGCATTCCCCGGGTGAGTTACTCGATCCCTGGGCGTGTTGGACGCTCACGGTCTGGGTAACTGTCCTGATTATTCAGCAGCACAAGGTGACTGACTCTGTGACCCAATGCTGTTGCTGGACTGGTTCGAGACTGTGATGGGCTGCCTATCCCGACAGGTGGGTGTGCAGCGCAGCTGTGCCTTGCGTTCTCATGCCCGATTTCTGCTTCCTTCCCTGCCGCCCTGCAGCGAGACGTGGCCGGTGACGCCTCTGAGTCGGCCCTACTGAAATGCATCGAGCTCTCATCCGGCTCAGTCAAAGCGATCCGGGAGAAGAATAAAAAAATCAACGAGATTCCATTTAACTCCACCAACAAGTACCAGGTGAGTACATCACACAACACAGGTCGGTTAGCAACACAGTGTGTGTGTGAATACCTTGTGTGTGTGTGTGTGGGGGTGTGTGTGTGTGTGTGTACCTGCCCTGGGAGTGTTTGATGGGACAGTGTAGAGGGAGCTTTACTCTGTATCTAACCCGTGCTGTACCTACCCTGGGAGTGTTTGATGGGACAGTGTAGAGAGAGCTTTACTCTGTATCTAACCCGTGCTGTACCTGCCCTGGGAGTGTTTGATGGGACAGTGTAGAGGGAGCTTTATTCTGTATCTAACCCCCTGTACCTGCCCTGGGAGTGTTTGAAGGGACAGTGTAGAGAGAGCTTTACTCTGTACCTAACCCCGTGCTGTACCTGCCCTGGGAGTGTTTGAAGGGACAGTGTAGAGGGAGCTTTACTCTGTATCTAACCCCCTGTACCTGCCCTGGGAGTGTTTGAAGGGACAGTGTAGAGGGAGCTTTACTCTGTATCTAACCCCATGCTGTACCCTGCCCTGGGAGAGTTAAATGGGACAGTGTTACTCTGGATCTAATTTCACTCCCAGGACTATATCAAACTTGAGGTTTACAGACACATCACTACAAACCACTTGTGTGCATGTGAAGGAGGAAGTCTGCTTCCCACAGACTCATTTCTAGAGGGATAGATTTGAAAAGCAGAGAAGTTTTGTTAAAGTTGTATAGAACCCAGGTCAGGCCGCACGTGGTGTACTGCACACAGTTCCGGTCATCATGAAATAAAAATGATAGCGAGGCATTGGAGAAGGTGCAAAAATAGATTTAAAAAGACGATTGCAATTAAGGAGAAGCTGGATAAAGACATGAGTGAGAAAGCAATATGTTGCTGGGGTGAGATGGAGAGGGGTGGGAGAGACTGTGGTGGACCATAAACCCTGGGCCACATTGCCTGTGTGTGTGTGCTGTACGCTCCAGGTCATTCTCTGTAGGTGTGTGCTCTGTATCGGAGGGTGTTTGAGCAGCAGCAGACAGAGTTTGTCTTAACCCGGAATGCTTTGCCCCAGCTCTCCATTCACGAGACGGAGGACCCCAACGATAAGCGCTACCTGCTGGTGATGAAGGGCGCACCAGAGAGAATCTTGGACCGCAGCTCAACCATCATGATCCAGGGCAAGGAGCAACCACTGGACGTGGAGCTGAAGGAAGCCTTCCAGAATGCTTACATGGAGCTGGGCGGCCTGGGGGAGAGAGTGCTGGGTGAGTGGGCTGGGGGAGAGGGGAGCCGGGAGGGGGAGAGAGTGTTTGGTGAGTGGGCTGGGGGCGAGGGGGGCCGGGAGGGGGAGAGAGTGTTTGGTGAGTGGGCTGGGGGCGAGGGGGGCCGGGAGGGGGAGAGAGTGTTTGGTGAGTGGGCTGGGGGCGAGGGGGGCCGGGGGGAGAGAGTGCTGGGTGAGTGGGCTGGGGGAGAGGGCGTCCGGGGGAGAGAGAGTGCTGAGTGAATGGGCCTGGGGTGGGGGAAAGGGGGGCTTGGGGGGAGAGAGTGTTGGGTGAGTGGGCCTGGGGGGGAGAAGGGGGCCGGGAGGAGAGAGTGCTGGGTGAGTGGGCCTGGGGGTGGGGGGGCAGAGTGCTGGGTGAGTGGGCCTGGAGGGGGGGGAAGAGGGGCCTGTGATGAGAGAGTGCTGGGTGAATGGAACGGGGGGGGGGGGGGTGGGAGAGGCGGCCTGGGGGGGGGGGGGGGAAAGAGTGCTGGGTGAGTGGGCCTGGGGGGAAGCGGGGTGTCTGGGGGGAGAAAGTGCTGGGTGAGTGGGCCTGGGGTGGAGAGGGGGTGCCGGGGGGGAGGGAGAGGGGGGTCTGGGGGGAGAGGGGGCTGGGGGGAGAAAGTGCTGGGTGGGGGGGCCGGTGGGGGAGAGGGGGGTCTGGGGGGGAGAGGGGGGCCGGGGGGGGGGGGGCGGAGAGGGGCCACAGGGAGAGAGGGGGACCAATGGGAGAGGGTGCCACGGGGGAGATTGGGGTTGGCGCCGTGGAGGGTGCTGGTTGAGTGATCTGGGGGGAGAAGGGGAGTGAGATAATGCCTAGTGGGTGGGCTGCACTCTTCTATGAATCTACAAACAGTGGCAGTGACCTGTTGTTTCGGTCAGTGCGTTTAGTACGATGCCGTGAGGAGCTCCCTGGTGACTTTCTGGTGTGTCTGTGTGTCTGTGTGTCTGTGTGTCTGTGTGTCTGTGTGTCTGTGTCTTTTCTCCCGCAGGTTTCTGTCACTTCTACATGCCCGAGGACCAGTTCCCCAAAGGGTTTGCATTTGACGCGGACGATGTGAATTTCCCCACGGAGAACCTCTGCTTCATTGGTCTGATGTCCATGATCGACCCTCCCCGGGCAGCCGTGCCGGACGCTGTCGGCAAATGCCGGAGCGCGGGCATCAAGGTAACCGAGACACAGATACCGCGTCTAGACACATACACCGAGGGTGAGGGAGGGGAGGGGGGAGTCAGCACCTTCAGGGGAGGGGGGAGAGTCAGCACCTTCAGGGGAGGGGGGAGAGTCAGCACCTTCAGGGGAGGGGGGAGAGTCAGCACCTTCAGGGGAGGGGGGAGAGTCAGCATCTTCAGGGGAGGTGGGATAGAGTCTGCACCTTCAGGGGAGGGGGGAGAGAGTCAGCACCTTCAGGGGAGGGGGGAGAGAGTCAGCACCTTCAGGGGAGGGGGGGAGAGAGTCTGCACCTTCAGGGGAGGGGGGAGAGAGTCAGCACCTTCAGGGGAGGGGGGAGAGAGTCAGCACCTTCAGGGGAGGAGGGAGAGAGTCAGCACCTTCAGGGGAGGGGGGAGAGAGTCAGCACCTTCAGGGGAGGGGGGAGAGAGTCAGCATCTTCAGGGGAGGGGAGAGAGAGTCAACACCTTCAGGGGAGGGGGGAGAGAGTCAGCACCTTCAGGGGAGGGGGGAGAGAGTCAGCACCTTCAGGGGAGGGGGGAGAGAGTCAGCATCTTCAGGGGAGGGGGGAGAGAGTCAGCATCTTCAGGGGAGGGGGGAGAGAGTCTGCACCTTCAGGGGACGGGGGAGAGTCAGCACCTTCAGGGGAGGGGGGTAGATAGTTGAGCCAGTGGTCCCAGGGTGGAGCTGGGCTTGGGGGAGGGAGGAGGGGTTGATAGTTGAGCCACTGGTCCCAGGGTGGAGCTGGGCTTGGGGGCGGGAGGAGGGGTCGATAGTTGAGCCAGTGGTCCCAGGGTGGAGCTGGGCTTGGGGGAGGGAGGAGGGGTCGATAGTTGAGCCACCGGTCCCAGGGTGGAGCTGGGCTTGGGGGAGGGAGGAGGGGTCAATAGTTGAGCCACCGGTCCCAGGGTGGAGCTGGGCTTGGGGGCGGGAGGTGGGGTCGATAGTTGAGCCACCGGTCCCAGGGTGGAGCTGGGCTTGGGGGCGGGAGGAGGGGTCGATAGTTGAGCCACCGGTCCCAGGGCACAGCTGGGCTTGGGGGAGAGATCTGAGCTACAGGCCTGAAGACCAACACTCCTTTCCCTGCAGGTTATCATGGTGACGGGAGACCACCCAATCACAGCCAAGGCCATTGCCAAGGGAGTGGGAATCATCTCGGAAGGAAATGAGACCGTGGAGGACATTGCTGCTCGCCTCAACATCCCAGTCAGTCAGGTCAACGCACGGTGAGGGGACAAGGGCGTTGTGCGTTTCTCCAGCGTCTCCCACCACCTCGGGACCTCCCAAAGCCCGTCACAGCCCACAAAGCACTTATTGGAGTATAGTCACTGTTGTAATGTGGAACATGCGGCAACCAATTTGCAGATAGCAAGCTCCCACACACAGCGATGTGATCATACTGCCGGTGACACCTCTAGAATGAGAGAGCCATGCAACGCAGAACGAGGTCCGCATTGTGCCTGCTCAGGCTCTTTGATAGAGTTGTCCCATTAGACACACACACTCTGCCATTCAAATATTTATCCAATTCCCTTTTGAAAATGATTATTAAATCTGCTTCCACCGAACTTTCAGGCAGCGCATTCCACAGGTCACAACAACTCGCAGCCTGAAGACAGTTTTCCAAATTTCCCTCTCTGCTTCTTTTGCCAGTTATCTCAAATCTGTATCCTCTGGTTACCGACCCTTAGAAACATAGAAACCTACAGCGCAGGAGGCGGCCACTTCGGCCCATCGTGTCCGCGCCGGCCGACAAAGAGCCACACGGCCCTCGGTCAACAGCCCTAAAGGTTACATATAAACCTATGAGCAATGACGGAAAGGCAAAGAGCACCCAGCCCAACCAGTCTGCCTTAGCACAACTGCGACACCCCTTATACTGAAACATTCTACACTCCACCCCAACTGGAGCCACGTGATCCCCTGGGTGAGGCAAAAAACAGATAAAAACCCAATTTAGGGAAAAAGCATCTGGGAAACTTCTTCTCCGACCCATCCAGGCGATCGAAACTAGTCCAGATCATCACCCTGGCAGTATTCTATTCCCTGCAGTACTTACCATTACATCTGCTCTGCCCAACAATCCAGTCTAATCCCAATTACCAGCTCTATGCCCTGCAGGTTACTGCACTTTAAGTGCCCATCCAACCATCTCTTAAAAGTGGTGAGGGTTCCTGCATCCACCAATCTTCCAGGCAGCGAGTTCCAGATCCCCACAACCCTCTGAGTAAAGAAGCCCCCCCTCAAATCCCCTCTGAACCTTCCACCAACCATCTTAAAACTATGCCCCGTCATAATAGACCCCGCCACCAATGGAAATAGACCCTTACTATCCACTATATCCAGGCTCCTCAATATTTTGTATACCTCGATGAGGTCTCCTCTCAACCTCCTCTGTTCCAATGAGAACAAACCCAGCCTATCCAATCTGTGCTCATAACTAAGATTCTCCATTCCAGGCAGCTTCCTAGTAAATCTCCTCTGCACCCGCTAGTGAAATCATGTCCTTCTGCCCCTAGAAACAGTTTCTGCTCATTTACTCTGTCAAAACCCTTCATCATTTTCAATGTCTCTATCAAATCCTCCCTTAACCTTCTTTGCTCTAAGGAGAACAACCCCAGCTTCTTCAGTCTTTCCATGTAACTGAAGTCCCTCATCCCTGGGACCATTCTGGTACAAATCCTCTGCACCCCGTATTTCAGATGAAATATTAAACCGAGGTCCCATCGGCCCTCTCAAGTGGATGCAAGATATCCCAGGGCACTATTTCAAAGAAGAGCAGATAAGTTATCCCCGGTGTCCTGGGGCCAATATTTATCCCTCAATTAACGTCACAACAAAACATGGTCTGGGTCATTATCACGTTGCTGTGTGTGGGAGCTTGCTGTGCACAAATTCCTGCTGCGTTTCCCACAATGCAACAGTGACTACACTTCAAAAAGCACTTCATTGGCTGTAAGGCGCTTTGAGATGTCTGGTGGTTGTGAAAGGCGACATATAAATGCAAGTCTCTCTTTCTTTCTAAGGCCTTTAAAGTGGGGTGCCCAGAACTGTGCATAATACTCTGGCTGGGGCCTAACCAGGGCCTAACTTACTTGTTCTTGCACTCCATACCTCTAATATTAAACCAAGGGTCCCATATGCTTTTTTAACCAGTCCTGCCACCTTGAAAGAACATAAGACTTGGGAGCAGGAGTCGGCCATACGACCCCTTGAGTCTGCTCCACCATTCAATAAGATCATGGCTGATCTACCACAACTCCACGTCATATCCCTTGATTCCCCTAGCGCTCTACTCTGAGCTCCTTCACGGCAAACGAGCCAAAGGTGGGCAGCGGAAACGCTACAAGGACACCCTCAAAGCCGCTCCCACTGACACCTGGGAGTCCCTGGCCCAAGACCGCCCTAAGTGGAGGAAGTGCATCCAGGAGGGCGCTGAGCACCTCGAGCCTCAACGCCAAGAGCGTGCAGAGATCAAGCGCAGGCAGCGGAAAGAGCGTGCGGCAAACCAGTCCCACCCACCCCTTTCCCTCAACGACTATCTGTCCCGCCTGTGACAGAGTCTGTGGTTCTCGTATTGGACTGTTCAGCCACCAGAGAACTCACTTCAGGAGTGGAAGCAAGTCTACCTCGATTCCGAGGGACTGCCTATGATGATGATGATTCCCCTAGAGTCCAAATATTTATCGATCTCAGCCTGGAATTTACTCAAAGACTGAGCATCTACACCCCTTTGGGGCAGAAAATTCCAAAGATTCACAATCCTCCTCATCTCAGTCCTCAATGGCCAACCCCTTATCCTGAGTCTGTGCCCCCTGGTTCTAGACTGTCCAGCCAGAGGGAATCAACCTCTCAGCATCTACCCTGTCAATCCCCCTCAGAATCTTCTATGTTTCAATGAGATCACCTCTCATACTTCTAAATTCCAGAGACTATAGGCCCATTCTACTCAATCTCTACTCATAGGACAACCCTCTCATCCCTCTCATCCATCTAGTGCACCTCTGTTGCATCACCTCCAAAGCAAGTACATCCTTCCTTAGGTAAGGAGACCAAAACTGTGCACAGTACTCCAGGTGTGGTCTCACCAGGGCCCTGTACAATTGTAGCAAGACTTCCTTACGCTTGTACTCCAACACCCTTGCAATAAAGGACAACATTCCATTTGTCTTCTTAATTGACTGCTATACCTGCATGCTAACTTTCTGTGTTTACTGTACGAGGACACCGAAATCTCCCTGAACATCAACATCTAATAGTTTCTCACTATTTAAAAAATATTCTGTTTTTTTAATCTTACTACCAAAGTGGATAACCTCATATTAAACTCCATCTGCCACCTTATTGGCCACTCACAACGATTTGTGTACGTACACCCCCAGGTCTCTCTGTTCCTGCACTCCCCCTTAAGTTGCCGCTCCTAATTCTTCCGCTCTTGTTTGTTGTTCCAGAGATGCCAAGGCCTGTGTGATCCACGGAACCGATCTAAAGGATCTTTCTGGAGAACAGATTGACGACATTCTGCGCAATCACACAGAGATCGTGTTCGCCCGAACCTCGCCCCAACAGAAGCTGATCATTGTGGAGGGCTGCCAGAGACAGGTTAGAGTTCAGAGCACTAATAACTGGCCAATAGAAGAGCGCAGAGACAGGTCAGAGTTCAGAGCACTAATAACCGGCCAATAGAAGAGCCCAGCGACAGGTCAGAGTTCAGAGCATCCAATAAGCGTCCAATGGAAGGACCTGGAGACCGGTCAGAGTTCAGAGGACTAACAACTAGCCAATAGAAGAGCGCAGAGACAGGTCAGAGTTCAGAGTGCTAACAACCGGGCAACGAAAGGGCCAGGGATAGGTCAGAGTTCAGAACAGCAATAACTAGCCCCTCACCTCCTCACTGGAGACAGTCCCTCATTCTCTCTCCGTCTCCCCAGGGTGCGATAGTCCCTATGACTTGGGACCGTTCCCTCACTCTCTCTCTCTCTCTCTCTCTCTCTCTCCCCGTCTCCCCAGGGTGCTATAGTCGCTGTGACTGGCGATGGTGTCAACGACTCTCCGGCCCTGAAGAAGGCCGATATCGGCGTGGCGATGGGAATTGCTGGATCAGACGTGTCCAAACAGGCAGCTGACATGATTCTGCTCGATGACAACTTCGCTTCCATCGTCACAGGAGTGGAGGAAGGTACGTGTCCTCATAACCGGAGGGTGGGGGGAGGGGGGGGGGTGCGGAGGCTCAATGGGGCCCAGTGACGGAGGGTGTGGCTTCAGTGATGGTCAGTAGAGTCTCACTGATGGTCCGTGGGGTCTCACTGATGGTCCGTGGGGTCTCACTGATGGTCAGTGGGGCTTCAGTGATAGTCAGTGGGGCCCAGTGATGGTCCATGGGGTCTCACTGATGGTCAGTAGGGTCTCACTGATGGTCAGTGGGGCTTCAGTAATGGTCAGTGGGGCCCAGTGATGGTCCTTGGATTCTCACTGATGGTCCTTGGGGTCTCACTGATGGTCCTTGGGGTCTCACTGATGGCCAGTATGGTCTCACTGATGGTCAGCTGGGTCTCACTGATGGTCAGTATGGTCTCACTGATGGTCAGTATGGTCTCACTGATGGACATAGGGTCTCACTGATGGTCCATGGGGTCTCACTGATGGTCAGTGTGGTCTCACTGATGGTCCATGGGGTCTCACTGATGGTCCATGGGGTCTCACTGATGGTCCATGGGGTCTCACTGATGGTCAGTAAGGTCTCACTGATGGTCAGTGGGTCTCACTGATGGACATAGGGTCTCACTGATGGTCAGTATGGTCTCACTGATGGTCAGTGGGTCTCACTGATGGACATGGGGTCTCACTGATGGTCCATGGGGTCTCACTGATGGTCAGTATGGTCTCACTGATGGTCAGTGTGGTCTCACTGATGGACATAGGGTCTCACTGATGGTCCATGGGGTCTCACTGATGGTCAGTATGGTCTCACTGATGGACATAGGGTCTCACTGATGGTCCATGGGGTCTCACTGATGGTCAGTATGGTCTCACTGATGGACATAGGGTCTCACTGATGGACATAGAGTCTCACTGATGGTCCATGGGGTCTCACTGATGGTCAGTAGGGTCTCACTGATGGTCCATGGGGTCTCACTGATGCTCCATGGGGTCTCACTGATGGTCAGTATGGTCTCACTGATGGTCAGTGGGTCTCAATGATGGACATAGGGTCTCACTGATGGTCAGTAGGGTCTCATTGATAGTCAGTGGGTCTCACTGATGGACGTAGGGTCTCACTGATGGTCAGTCGGGTCTCACTCGTCATTACGTCTGTACGTTGACTAAGCAAGCCTTTCTCTTGGCTGAAACCTGCTCGTCCCCAATTGGCTAACTGACCTCTTTCCCACAGGCCGCCTGATCTTTGATAATTTGAAGAAGTCCATCGCCTACACGCTGACCAGCAACATCCCCGAGATCACACCGTTCCTCCTCTTCATCATGGCCAACATTCCCCTGCCCCTCGGAACCATCACCATCCTGTGCATCGACCTGGGAACTGACATGGTGAGTGTGTCAGAGGGGGCGGGGTGGGGGGGGAGGGCAGGTGACAGGCCGGGGGGGTGGGGAGCGCGACACAACAAGGCGCGCGGGGGGGGGGTGGACAGGACAGGGCAGGGCAGGGCAGGGCAGGGCAGGGCAAGAGGCCTGTCCAAGGAGTGTAGCCTTTTCTGAGTCAACTCATTGGCTGTGGGTCTGGAGTCACATGTGGGCCAGACCGGGTAAGGACGGCAGCTTTCCTTCCCTGAAGGGCATGAGTGAACCAGGTGGGTTTTTACAACAATCTGGTAAGTTTCACGGTCACCATTACTGATACGAGCTTTTTATTCCAGGTTTATTGAATTAACTGAATTTAAATTCCCCAGCTGCCTTGGTGGGATTTAAACTCCTGTCTGGATCATTAGTCCAGGCCTCTGGTTTTACTGCTCGAGTGACAGAACCACGGTGCTACCATAGCCTGTCAGGGACACTCCCGGAATGAGAGGATTCACTCTCAGGGAGCAGCACTCTCGCCTCGGAGTCAGGCGCTTGTGGGTTCAAGGCCCTCGCTAAAGACTCGAAGTCCATAATTCAGGCCGACACTCTCCGTGCCGCACTGAGGGAGTGCTACTCTGCCAGAGGTGCCACCTTTTGGATCAGATGTTAAACCGAGGCCCCGTCGATCCGCTCAGGTGGATGTAAAAGATCACCCGGCCACTGTCAGAAGAAGAACAGAGGAGTTCTCTCCGGTGTCCTGGGCCCAAAGTTTATCCGGGCATTATTCCGTTGCTGTTGTGGGAGCTTCCTGTGCGCAAATTATCTACATTACCGACATTACATTAGTGACTGCACTTCTTTAAAAAAGTACTTCATTGGCTGTGAAGCACTTTGAAAGAATGGCATTTATATAGTGCCTTTCATGACCATCGGACATCTCAAAGCACTTTACAACCAATGAAGTACTTTTGGAATGCAGTCATTGTTGTAATGTGGGAAATGCGACAGCCAATTTGTGCACAGCAAGCTCCCACAATGTGATGATGACCAGATAATCTGTGTTTGTTATGTTGATTGAGGGATGGATATTGGGCAAGACACCGGGGAGAACTACCCAGCTCCTCTTCGAAATAGTGCCGTGGGATATTTTACATCCACTGAGAGCAGACGGGGCCTCGGTTTAACATCTTATCCGAAAGATGGCATCTCCAACAGTGCGGCGCTCCCTTATCACTGCCCTGACAGTGCAGCACTCCCTCAGTACTGCCCCTCCGACAGTGCAGCACTCCCTCAGTACTGCCCCTCCCACAGTGCGGCACTCCCTCAGTACTGCTCCTCCGACAGTGTGGCACTCCCTCAGTATTGCCCCTCCGACAGTGTGGCACTCCCTCAGTACTGCCCCTCCGACTGTGCGGCACTCCCTCAGTATTGCCCCTCCGACAGTGCAGCGCTCCCTCAGTACTGCCCCTCCCACAGTGCGGCACTCCCTCAGTACTGCCCCTCCGACAGTGTGGCACTCCCTCAGTATTGCCCCTCCGACAGTGCGGCGCTCCCTCAGTACTGTCCCTCTGACAGTGAGGCACTCCCTCAGTACTGCCCCTCCGACAGTGCGGCGCTCCCTCAGTACTGCCCCTCCGACAGTGCGGCGCTCCCTCAGTACTGCCCCTCCGACAGTGCGGCGCTCCCTCAGCACTGCCCCTCCGACAGTGCAGCACTCCCTCAGCACTGCCCCTCCGACAGTGCGGCGCTCCCTCAGCACTGCACTGGAGGGTCAGCCTAGATTTATGTGCTCAAGTCTCTGGAGTGGGACTTAAACCCACAACCTTCTGACTCTGAGGCGAATGTGCTGCCCACTGGGCCACAGCTGACACGTCTTGAGGTGCTGAAAGGTGCTGTATAAATGGGAGTTCCTTCTGTCATGGTCCTCCGCTAACAGTGAGGAGATTCCTGTCCCTCCACCGTCTGTGCTGCTGGCTGGGCTGGGGTGCAAGCTTGGCGAACAGAGGCGCGTGAAGGTTGTGTAAGATGGAGGCGGTGGTGGTGCCTGTTTCTGTGGGGTGTTGCCGGGCAGATTTACCGCTAATGACTGAGCGAATGCAGACACGGCCCAGTCGCTGACGCAGCCCACGGGCATGTGACTCGCGTTGCAGGTTCCTGCTATCTCATTGGCCTACGAAGCAGCAGAGAGTGACATCATGAAGCGACAGCCCCGAAACCCTCGGATGGACAAACTGGTGAACGAGAGGTTAATCAGCATCGCGTACGGTCAGATCGGTACGTAGTGAACCCGGGAATACGGCATTGTGGGAGCGACTCTGGGTGAGGGATGAGGGGCTGGGGTCACAGTGACCCGGGGGGTGAGGGGCTGGGGTCACAGTGACCCGGGGGGTGAGGGGCTGGGGTCACAGTGACCCGGGGGTGAGGGGCTGGGGTCACAGTGACCCAGGGGTGAGGGGCTGGGGGCTGGGGTTGTCTGGAGTGAGTAAATGAGAGCGAGAGAGATGGATTCAGAGATGCAGTGGAAATTGGAAGGAGTAGAGAATGTGATGGAGGGAGAGATAACAGAGGTGACGGAGTGAGGGAGGATGGGAGGCAGAAGTGAGAGGCAGAGTGAGGGCGGGTGAGAGCAGGATGGTGGGAGGCAGAGTGAGGGAGGGTGGGAGGCAGAGTGAGGGAGGGTGGGAGGCAGAGTGAGGGAGGGTGGGAGCAGGAGTGAGGGAGGGTGGGAGGCAGAGTGAGGGAGGGTGGGAGCAGGAGTGACGGAGGGTGGGTGGGAGCGGGAGTGAGGGAGGGTGGGAGGCAGAGTGAGGGAGGGTTGGAGCAGGAGTGAGGGAGGGTGGGAGGAGGAGTGAGGGAGGGTGGGAGGAGGAGTGAGGGAGGGTGGGAGGAGGAGTGAGGGAGGGTGGGAGGAGGAGTGAGGGAGGGTGGGAGGAGGAGGAGTGAGGGAGGATGAGAGCAGGAGTGAGGGAGGGTGGGAGGCTGAGTGAGGGAGGGTGGGAGGCGGAGTGAGGGAGGGTGGGAGGCAGTGAAAGACGCGTGGCGAGAGAGCTGGAGTTGGGAATTGAGAGTTAGATGGAATTAGCGAGGCACGGAGAGCTGGAGGGCCAGTCTGGTATTAACGTGCCGTTTGCCCACCTCCCCCCTCTCCAGGAATGATCCAGGCGTTAGGTGGGTTCTTTGCCTACTTTGTAATCCTGGCAGAGAACGGCTTCCTCCCAAAAAACCTGGTGGGAATCCGGTTACACTGGGACGACAGGACCGTCAACGACCTGGAGGATAGTTATGGACAGCAGTGGGTGAGTGACTCACCTGCCCCACCCTCCCCCTCCCTCTGCCCATCCTCCCCTCCTCCTCCTCCCCCTCCCTCTCCAAACCACCCTACTCCTCCCACCCCACATCCCTGTTGTGTCTCTGCACTGTACTATAGTCACACGAGGCATGTACTGCAGACAAGGTCACTACATGACCTGCACCCTTATTCCCAGGACCAAGGAGTGCTGAGCCTGTGTGGGACCTCCCTTTATATACCTGGCTGACCAGGTGAGGAGTGTCTCCCACAAGTTCACCCCCTGTGGTCAAGGTGTGTATTTCACAGGTGTATACAGTGTACAGTGTTGTTACATATTGGTTACAGTTATGTGAAGGTTACAAACATGACCTCTCCTCCCCCTAATGTCTTTGGATCAAAGATTGAGTCTTTCAGGCGGTCGACGCTCTCTCGTGGAGCGCCGCAGATGTGGCTCTGGTGGTTGAGCCATGGCATGCGTCTCTGTCGCCTGAGGTGATTCCGGGCTGGCCGCAGGGACTGTGCATGCTGGTGAATGTCCTTGTTGCTCGTTCACTGGCAGTGGTGTGGTTGACATCTCATGGTCTATTTCGGGTTCCTCAGTGTCCATGCTGAATCTTTTCTTTCCCTGGTCCAGATGTTTGCGACATATCTGCCCATTGGTTAGTCTGACCACTATGACCCTATTCCCAACTTTGCCTATTACAGTGCCCACAAGCCACTTGGGTCCCAATGCGTGACTGAGAACGAATACAGGGTCATTGATTTCTATGCATCTCCCCACTGAGTTGCGATCATGGCACTCGATTTGGGACTGGCGCTTGCCCTCAACAATGTCCGACAGAGCAGGATGAATGAGAGACAGCCGCGTTTTAAGCGTGCTTTTCATGAGTAGTTCCGCGGGCGGGACTCCCGTGAGCGAATGCGGACGGGACCTATAGGCCAGCAGGAGGTGCGATAGGCGGTACTGAAGAGAGGGTCCTTGATTCCGGAGCATGCCCTGTTTTATGATTTGAATCGCACGTTCCGCCTGGCCATTGGAAGCCGGCTTGAACGGCGCTGTCCTGACGTGTTTGATACCATTACCCGACATAAACTCCTGGAATTCATAGCTAGTAAAGCACGGGCCATTGTCGCTAACCAGGATGTCTGGCAAGCCGTGGGTCGCAAATACTGTGCGCAGACTCTTCACAGTGGTGGATGCCATGCACGAATTCAATATGATGCACTCGATCCATTTCGAGTATGTATCGACAACAATCAGGAACATTTTTCCCATAAACGGGCCCGCGTAGTCTTCATGAATGTGTGACCATGGCCTGGTGGGCCAGGGCCATGGGCTGATTGGGGCCTCCCTGGGGGGCATTTTCCAGCTGGGCACACGTTGTGCACCTGCGAACAGAGTGTTCCAGGTCTGAGTCAATTCCTGGCCACCATACATGTGACCGGGCAATGGCCTTCATTAGCACGATGCCTGGGTGCTTGCTGTGGAGTTCCCTGATGAAAGCTTCCCTTCCTTTCTGGGGCATGACTACTTGGCTGCCCCATAGCAGGCAGTCGGCTTGGATGGAGAGCTCGTCCATCCGTCTGTGAAACGGTCTGACCTCCTCGGGACACGCTCCGTGTGCGGGCGCCCAATCCCCAGTCAGGACACATTTCTTTTTCAGAGATAGGAGGGGATCTCTGTTGGTCCAGATTTTGATCTGGCGGGCTGTGATGGGGGAGCCTGCGATGTTGAAAGTCTCAACGGCCATGACCATCTCCGCGCTTTGCTCCGACGCCCCCTCAGTGGTGGCCAGTGGGAGCCTGCTGAGCGCATCAGTGCAATTTTCGGTGCCTGGCCGGTGCCGTATGGTGTCGTCATACGCAGCCAGTGTGAGGGCCCATCGCTGTATGCGAGCTGACGCATTGGCATTGACAGCCTTGCTGTCGGACAACAGGGATGTTACCGGCTTGTGGTCCGTTTCTAACTCGAGCCTTCTGCCAAAAAGGTACTGGTGCATCTTTTTCACCCCGTAGACACATGCGAGTGCTTCCTTTTCAACCATCCCATATCCCCGTTCTGCCTGGGAGAGCGACCTGGAGGCATAAGCCACAGGTTGGAGTTGGCCCTCATCATTACTCTGCTGCAACACATACCCAACCCCATAGGATGATGCATCACATGTCAAAACCAATTTCTTACAGGGGTTGTACAAGGTCAACAGCTTATTAGAACAAAGCATGTTTCACGACTGATTGAAAGCCCGTTCTTGACAGTCCCCCCAAAACCATTCACAACCCTTACGCAAGAGCACGTGTAGCGGCTCCAACAATGTGCTTAAGTTCGGCAGAAAGTTCCCGAAGTTGTTTAAGAGATTCCAGGAATGACCGCAACTCCGATGTGTTGCCGGGCCTGGGCGGAACGACAAATCGCCTCCGTTTTGGAATCGGTAGGCCGGATCCCGTCTGCGGCAACCCTCCTGCCCAAAAACTCGACCTCTGGGGCCAAAAACACACATTTGAACTTCTTTAGTCGCAGGCCTACTCGGTCCAGTTGGCGTAGTACCTCCTCCAGGTTGTGGAGGTGTTCCTCGGTGTCTCGACCCGCGAATAGGATGTCATCTTGGAATACGATTGTGCCAGGAATGGATTTAAGCAAGCTTTCCATGTTCATCTGGAAGATAGCGGCCGCTGATCGAATGCCAAACGGACACCTGTTGTAGACAAACAGCCCCTTGTGAGTGGTGATGGTGGTCAGTAGCTTGGATTCTTCGGCCAGTTCCTGGGTCATGTAGGCCGAAGTGAGGTCCAACTTGGTGAACAGCTTGCCACCTGCCAGCGTGGCAAAAAGATCCTCCGCTCTCGGAAGCGGGTATTGGTCCTGTAGTGACACTCGGTTGATGGTGGCCTTGTAGTCGCCACAGATCCTGACCGAGCCATCCGCTTTAAGGACAGGGACGATAGGGCTTGCCCAGTCACTGAATTTAACAGGCGATATTATGCCCTCTCCTAGCAGCCTGTCCAACTCACTCTCAATTTTCTCACGCATCACATACGGCACTGGTCAGGCATCCGGGGTGATGCGTATCACTACTTTGGTGCCCTTGAAAGTCCCGACACCAGGTTGAAATAGTGATTCGAATTTCTGTAGGACCTGTGAGCATGAACTTCGCTCCACAAATGAAATGGCGTGCACATCCCCCCCATTTCCAGTTCATCTCAGCTAGCCAGCTCCTCCCCAAAAGCGCGGGACCATTCCCCGGGACAATCCAGAGTGGCAGCCGGTTCTCTGATCCATTATGTGTGACCACCAAATTTGCACTGCCGAGCACTGGGATAATCTCTTTGATGTACGTTCGTAATTGCGTCTCAATGCATTCTAGTTTGGGAGTGTGTGATGGGACAGTGTAGAGGGAGCTTTACTCTGTCTCTAACCCGTACTGTACCTGCCCTGGGAGTGAACGTAGTATATCCTTCCACACACATGCCAGCCCCTTGAGCACACTGCTGTTTATGGGCCTTTGCCCGTGACTTCCCTCTGTTAACCCTTTCTTGTGCTCGTTTCCGACAGACGTACGAACAGCGGAAGATCGTGGAGTTCACCTGTCACACGGCCTTCTTTGTCAGTATTGTGGTCGTGCAGTGGGCTGATCTGGTGATCTGCAAGACCAGGAGGAACTCTATCTTCCAGCAGGGAATGAAGTAAGTCAGCAGTACTGAGGGAGTGCCGCACTGTCGGAGGGGCAGTACTGAGGGAGTGCTGCACTGTCGGAGGGGCAGTACTGAGGGAGTGCCACACTGTCGGAGGGGCAGTACTGAGGGAGCTCCACACTGTCGGAGGGGCAGTACTGAGGGAGTGCCGCACTGTCGGAGGGGCAGTACTGAGGGAGCACCGCACTGTCGGAGGGGCAGTACTGAGGGAGTGCTGCACTGTCGGAGGGGCAGTACTGAGGGAGTGCCACACTGTCGGAGGGGCAGTACTGAGGGAGTGTCGCACTGTCGGAGGGGCGGTACTGAGGGAGCGGCGCACTGCTGGAGGGCCGGGACTGAGGGAGCGTTGCACTGTCGGAGGGGCAGAGGGCTTTGAATATAGGATAATCTTGGCTTAGATACTTGTGGACCACATTCCGTGGAGGGGACGACAACCCATGGGACTGTAACCAGCACCTGCGGGGGAAACAGAGAGAGAGAGGTGGGGAGATGGACAGAGAGGGAGAGAGAGGTGGGGAGATGGACAGAGAGGGAGAGAGAGGTGGGGAGATGGACAGAGAGGGAGAGAGAGGTGGGGAGATGGACAGAGAGGGAGAGAGAGGTGGGGAGATGGACAGAGAGGGAGAGAGAGGTGGGGAGACGGACAGAGAGGGAGAGGTGGGGAGACGGACAGAGAGGGAGAGGTGGGGAGACGGACAGAGAGGGAGAGGTGGGGAGATGGACAGAGAGGGAGAGAGAGGCGGGGAGATGGACAGAGAGGGAGAGCGAGGTGGGGAGATGGACAGAGATGGAGAGAGAGGTGGGGAGATGGAGAGAGAGGTGGGGAGATGGAGAGAGAGGGAGAGAGAGGTGGGGAGATGGACAGAGAGGAAGAGGTGGAGAGATGGACAGAGAGGGAGAGGTGGAGAGATAGACAGAGAGGGAGAGGTGGGGAGATGGACAGAGAGGGAGAGGTAGGTGGGGAGATGGACAGAGAGGGAGAGAGAGGTGGGGAGATGGACAGAGAGGGAGAGAGAGGTGGGGAGATGGACAGAGAGGGAGAGAGAGGTGGGGAGATGGACAGAGAGGGAGAGAGAGGTGGGGAGATGGACAGAGAGGTGGGGAGATGGACAGAGAGGGAAAGAGAGGTGGGGAGTTGGACAGAGAGGGAGAGAGAGGTGGGGAGTTGGACAGAGAGGGAGAGAGAGATGGAGAGATGGACAGAAAGAGAGAGGTGGGGAGATGGACAGAGAGGGAGAGAGAGGTGGGGAGATGGACAGAGAGGGAGAGAGAGGTGGGGAGATGGACAGAGAGGTGGGGAGATGGACAGAGAGGGAAAGAGAGGTGGGGAGTTGGACAGAGAGGGAGAGAGAGGTGGGGAGTTGGACAGAGAGGGAGAGAGAGATGGAGAGATGGACAGAAAGAGAGAGGTGGGGAGATGGACAGAGAGGGAGAGAGAGGTGGGGAGATGGACAGAGAGGGGGAGATGGACAGAGAAGGAGAGAGAGGTGGGGAGATGGACAGAGAAGGAGAGAGAGGTGGGGAGATGGACAGAGAAGGAGAGGTGGGGAGGTGGAGAGATGGACAGAGAGAGAGATGTGGAGAGATGGACAGAGAGGGAGAGGTGGAGAGATGGACAGAGAGGGGGAGGTGGAGAGATGGACAGAGAGGGAGAGGTGGAGAGATGGACAGAGAGGGAGAGGTGGAGAGATGGACAGAGAGGGAGAGCTATGTGGGGAGATGGACAGAGAGGGAGAGTAGGTGGGGAGATGGACAGAGAGGGGGAGAGAGGTGGGGAGATGGACAGAGAGGGAGAGAGAGGTGGGGAGATGGACAGAGAGGGAGAGAGAGGTGGAAAAATGGACAGAGAGGGAGAGAGAGATGGAGAGATGGACAGAGAGAGAGAGGTGGGGAGATGGACAGAGAAGGAGAGGTGGAG
The DNA here is from genome assembly GCF_044704955.1 of Pristiophorus japonicus. Lineage (NCBI taxonomy): Eukaryota > Metazoa > Chordata > Chondrichthyes > Pristiophoridae > Pristiophorus > Pristiophorus japonicus. Next base: position 2,125,868 of record NC_092010.1, read on the forward strand.
AGATGGACAGAGAGAGAGAGGCGGTGAGATGGACAGAGAGGGAGAAGCGGTGAGATGGACAGAGAGGGAGAGGCGGTGAGATGGACAGAGAGGGAGAGACGGTGAGATGGACAGAGAGGGAGAGACGGTGAGATGGACAGAGAGGGAGAGACGGTGAGATGGACAGAGAGAGAGAGGCGGTGAGATGGACAGAGAGAGAGAGACGGTGAGACGGACAGAGAGAGAGAGGTGGAGAGATAGAGAGAGAGAGAGAGAGAGAGAGAGAAATGGACAGAGGGAGAGAGAGATGAACAGAGAGAGGTGTAGAGATGGACAGAGAGAGAGATGGACAGAGAGAGAGAGAGAGAGAAAGAGAGGGGGGAATGGAGAGAGAGATGTGTAGAGATAGACAGACAGACAGAGAGAGAGAGAGATGGACAGAGAGAGAGAGAGATGGACAGAAAGAGAGAGAGAGAGAGGGGGGAATGGAGAGAGAGATGTGTCGAGATAGACAGACAGAGAGATGGACAGAGAGAGAGAGAGAGAGAGAGAGAGGAATGGAGAGAGAGAGGTGTAGAGATAGAGAGAGAGAGAGAGAGAGGGGGGCGGAATGGAGAGAGAGGTGTAGAGATAGACAGAGAGAGATGGACAGAAAGAGAGAGAGAGAGGAATGTAGAGAGAGAGAGAGGAATGTAGAGAGAGAGAGGGGAATGGAGAGAGAGAGGAATGGAGAGAGAGACAGAGAGAGACAGAGAGAAAGAGAGAGAGAGGGGGAATGGAGAGAGAGGGAGAAAGAGGGGAATGGAGAGAGAGAGAGAGAGGTGTAGAGATAGACAGACAGAGAGAGAGAGAGAGATGGACAGAGAGAGAGAGAGGGGGGCGGAATGGAGAGAGAGAGAGGTGTAGAGATAGACAGAGAGAGATGGACAGAAAGAGAGAGAGAGAGGAATGTAGAGAGAGAGAGAGGAATGTAGAGAGAGAGAGGGGAATGGAGAGAGAGAGGAATGGAGAGAGAGACAGAGAGAGACAGAGAGAAAGAGAGAGAGAGGGGGAATGGAGAGAGAGGGAGAAAGAGGGGAATGGAGAGAGAGAGGTGTAGAGATAGACAGACAGAGAGAGAGAGAGAGATGGACAGAGAGAGAGAGAGAGAGGAATGGAGAGAGAGAGGTGTAGAGATAGATAGAGAGAGAGAGAGAGAGGGGGGCGGAATGGAGAGAGAGAGAGGTGTAGAGATAGACAGAGAGAGATGGACAGAAAGAGAGAGAGAGGAATGGAGAGAGAGGAATGGAGAGAGAGAGACAGAGAGAAAGAGAGAGAGAGGGGGGAATGGGGAGAGAGAGAGAGAGAGAGAAAGAGGGGAATGGAGAGAGAGAGAGGTGTAGAGATAGACAGAGAGAGAGAGAGATGGACAGAGAGAGAGTGGTGTAGAGATAAGTCAGACCGACTTTACACCCGTTATCCTGACCTGAACTTTCTTACAGGAACAAGATCCTGATTTTTGGCCTGTTTGAGGAGACTGCTCTGGCTGCGTTACTCTCATACTGTCCTGGGATGGATGTGGCCCTCAGGATGTACCCTCTCAAGTAAGTGTGAGACGTTCCAGGGGTCAAACTTTGCCCCAAGGAGCCTTCCAATCAATCAATAACTGCTGCGGGACGTACACCGATCCTGACACACACACACACTCACAGACTCGCACTCACAGGCTCGCACACTCTCACAGACACACACTCTCAGACACACACACACACATACTCAGACACACACACTCTCTCAGGCACACTCTCACAGACACGCACTCACAGACACGCACTCACAGACTCACAGACACACTCAGGCACACACACTCTCTCAGGCACACTCTCACAGACACACTCTCACAGACACACACTCTCTCACATTCACAGACATACACTCACAGATACACACTCACAGACACTCAGACACACACACTCTCTCAGGCACACTCTCACAGACACGCACTCACAGACTCACAGACACACACTCACAGACACACAAACACACTCAGACACACACACTCTCTCAGGCACACTCTCACAGACACACTCTCAGACTCGCACTCGCACAAGCACAGACGCACACACTCTCACAGACACGCACTCTCAGACTCGCACTCTCAGACTCGCACACACACTCACAGACAAACAGACTCACTCAGACACATTCTCACACACACTCACAGACAAACTCAGACACATACTCTCACACTCTCACAGACACACTCTCACAGACACAGAGACATTCTCACACACTCTCACACTCACAGACACACACTCAACATTCAGCCGGGTCCATCACATATCCCACTGTCTACATCTCACGTTCAACCTCTCTCATCCAACATCCCAAACACACACTCTACATCTCCTATTCTACGCCCCACGCTCTACATCTCTGGTCAGTGAAGACCACTTCCGAGGAAGGGGTAAAGAAGTTGGCTCAGTTTTCTGGGAAGAGCGGGACAATCAACGTTAACGTGATTGAGGTTCGGAAGGTTCCGGAGGGAATCTACACAACTCACCAGGGCTCAGAGCATCCTGTGGTCGTAGGTTCAACGCCCACGGACAGAGGTTGATAATCGGGGAGTTTAGAGGGATAAAGGAAGGGAGAGGGAGCTGTATCATCCAAAGGGATTTGAGTTGTGAAATAAGTAACTGTCCCTTCAATGTGCTTCTTCAATGTCAGTGGGATCAAGGGATGTGGCGAGGTGGGGAGTGGGTGGGGTAGAGGGAGAAGGTGGGCAAATGGGTTTGAGGGAGAAGGGAGGTAGGTGGGATTGAGGGATATGGGGAGAGGTGGGTAGGTGGGATTGAGGGATATGGGGAGAGGTAGTTAGGTGGGATTGAGGGATATGGGGAGAAGGTGGGTAGGTGGGATTGAGGGATATGGGGAGAAGGTGGGATTGAGGGATGTGGGGAGAGGTGGGATTGAGGGATATGGGGAGAAGGTGGGATTGAGGGATATGGGGAGAAGGTGGGGAGGTGGGATTGAGGGATATGGGGAGAAGGTGGGATTGAGGGATATGGGGAGAGGTGGGTAGGTGGGATTGAGGGATATGGGGAGAAGGTGGGATTGAGGGATATGGGGAGAAGGTGGGATTGAGGGATATGGGGAGAGGTGGGTAGATGGGCTATGTGGAGAAGATCGCACCCTTACATCTGAATGAGAAGGTCATGTGTTCAAATTGCCCTCGAGCCCATAATGCAGGTCGACACTCCCAGTGCAGTGCTGAGGGAGTGCTGCACTATCAGAGGTGCCGTTTTTCGGAGGTGACGTTAAACCGAAGCCTTGTCTGCCCGCTCAGATATATGTAAATGATCCTATGGCCACTATTGGAAGAAGAGCAGGTGAGTTATCCCTGGCGTCCTGGGGACAATATTTATCCCTCAAACGATGTTAATAAAACAGATCAGGTGCTCATTATCTTACCGGTGGTTGAGGGATCTTGCTATGCGCAAATAGATAGACTGCCACATTTCCTTTGTTACAACAGTGATGACAGTTCAAAGAGTACTTCACTGGCTGTAAACGCTTTGGGATGTCCGATGGTCATGAAAGGCGCCATGTAAATAAATGTAAGTTCTTGTCCTGTCCTTCCTTGTCTAATGGTCTTCCTTTCGCTTTCAGGCCAAACTGGTGGTTCTGTGCCTTCCCCTACAGCTTCCTTATCTTTGTGTACGATGAGGTCCGCAAGCTCATCCTTCGCAGGAATCCAGGAGGTAAGAATCCCAACCGTGTGTGTGGGACCCTACCAGAGGGAGAGCGAGTATGTGGGACCCTACCCTAGTGAGAGTCAGTGTGTGTGGGACCCGTACCCCAGTGAGAGTCGGTGTGTGTGGTACCCGACCCCAGTGAGAGTCAGTGTGTGTGTGGGACCCGTACCCTAGTGAGAGTCACTGTGTGTGGGACCTGTACCCCAGTGAGAGTCAGTGTGTGTGGGACCCAACCCCAGTGAGAGTCAGTGTGTGTGGGACCTGTACCCCAGTGAGAGTAGGTGTGTGTGGGACCCGTACCCCAGTGAGAGTCAGTGTGTGTGGGATCCTACCCCAGTGAGAGTCAGTGTGTGTGGGACCCTACCCCAGTGAGAGTCAGTGTGTGTGGGACCCTACCCCAGTGAGAGTCAGTGTGTGTGGGACCCGTACCCCAGTGAGAGTCAGTGTGTGTGGGACCCTACCATAGGGAGAGTGAGTGTGTGGGACCCGTGCCCCAGTGAGAGTCAGTGTGTGGGACCCTACCATAGGGAGAGCGAGTATGTGGGACCCGTACCCGAGTGAGAGTCAGTATGTGTGGGACCCGTACCCCAGTGAGATCAGTGTGTGTGGGACCCTACCCCAGTGAGAGTCGGTGTGTGTGGGACCCTACCCCAGTGAGAGTCGGTGTGTGTGGGACCCGTACCCCAGTGAGAGTCGGTGTGTGTGGGACCCGTACCCCAGTGAGAGTCGGTGTGTGTGGGACCCGTACCCCAGTGAGAGTCAGTGTGTGTGGGACCCTACCATAGGGAGAGCGAGTATGTGGGACCCATACCCCAGTGAGAGCCGGTGTGTGTGGGACCCTACCTCAGTGAGAGTCAGTGTGTGTGGGACCCGTACCCCAGTGAGAGTCAGTGTGTGTGGGACCCATACCCCAGTGAGAGCCGGTGTGTGTGGGACCCTACCCCAGTGAGAGTCAGTGTGTGTGGGACCCGTACCCCAGTGAGAGTCAGTGTGTGTGGGACCCGTACCCCAGTGAGAGTCAGAGTGTGTGGGACCCTACCCCAGTGAGAGTCGGTGTGTGTGGGACCCGTACCCCAGTGAGAGTCAGTGTGTGTGGGACCCGTACCCCAGTGAGAGTCATTGTGTGTGGGACCCGTACCCCAGTGAGAGTCAGTGTGTGTGGGACCCGTACCCCAGTGAGAGTCATTGTGTGTGGGACCCGTACCCCAGTGAGAGTCAGTGTGTGTGGGACCCGTACCCCAGTGAGAGTCAGTGTGTGTGGGACCCGTACCCCAGTGAGAGTCAGTGTGTGTGGGACCCGTACCCCAGTGAGAGTCAGTGTGTGTGGGACCCGTACCCCAGTGAGAGTCATTGTGTGTGGGAACCGTACCCCAGTGAGAGTCATTGTGTGTGGGAACCGTACCCCAGTGAGAGTCAGTGTGTGTGGGAACCGTACCCCAGTGAGAGTCATTGTGTGTGGGAACCGTACCCCAGTGAGAGTCATTGTGGGCCCAAGTTTCCACACGAAAAAAAACGGGCACCCCTCCGAGCTGGGCGCCCGTTTTTCGCGCCTAAAACGGCGCCTAAAAAAAAACTCGCGATTCTCGAGTGTTCTGCAGCTCCTTGTCTGCCTGGCGCGGCGCCCAGGGGGGCGGAGCCTATACTCGCGCTGATTTTGTAAGTGGGAGGGGGCGGGTACTATTTAAATTAGTTTTTTTCCTGCCGGCAACGCTGCGCGTTGGAGCGTTCGCGCACGCGCAGTGTGAAAAAAACATTGGCACTCGGCTATTTTTGTAGTTCTTTGTAGCTGTTTCGTTTATGAACATTTTTTTATAAAAGTACATTGCCATCAGCACATCAGCACTGAGGCTGCTTGTAGCAGTGAGAAGGCTGCAGGAAGCCTCAGAAAGTTGAGGCAGCCGTTTCCCGACGACCTCCCCCTTTTGCCGTCGGGAAATGGCTCCTCAATGTTTGAGGCTTCCTGCAGCCTTCTCTCTTCCCCGCCGCCCCCCCCCCCCCCCCCGCGTTCGGTCGGCTCCCTCCCCCCCCACCGCGTTCGGTCGGCTCCCTCCCCCCCCACCGCGTTCGGTCGGCTCCCTCCCCCCCCACCGCGTTCGGTCGGCTCCCTCCCCCCCCACCGCGTTCGGTCGGCTCCCTCCCCCCCCACCGCGTTCGGTCGGCTCCCCCCCCCACCGCGTTCGGTCGGCTCCCTCCCCCCCCACCGCGTTCGGTCGGCTCCCTCCCCCCCCACCGCGTTCGGTCGGCTCCCCCCACCCCCGCGTTCAGTCGGCTCCCTCCCCCCCCACCGCGTTCGGTCGGCTCCCCCCACCCCCGCGTTCAGTCGGCTCCTTCCCCCCCAACCGCGTTCGGTCGGCTCCCCCCCCCACCGCGTTCGGTCGGCTCCCCCCACCCCCGCGTTCAGTCGGCTCCCTCCTCCCCCCCGCGTTCAGTCGGCTCCCTCCTCCCCCCCGCGTTCGGTCGGCTCCCTCCTCCCCCCACTGCGTTCAGTCGGCTCCCCCCACCCCCGCGTTCAGTCGGCTCCCTCCCCCCCCACCGCGTTCGGTCGGCTCCCCCCACCCCCGCGTTCAGTCGGCTCCCTCCCCCCCCACCGCGTTCGGTCGGCTCCCCCCCCCACCGCGTTCAGTCGGCTCCCCCCCCCCCCCCCCGCGTTCAGTCGGCTCCCTCCTCCCCCCACCGCGTTCGGTCGGCTCCCCCCCCCACCCCCGCGTTCAGTCGGCTCTCCCCCCCCCCCCGCGTTCAGTCGGCTCTCCCCACCCCCGCGTTCAGTCGGCTCTCCCACCCCCCGCGTTCAGTCGGCTCTCCCCACCCTCTGCGTTCGGTCGGCTCCCCCCTCCCCGCCCGCGTTCGGTAACGGCTGCCTCGTTTTGTGACGCTTGCTGCAGCATTCTTCCTGGCTGAAGCACTTTCACACAGGTAGGCAGATGGTTTATTTAATCTTTTCTTTGCTTATAAATGTTTATTCAGGTTGGATTTATTTGTATAATAATTGTATAAGTATAAATAAGGATTTATTGTTGAATTTAATGAGTTCCCCTTCTCCCCCACCTCGTTCTGGACGCCTGATTTGTAACCTGCGCCTGATTTTTTAATGTGCAGAACAGGTTTTTTCAGTTCTACAAAAATCTTCACTTGCTCCATTCTACTTTAGTTTGTAGTACGTTTTCACTGTGGAAACTTTCAAATCAGGCGTCAGTGGCCGGACACGCCCCCTTTTGAAGAAAAAATTCTGTTCCAAACTAGAACTGTTCCACCTGACGAGAACTGCAGAAAAAAAAATGTGGAGAATTGCGATTTCTAAGATAGTCCGTTCTCCACCAGTTGCTCCTAAAAATCAGGCGCAAATCATGTGGAAACTTGGGCCCTGTGTGTGGGACACTACCCCAGTGAGACCCGATGTGTGTGGGACCCGTACCCCAGTGAGACCCGGTGTGTGTGGGACCCGTTCCCCAGTGAGAGTCGGTGTGTGTGGGACCCGTACCCCAGTGAGAGTCAGTGTGTGTGGGACCCTACCATAGGGAGAGTCGGTGTGTGTGGGACCTGTACCCCAGTGAGAGTCAGTGTGAATGGGACCCGTACCCCAGTGAGAGTCAGTGTGGGTGGGACCCGTACTCCAGTGAGAGTCGGTGTGTGTGGGACCCGTACCCCAGTGAGAGTCGGTGTGTGTGGGACCCGTACCCCAGTGAGAGTCAGTGTGTGTGGGACCCGTACCCCAGTGAGAGTCAGTGTGTGTGGGACCCTACCATAGGGAGAGTCAGTGTGTGTGGGACCCATACCCCAGTGAGAGTCAGTGTGTGTGGGACCCTAGCATCGGGAGAGTCAGTGTGTGTGGGACCCGTTCCCCAGTGAGAGTCAGTGTGTGTGGGACCCGTACCCCAGTGAGAGTCAGTGTGTGTGGGACCCGTTCCCCAGTGAGAGTCAGTGTGTGTGGGACCCGTACCCGAGTGAGAGTCGGTGTGTGTGGGACCCGTACCCCAGTGAGAGTCAATGTGTGTGGGGCCTGTACCCCAGTGAGAGCCGGTGTGTGTGGGACCCGTACCCCAGTGAGAGTCAGTGTGTGTGGGACCCGTACCCCAGTGAGAGTCAGTGTGTGTGGGACCCTACCATAGGGAGAGTCAGTGTGTGTGGGACCCATACCCCAGTGAGAGTCAGTGTGTGTGGGACCCTACCATCGGGAGAGTCAGTGTGTGTGGGACCCGTACCCCAGTGAGAGTCAGTGTGTGTGGGACCCTACCCCAGTGAGAGCCGGTGAGTGTGGGACCCTACCTCAGTGAGAGTCAGTGTGTGTGTGTGACACGTACTCCAGTGAGAGTCATTGTCTGTGGGACCCGTACCCCAGTGAGAGCCGGTGTGTGTGGGACCTGAAACCCAGGGAGAGTCAGTGTGTGTGGGACCCTACCCCAGTGAGAGTCAGTGTGTGTGGGACCCGTACCCCAGTGAGAGTCAGTGTGTGTGTGGGACCCCTACCCCAGTGAGAGTCAGTGTGTGTCGGACCCGTACCCCAGTGAGAGTCAGTGTGTGTGGGACCTGTACCCCAGTGAGAGTCAGTGTGTGTGGGACCCTACCCCAGTGAGAGTCAGTGTGTGTGGGACCCGTACCCCAGTGAGAGTCACTGTGTGTGTGACCCATACCACAGTGAGAGTCAGTGTGTGTGGGACTCGACCATAGGGAGAGCGAGTATGTGTGACCCGTACCACAGTGAGAGTCAGTGTGTGTGGGACACTACCATAGGGAGAGCGAGTATGTGGGACTCGTACCCCAGTGTGAGTCAGTGTGTGTGGGACCCGTACCCCAGTGAGAGTCAGTGTGTGTGGGACCCGTACCCCAGTGAGAGTCAGTGTGTTCGACCCGTACCCCAGTGAGAGCGAGTGTGTGTGTGACCCGTACCCCAGTGAGAGTCGGTGTGTGTGGGACACGTACCCCAGTGAGAGTCAGTGTGTGTGGGACCCTACCATAGGGAGAGTCAGTGTGTGTGGGACCTATACCCTTGTGAGAGCCGGTGTGTGTGGGACATGTGCCCCAGTGAGAGTCAGTGTGTGTGGGCCCCGTACCCCAGTGAGAGTCAGTGTGTGTGGGACCCTACCATAGGGAGAGTGAGTGTGTGGGACCCGTGCCCCAGTGAGAGTCATTGTGTGGGACCCTACCATAGGGAGAGCGAGTATGTGGGACCCGTACCCGAGTGAGAGTCAGTGTGTGTGGGACCCGTACCCGAGTGAGAGTCAGTGTGTGTGGGACCCTACCCCAGTGAGAGTCGGTGTGTGTGGGACCCTACCCCAGTGAGAGTCGGTGTGTGTGGGACCCTACCCCAGTGAGAGTCGGTGTGTGTGGGACCCTACCCCAGTGAGAGTCGGTGTGTGTGGGACCCTACCCCAGTGAGAGTCGGTGTGTGTGGGACCCTACCCCAGTGAGAGTCAGTGTGTGTGGGACCCTACCCCAGTGAGAGTCGGTGTGTGTGGGACCCTACCCCAGTAAGAGTCAGTGTGTGTGGGACCCGTACCCCAGTGAGAGTCAGTGTGTGTGGGACCCTACCCCAGTGAGAGTCGGTGTGTGTGGGACCCGTACCCCAGTGAGAGTCAGTGTGTGTGGGACCCGTACCCCAGTGAGAGTCAGAGTGTGTGGGACCCGACCCCAGTGAGAGTCAGTGTGTGTGGGACCCGTACCCAAGTGAGAGTCAGTGTGTGTGGGAGCCGTAGTCCAGTGAGAGTCGGTGTGTGTGGGACCCGTACCCCAGTGAGAGTCAGTGTGTGTGGGACCCTTACCCCAGTGAGAGTCGGTGTGTGTCGGACCCGTACCCCAGTGAGAGTCAGTGTGTGTGGGACACGTACCCCAGTGAGAGTCATTGTGTGTGGGACCCGTACCCCAGTGAGAGTCAGTGTGTGTGGGACCCGTACCCCAGTGAGAGTCAGTGTGTGTGTGACCCTACCATAGGGAGAGTCGGTGTGTGTGGGTCCTGTACCCCAGTGAGAGTTAGTGTGTGTGGGACCCTACCATAGGGAGAGTCGGTGTGTGTGGGACCCGTACCCCAGTGAGAGTCAGTGTGTGTGGGACCCTACAATAGGGAGAGCGAGTATGTGGGACGCGTATCCCAGTGAGAGTCAGTGTGTGTGGGACCTGTACCCCAGTGAGAGTCAGTGTGTGTGGGACCCGTACCCCAGTGAGAGTCGGTGTGTGTGGGACCCGTACCCCAGTGAGAGCGAGTGTGTGTGGGACGCGTACCCCAATGAGAGTCGTTATGTGTGGGACCCGTACCCCAGTGAGAGTCCGTGTGTGTGGGACTCTACCATAGGGAGAGTTAGTGTGTGTGGGACCCATACCCCAGTGAGAGCGAGTGTGTGTGGGACCCTACCCCACTGAGAGTCAGTGTGTGTGGGACCCGTACCCCAGTGAGAGTCAGTGTGTGTGGGACCCATACCCGTGTGAGAACCCGTGTGTGTGGGACCCGTACCCCAGTGAGAGTCGGTGTGTGTGTGGGAACCGTACCCGAGTGAGAGTCCGTGTGTGTGGGACCCTACCCCAGTGAGAGCCGGTGTGTGTGGGACCCTACCCCAGTGAGAGTCAGTGTGTGTGTGTGACACGTACCCCAGTGAGAGTCAATGTGTGTGGGACCCGTACCTCAGTGAGAGTCATTGTCTGTGGGACCCGTACCCCAGTGAGAGCCGGTGTGTGTGGGACCTGAAACCCAGTGAGAGTCAGTGTGTGTGGGAACTGTACCCCAGTGAGAGTCAGTGTGTGTGGGACCCTACCATCGGGAGAGTCAGTGTGTGTGGGACCCATTCCCCAGTGAGAGTCAGTGTGTATGGGACCCGTACCCCAGTGAGAGTCAGTGTGTGTGGGACCCGTTCCCCAGTGAGAGTCAGTGTGTGTGGGACCCGTACCCGAGTGAGAGTCGGTGTGTGTGGGACCCGTACCCCAGTGATAGTCAGTGTGTGTGGGACCCTACCCCAGTGAGAGTCAGTGTGTGTGGGAGCCTTACACCAGTGAGAGTCAGTGTGTGGGACCTGTACCCCAGTGAGAGCCGGTGTGTGTGGGACCCGCACCCCAGTGAGAGTCAGTGTGTGTGGGACCCTTACCCCGGTGAGAGTCAATGTGTGTGGGACCCTACCCCAGTGAGAGTCAGTGTGTGTTGGACCCTTACCCCAGTGAGAGTCAATGTGTGTGGGACCCGTACCCCAGTGAGAGTCAGTGTGTGTGGGACCCTACCATAGGGAGAGTCAGTGTGTGTGGGATCCATACCCCAGTGAGAGTCAGTGTGTGTGGGACCCTACCATCGGGAGAGTCAGTGTGTGTGGGACCCGTTCCCCAGTGAGAGTCAGTGTGTGTGGGACCCTACCCCAGTGAGAGTCAGTGTGTGTGGGACCTGTACCCCAGTGAGAGTCAGTGTGTGTGGGACCCTTACCCCAGTGAAGTCAATGTGTGTGGGACCCGACCCCAGTGAGAGTCAGTGTGTGTGGGACCCTAACCCAGTGAGAATCAGTGTGTGTGGGAACCTACCTCAGTGAGAGTCAGTGTGTGTGGGACCCGTACCCCAGTGAGAGACAGTGTGGGTGGGACCCGGACCCCAGTGAGAGCGAGTGTGTGTGGGACCCGTACCCCAGGGAGAGTCAGTGTGTGTGGGACACATACCCCAGTGAGAGCATGTGTGTGTAGGATCCTACCCCAGTGAGAGTCGGTGTGTGTGGGACCCGTACCCCAGTGAGAGCGAGTGTTGTTGGGACCCGTACCCCAGTGAGAGTCAGTGTGTGTGGGACCCATACCCGTGTGAGAGCCCGTCTGTGTGGGACCCTACCCCAGTGAGAGTCGGTGTGTGTGTGGGAACCGTACCCGAGTGAGAGTCCGTGTGTGTGGGACCCGTATCCCAGTGAGAGTCCGTGTGTGTGGGACCCGTACCCCAGTGAGAGTCAGTGTGTGTGGGACCCTACCCCAGTGAGAGCCGGTGTGTGTGGGACCCGACCCCAGTGAGAGTCAGTGTGTGTGTGTGACACGTACCCCAGTGAGAGTCAATGTGTGTGGGACCCGTACCTCAGTGAGAGTCATTGTCTGTGGGACCCGTACCCCAGTGAGAGCCGGTGTGTGTGGGACCTGAAACCCAGGGAGAGTCAGTGTGTGTGGGACCCTACCCCAGTGAGAGTCAGTGTGTGTGGGACCCGTACCCCAGTGAGAGTCAGTGTGTGTGGGACCCTACCCCAGTGAGAGTCAGTGTATGTGGGACCCGTACCCCAGTGAGAGTCAGCGTGTGTGGGACCCTACCCCAGTGAGAGTCAGTGTGTGTGTGACCCGGACCACAGTGAGAGTCAGTGTGTGTGGGACTCGACCATAGGGAGAGCGAGTATGTGTGACCCGTACCACAGTGAGAATCAGTGTGTGTGGGACACTACCATAGGGAGAGCGAGTATGTGGGACTCGTACCCCAGTGAGAGTCAATGTGTGTGGGACCCGTACCTCAGTGAGGGTCATTGTCTGTGGGACCCGTACCCCAGTGAGAGCCGGTGTGTGTGGGACCTGAAACCCAGGGAGAGTCAGTGTGTGTGGGACCCTACCCCAGTGAGAGTCAGTGTGTGTGGGACCCGTACCCCAGTGAGAGTCAGTGTGTGTGGGACCCTACCCCAGTGAGAGTCAGTGTGTGTGGGAACCTACCCCAGTGAGAGTCAGTGTGTGTGGGACCCATACCCCAGTGAGAGTCACTGTGTGTGTGACCCGTACCACAGTGAGAGTCAGTGTGTGTGGGACTCGACCATAGGGAGAGCGAGTATGTGTGACCCGTACCACAGTGAGAGTCAGTGTGTGTGGGACACTACCATAGGGAGAGCGAGTATGTGGGACTCGTACCCCAGTGTGAGTCAGTGTGTGTGGGACCCGTACCCCAGTGAGAGTCAGTGTGTGTGGGACCCGTACTCCAGTGAGAGTCCGTGTGTGTGGGACCCGTACCCCAGTGAGAGTCAGTGTGTTCGACCTGTACCCCAGTGAGAGTCAGTGTGTGTGGGACCCGTACCCCAGTGAGAGTCGGTGTGTGTGGGACCCGTACCCCAGTGAGAGTCGGTGTGTGTGGGACCCGTACCCCAGTGAGAGCGAGTGTGTGTGGGACGCGTACCCCAATGAGAGTCGTTGTGTGTGGGACCCGTACCCCAGTGAGAGTCCGTGTGTGTGGGACTCTACCATAGGGAGAGTCTGTGTGTGTGGGACCCATACCCCAGTGAGAGCGAGTGTGTGTGGCACCCTACCCCAGTGAGAGTCGGTGTGTGTGGGACCCGTACCCAAGTGAGAGTCAGTGTGTGTGGGACCTGTACCCCAGTGAGAGTCAGTGTGTGTGGGACCCTACCATAGGGAGAGTCAGTGTGTGTGGGACCCATACCCCAGTGAGAGTCAGTGTGTGTGGGACCCTAGCATCGGGAGAGTCAGTGTGTGTGGGACCCGTTCCCCAGTGAGAGTCAGTGTGTGTGGGACCCGTACCCCAGTGAGAGTCAGTGTGTGTGGGACCCGTTCCCCAGTGAGAGTCAGTGTGTGTGGGACCCGTACCCGAGTGAGAGTCGGTGTGTGTGGGACCCGTACCCCAGTGATAGTCAGTGTGTGTGGGACCCTACCCCAGTGAGAGTCAGTGTGTGTGGGAGCCTTACACCAGTGAGAGTTAATGTGTGTGGGACCTGTACCCCAGTGAGAGCCGGTGTGTGTGGGACCCGTACCCCAGTGAGAGTCAGTGTGTGTGTGTGTGTGACACGTACTCCAGTGAGAGTCATTGTCTGTGGGACCCGTACCCCAGTGAGAGCCCGTGTGTGTGGGACCTGAAACCCAGGGAGAGTCAGTGTGTGTGGGACCCTACCCCAGTGAGAGTCAGTGTGTGTGTGGGACCCCTACCCCAGTGAGAGTCAGTGTGTGTGGGACCCGTACCCCAGTGAGAGTCAGTGTGTGTCGGACCTGTACCCCAGTGAGAGTCAGTGTGTGTGGGACCCTACCCCAGTGAGAGTCAGTGTGTGTGGGACCCGTACCCCAGTGAGAGTCACTGTGTGTGTGACCCATACCACAGTGAGAGTCAGTGTGTGTGGGACTCGACCATAGGGAGAGCGAGTATGTGTGACCCGTACCACAGTGAGAGTCAGTGTGTGTGGGACACTACCATAGGGAGAGCGAGTATGTGGGACTCGTACCCCAGTGTGAGTCAGTGTGTGTGGGACCCGTACCCCAGTGAGAGTCAGTGTGTGTGGGACCCGTACCCCAGTGAGAGTCAGTGTGTGTGGGACCCGTACCCCAGTGAGAGTCAGTGTGTTCGACCCGTACCCCAGTGAGAGCGAGTGTGTGTGTGACCCGTACCCCAGTGAGAGTCGGTGTGTGTGGGACACGTACCCCAGTGAGAGTCAGTGTGTGTGGGACCCTACCATAGGGAGAGTCAGTGTGTGTGGGACCTATACCCTTGTGAGAGCCGGTGTGTGTGGGACCTGTGCCCCAGTGAGAGTCAGTGTGTGTGGCACCCTGCCCCAGTGAGAGTCAGTGTGTGTGGGACCCTACCATAGGGAGAGCGACTATGTGGGACCCATACCCCAGTGAGAGTCAATGTGTGTGGGACCCTACGCTAGTGAGAGTCACTGTATGTGGGACCCGTACGCCAGTGAGAGTCAGTGTGTGTGGGACCTGTACCCCAGTGAGAGTAGGTGTGTGTGGGACCCGTACCCCAGTGAGAGTCAGTGTGTGTGGGATCCTACCCCAGTGAGAGTCAGTGTGTGTGGGACCCTACCCCAGTGAGAGTCAGTGTGTGTGGGACCCTACCCCAGTGAGAGTCAGTGTGTGTGGGCCCCGTACCCCAGTGAGAGTCAGTGTGTGTGGGACCCTACCATAGGGAGAGTGAGTGTGTGGGACCCGTGCCCCAGTGAGAGTCATTGTGTGGGACCCTACCATAGGGAGAGCGAGTATGTGGGACCCGTACCCGAGTGAGAGTCAGTGTGTGTGGGACCCGTACCCGAGTGAGAGTCAGTGTGTGTGGGACCCTACCCCAGTGAGAGTCGGTGTGTGTGGGACCCTACCCCAGTGAGAGTCGGTGTGTGTGGGACCCTACCCCAGTGAGAGTCAGTGTGTGTGGGACCCTACCCCAGTGAGAGTCGGTGTGTGTGGGACCCTACCCCAGTAAGAGTCAGTGTGTGTGGGACCCGTACCCCAGTGAGAGTCAGTGTGTGTGGGACCCTACCCCAGTGAGAGTCGGTGTGTGTGGGACCCGTACCCCAGTGAGAGTCAGTGTGTGTGGGACCCGTACCCCAGTGAGAGTCAGAGTGTGTGGGACCCTACCCCAGTGAGAGTCAGTGTGTGTGGGACCCGTACCCAAGTGAGAGTCAGTGTGTGTGGGAGCCGTAGTCCAGTGAGAGTCGGTGTGTGTGGGACCCGTACCCCAGTGAGAGTCAGTGTGTGTGGGACCCTTACCCCAGTGAGAGTCGGTGTGTGTCGGACCCGTACCCCAGTGAGAGTCAGTGTGTGTGGGACCCGTACCCCAGTGAGAGTCATTGTGTGTGGGACCCGTACCCCAGTGAGAGTCAGTGTGTGTGGGACCCGTACCCCAGTGAGAGTCAGTGTGTGTGTGACCCTACCATAGGGAGAGTCGGTGTGTGTGGGTCCTGTACCCCAGTGAGAGTCAGTGTGTGTGGGACCCGTACCCCAGTGAGAGTCAGTGTGTGTGGGACCCGTACCCCAGTGAGAGTCAGTGTGTGTGGGACCCGTACCCCAGTGAGAGTCGGTGTGTGTGGGACCCGTACCCCAGTGAGAGTCAGTGTGTGTGGGACCCGTACCCCAGTGAGAGTCAGTGTGTGTGGGACCCGTACCCCAGTGAGAGTTAGTGTGTGTGGGACCCTACCATAGGGAGAGTCGGTGTGTGTGGGACCTGTACCCCAGTGAGAGTCAGTGTGTGTGGGACCCTACAATAGGGAGAGCGAGTATGTGGGACCCGTACCCCAGTGAGAGTCAGTGTGTGTGGGACCTGTACCCCAGTGAGAGTCAGTGTGGGTGGGACCCGTACCCCAGTGAGAGTCGGTGTGTGTGGGACCCGTACCCCAGTGAGAGCGAGTGTGTGTGGGACGCGTACCCCAATGAGAGTCGTTATGTGTGGGACCCGTACCCCAGTGAGAGTCCGTGTGTGTGGGACTCTACCATAGGGAGAGTTAGTGTGTGTGGGACCCATACCCCAGTGAGAGCGAGTGTGTGTGGGACCCTACCCCACTGAGAGTCAGTGTGTGTGGGACCCGTACCCCAGTGAGAGTCAGTGTGTGTGGGACCCATACCCGTGTGAGAGCCCGTGTGTGTGGGACCCGTACCCCAGTGAGAGTCGGTGTGTGTGTGGGAACCGTACCC
Source organism: Pristiophorus japonicus (assembly GCF_044704955.1). Classification (NCBI taxonomy): domain Eukaryota; kingdom Metazoa; phylum Chordata; class Chondrichthyes; family Pristiophoridae; genus Pristiophorus; species Pristiophorus japonicus. The sequence continues at coordinate 2,141,899 of NC_092010.1, forward strand.
GAGTGAGAGTCCGTGTGTGTGGGACCCTACCCCAGTGAGAGCCGGTGTGTGTGGGACCCTACCCCAGTGAGAGTCAGTGTGTGTGTGTGACACGTACCCCAGTGAGAGTCAATGTGTGTGGGACCCGTACCTCAGTGAGAGTCATTGTCTGTGGGACCCGTACCCCAGTGAGAGCCGGTGTGTGTGGGACCTGAAACCCAGGGAAAGTCAGTGTGTGTGGGACCCTACCCCAGTGAGAGTCAGTGTGTGTGGGACCCGTACCCCAGTGAGAGTCAGTGTGTGTGGGACCCCTACCCCAGTGAGAGTCAGTGTGTGTGGGACCCGTACCCCAGTGAGAGTCAGCGTGTGTGGGACCCTACCCCAGTGAGAGTCAGTGTGTGTGGGAACTGTACCCCAGTGAGAGTCAGTGTGTGTGGGACCCTACCATCGGGAGAGTCAGTGTGTGTGGGACCCATTCCCCAGTGAGAGTCAGTGTGTATGGGACCCGTACCCCAGTGAGAGTCAGTGTGTGTGGGACCCGTTCCCCAGTGAGAGTCGGTGTGTGTGGGACCCGTACCCCAGTGATAGTCAGTGTGTGTGGGACCCTACCCCAGTGAGAGTCAGTGTGTGTGGGAGCCTTACACCAGTGAGAGTCAGTGTGTGGGACCTGTACCCCAGTGAGAGCCGGTGTGTGTGGGACCCGTACCCCAGTGAGAGTCAGTGTGTGTGGGACCCTTACCCCGGTGAGAGTCAATGTGTGTGGGACCCTACCCCAGTGAGAGTCAGTGTGTGTTGGACCCTTACCCCAGTGAGAGTCAATGTGTGTGGGACCCGTACCCCAGTGAGAGTCAGTGTGTGTGGGACCCTACCATAGGGAGAGTCAGTGTGTGTGGGATCCATACCCCAGTGAGAGTCAGTGTGTGTGGGACCCTACCATCGGGAGAGTCAGTGTGTGTGGGACCCGTTCCCCAGTGAGAGTCAGTGTGTGTGGGACCCTACCCCAGTGAGAGTCAGTGTGTGTGGGACCTGTACCCCAGTGAGAGTCAGTGTGTGTGGGACCCTACCCCAGTGAGAATCAGTGTGTGTGGGAACCTACCTCAGTGAGAGTCAGTGTGTGTGGGACCCGTACCCCAGTGAGAGACAGTGTGGGTGGGACCCGGACCCCAGTGAGAGCGAGTGTGTGTGGGACCCGTACCCCAGGGAGAGTCAGTGTGTGTGGGACACATACCCCAGTGAGAGCATGTGTGTGTAGGATCCTACCCCAGTGAGAGTCGGTGTGTGTGGGACCCGTACCCCAGTGAGAGCGAGTGTGTGTGGGACCCGTACCCCAGTGAGAGTCAGTGTGTGTGGGACCCATACCCGTGTGAGAGCCCGTCTGTGTGGGACCCTACCCCAGTGAGAGTCGGTGTGTGTGTGGGAACCGTACCCGAGTGAGAGTCCGTGTGTGTGGGACCCGTATCCCAGTGAGAGTCCGTGTGTGTGGGACCCGTACCCCAGTGAGAGTCAGTGTGTGTGGGACCCTACCCCAGTGAGAGCCGGTGTGTGTGGGACCCGACCCCAGTGAGAGTCAGTGTGTGTGTGTGACACGTACCCCAGTGAGAGTCAATGTGTGTGGTACCCGTACCTCAGTGAGAATCATTGTCTGTGGGACCCGTACCCCAGTGAGAGCCGGTGTGTGTGGGACCTGAAACCCAGGGAGAGTCAGTGTGTGTGGGACCCTACCCCAGTGAGAGTCAGTGTGTGTGGGACCCATACCCCAGTGAGAGTCAGTGTGTGTGGGACCCTACCCCAGTGAGAGTCAGTGTATGTGGGACCCGTACCCCAGTGAGAGTCAGCGTGTGTGGGACCCTATCCCAGTGAGAGTCAGTGTGTGTGTGACCCGTACCACAGTGAGAGTCAGTGTGTGTGGGACCCTACAATAGGGAGAGCGAGTATGTGGGACCCGTACCCCAGTGAGAGTCAGTGTGTGTGGGACCTGTACCCCAGTGAGAGTCAGTGTGGGTGGGACCCGTACCCCAGTGAGAGTCGGTGTGTGTGGGACCCGTACCCCAGTGAGAGCGAGTGTGTGTGGGACGCGTACCCCAATGAGAGTCGTTATGTGTGGGACCCGTACCCCAGTGAGAGTCCGTGTGTGTGGGACTCTACCATAGGGAGAGTTAGTGTGTGTGGGACCCATACCCCAGTGAGAGCGAGTGTGTGTGGGACCCTACCCCACTGAGAGTCAGTGTGTGTGGGACCCGTACCCCAGTGAGAGTCAGTGTGTGTGGGACCCATACCCGTGTGAGAGCCCGTGTGTGTGGGACCCGTACCCCAGTGAGAGTCGGTGTGTGTGTGGGAACCGTACCCGAGTGAGAGTCCGTGTGTGTGGGACCCTACCCCAGTGAGAGCCGGTGTGTGTGGGACCCTACCCCAGTGAGAGTCAGTGTGTGTGTGTGACACGTACCCCAGTGAGAGTCAATGTGTGTGGGACCCGTACCTCAGTGAGAGTCATTGTCTGTGGGACCCGTACCCCAGTGAGAGCCGGTGTGTGTGGGACCTGAAACCCAGGGAAAGTCAGTGTGTGTGGGACCCTACCCCAGTGAGAGTCAGTGTGTGTGGGACCCGTACCCCAGTGAGAGTCAGTGTGTGTGGGACCCCTACCCCAGTGAGAGTCAGTGTGTGTGGGACCCGTACCCCAGTGAGAGTCAGCGTGTGTGGGACCCTACCCCAGTGAGAGTCAGTGTGTGTGGGAACTGTACCCCAGTGAGAGTCAGTGTGTGTGGGACCCTACCATCGGGAGAGTCAGTGTGTGTGGGACCCATTCCCCAGTGAGAGTCAGTGTGTATGGGACCCGTACCCCAGTGAGAGTCAGTGTGTGTGGGACCCGTTCCCCAGTGAGAGTCGGTGTGTGTGGGACCCGTACCCCAGTGATAGTCAGTGTGTGTGGGACCCTACCCCAGTGAGAGTCAGTGTGTGTGGGAGCCTTACACCAGTGAGAGTCAGTGTGTGGGACCTGTACCCCAGTGAGAGCCGGTGTGTGTGGGACCCGTACCCCAGTGAGAGTCAGTGTGTGTGGGACCCTTACCCCGGTGAGAGTCAATGTGTGTGGGACCCTACCCCAGTGAGAGTCAGTGTGTGTTGGACCCTTACCCCAGTGAGAGTCAATGTGTGTGGGACCCGTACCCCAGTGAGAGTCAGTGTGTGTGGGACCCTACCATAGGGAGAGTCAGTGTGTGTGGGATCCATACCCCAGTGAGAGTCAGTGTGTGTGGGACCCTACCATCGGGAGAGTCAGTGTGTGTGGGACCCGTTCCCCAGTGAGAGTCAGTGTGTGTGGGACCCTACCCCAGTGAGAGTCAGTGTGTGTGGGACCTGTACCCCAGTGAGAGTCAGTGTGTGTGGGACCCTACCCCAGTGAGAATCAGTGTGTGTGGGAACCTACCTCAGTGAGAGTCAGTGTGTGTGGGACCCGTACCCCAGTGAGAGACAGTGTGGGTGGGACCCGGACCCCAGTGAGAGCGAGTGTGTGTGGGACCCGTACCCCAGGGAGAGTCAGTGTGTGTGGGACACATACCCCAGTGAGAGCATGTGTGTGTAGGATCCTACCCCAGTGAGAGTCGGTGTGTGTGGGACCCGTACCCCAGTGAGAGCGAGTGTGTGTGGGACCCGTACCCCAGTGAGAGTCAGTGTGTGTGGGACCCATACCCGTGTGAGAGCCCGTCTGTGTGGGACCCTACCCCAGTGAGAGTCGGTGTGTGTGTGGGAACCGTACCCGAGTGAGAGTCCGTGTGTGTGGGACCCGTATCCCAGTGAGAGTCCGTGTGTGTGGGACCCGTACCCCAGTGAGAGTCAGTGTGTGTGGGACCCTACCCCAGTGAGAGCCGGTGTGTGTGGGACCCGACCCCAGTGAGAGTCAGTGTGTGTGTGTGACACGTACCCCAGTGAGAGTCAATGTGTGTGGTACCCGTACCTCAGTGAGAATCATTGTCTGTGGGACCCGTACCCCAGTGAGAGCCGGTGTGTGTGGGACCTGAAACCCAGGGAGAGTCAGTGTGTGTGGGACCCTACCCCAGTGAGAGTCAGTGTGTGTGGGACCCGTACCCCAGTGAGAGTCAGTGTGTGTGGGACCCTACCCCAGTGAGAGTCAGTGTATGTGGGACCCGTACCCCAGTGAGAGTCAGCGTGTGTGGGAACCTACCCCAGTGAGAGTCAGTGTGTGTGTGACCCGTACCACAGTGAGAGTCAGTGTGTGTGGGACTCGACCATAGGGAGAGCGAGTATGTGTGACCCGTACCACAGTGAGAGTCAGTGTGTGTGGGACACTACCATAGGGAGAGCGAGTATGTGGGACTCGTACCCCAGTGAGAGTCAATGTGTGTGGGACCCGTACCTCAGTGAGAGTCATTGTCTGTGGGACCCGTACCCCAGTGAGAGCCGGTGTGTGTGGGACCTGAAACCCAGGGAGAGTCAGTGTGTGTGGGACCCTACCCCAGTGAGAGTCAGTGTGTGTGGGACCCGTACCCCAGTGAGAGTCAGTGTGTGTGGCACCCTACCCCAGTGAGAGTCAGTGTGTGTGGGACCCTACCCCAGTGAGAGTCAGTGTGTGTGGGACCCGTACCCCAGTGAGAGTCACTGTGTGTGTGACCCGTACCACAGTGAGAGTCAGTGTGTGTGGGACTCGACCATAGGGAGAGCGAGTATGTGTGACCCGTACCACAGTGAGAGTCAGTGTGTGTGGGACACTACCATAGGGAGAGCGAGTATGTGGGACTCGTACCCCAGTGTGTGTCAGTGTGTGTGGGACCCGTACCCCAGTGAGAGTCAGTGTGTGTGGGACCCGTACTCCAGTGAGAGTCCGTGTGTGTGGGACCCGTACCCCAGTGAGAGTCAGTGTGTTCGACCCGTACCCCAGTGAGAGCGAGTGTGTGTGTGACCCGTACCCCAGTGAGAGTCGGTGTGTGTGGGACCCGTACCCCAGTGAGAGTCAGTGTGTGTGGGACCCTACCATAGGGAGAGTCAGTGTGTGTGGGACCTATACCCTTGTGAGAGCCGGTGTGTGTGGGACCTGTGCCCCAGTGAGAGTCAGTGTGTGTGGGACCCTGCCCTAGTGAGAGCCGGTGTGTGTGGGACCTGTATCCCAGTCAGAGTCAGTGTGTGTGGGACCCATACCCCAGTGAGAGTCAGTGTGTGTGGGACCCGTTCCCCAGTGAGAGGCAGTGTGTGTGGGACCCGTACCACAGTGAGAGTCAGTGTGTGTGGGACCCGTTCCCCAGTGAGAGTCAGTGTGTGTGGGACCCGTACCCGAGTGAGAGTCGGTGTGTGTGGGACCCGTACCCCAGTGATAATCAGTGTGTGTGGGACCCGTACCCCAGTGAGACCCGGTGTGTGTGGGACCTGCACCCCAGTGAGAGTCAGTGTGTGTGGGACCCTACCCCAGTGAGAGTCAGTGTGTGTGGGACCTGTACCCCAGTGAGAGCCGGTGTTTGTGGGACCCGTACCCCAGTGAGAGTCAGTGTGTGTGGGACCCTACCCCAGTGAGAGTCAGTGTGTGTGGGACCGGTACCCCAGTGAGAGTCAGTGTGTGTGGGAGCCTTACACCAGTGAGAGTCAATGTGTGTGGGACCTGTACCCCAGTGAGAGCCGGTGTGTGTGGCACCCGTACCCCAGTGAGAGTCAGTGTGTGTGGGACCCTTACCCCAGTGAGAGTCAATGTGTGTGGGACCCTACCCCAGTGAGAGTCAGTGTGTGTAGGACCCTACCCCAGTGAGAGTCGGTGTGTGTGGGACCCGTACCCCAGTGAGAGTGAGTGTGTGTGGGACGCGTACCCCAGTGAGAGTCGGTGTGTGTGGGACCCGTACCCCAGTGAGAGTCAGTGTGTGTGGGACCCTACCATAGGGAGAGTCAGTGTGTGTGGGACCCATACCCCAGTGAGAGTCAGTGTGTGTGGGACCCTACCATCGGGAGAGTCAGTGTGTGTGGGACCCGTTCCCCAGTGAGAGTCAGTGTGTGTGGGACCCGTACCCAAGTGAGAGTCAGTGTGTGTGGGACCCGTTCCCCAGTGAGAGTCAGTGTGTGTGGGACCCTACCCCAGTGAGAGTCAGTGTTTGTGGGACCTGTACCCCAGTGAGAGTCAGTGTGTGTGGGAGCCTTACCCCAGTGAGAGCCGGTGTGTGTGGGACCCGTACCCCAGTGAGAGTCAGTGTGTGTGGGACCCTTATCCCAGTGACAGTAAATGTGTGTGGGACCCTACCCCAGTGAGAATCAGTGTGTGTGGGAACCTACCTCAGTGAGAGTCAGTGTGGGTGGGACCCGTACCCCAGTGAGAGACAGTGTGGGTGGGACCCGGACCCCAGTGAGAGCGAGTGTGTGTGGGACCCGTACCCCAGGGAGAGTCAGTGTGTGTGGGACCCATACCCCAGTGAGAGCAACTGTGTGTGGGATCCTACCCCAGTGAGAGTCGGTGTGTGTGGGACCCGTACCCCAGTGAGAGCGAGTATGTGTGACCCGTACCACAGTGAGAGTCAGTGTGTGTGGGACACTACCATAGGGAGAGCGAGTATGTGGGACTCGTACCCCAGTGTGAGTCAGTGTGTGTGGGACCCGTACCCCAGTGAGAGTCAGTGTGTGTGGGACCCGTACTCCAGTGAGAGTCCGTGTGTGTGGGACCCGTACCCCAGTGAGAGTCAGTGTGTTCGACCCGTACCCCAGTGAGAGCGAGTGTGTGTGTGACCCGTACCCCAGTGAGAGTCGGTGTGTGTGGGACCCGTACCCCAGTGAGAGTCAGTGTGTGTGGGACCCTACCATAGGGAGAGTCAGTGTGTGTGGGACCTATACCCTTGTGAGAGCCGGTGTGTGTGGGACCTGTGCCCCAGTGAGAGTCAGTGTATGTGGGACCCTGCCCTAGTGAGAGCCGGTGTGTGTGGGACCTGTATCCCAGTCAGAGTCAGTGTGTGTGGGACCCATACCCCAGTGAGAGTCAGTGTGTGTGGGACCCGTTCCCCAGTGAGAGGCAGTGTGTGTGGGACCCGTACCACAGTGAGAGTCAGTGTGTGTGGGACCCGTTCCCCAGTGAGAGTCAGTGTGTGTGGGACCCGTACCCGAGTGAGAGTCGGTGTGTGTGGGACCCGTACCCCAGTGATAATCAGTGTGTGTGGGACCCGTACCCCAGTGAGACCCGGTGTGTGTGGGACCTGCACCCCAGTGAGAGTCAGTGTGTGTGGGACCCTACCCCAGTGAGAGTCAGTGTGTGTGGGACCTGTACCCCAGTGAGAGCCGGTGTTTGTGGGACCCGTACCCCAGTGAGAGTCAGTGTGTGTGGGACCCTACCCCAGTGAGAGTCAGTGTGTGTGGGACCGGTACCCCAGTGAGAGTCAGTGTGTGTGGGAGCCTTACACCAGTGAGAGTCAATGTGTGTGGGACCTGTACCCCAGTGAGAGCCGGTGTGTGTGGCACCCGTACCCCAGTGAGAGTCAGTGTGTGTGGGACCCTTACCCCAGTGAGAGTCAATGTGTGTGGGACCCTACCCCAGTGAGAGTCAGTGTGTGTAGGACCCTACCCCAGTGAGAGTCGGTGTGTGTGGGACCCGTACCCCAGTGAGAGTGAGTGTGTGTGGGACGCGTACCCCAGTGAGAGTCGGTGTGTGTGGGACCCGTACCCCAGTGAGAGTCAGTGTGTGTGGGACCCTACCATAGGGAGAGTCAGTGTGTGTGGGACCCATACCCCAGTGAGAGTCAGTGTGTGTGGGACCCTACCATCGGGAGAGTCAGTGTGTGTGGGACCCGTTCCCCAGTGAGAGTCAGTGTGTGTGGGACCCGTACCCAAGTGAGAGTCAGTGTGTGTGGGACCCGTTCCCCAGTGAGAGTCAGTGTGTGTGGGACCCTACCCCAGTGAGAGTCAGTGTTTGTGGGACCTGTACCCCAGTGAGAGTCAGTGTGTGTGGGAGCCTTACCCCAGTGAGTGCCGGTGTGTGTGGGACCCGTACCCCAGTGAGAGTCAGTGTGTGTGGGACCCTTATCCCAGTGACAGTAAATGTGTGTGGGACCCTACCCCAGTGAGAATCAGTGTGTGTGGGAACCTACCTCAGTGAGAGTCAGTGTGGGTGGGACCCGTACCCCAGTGAGAGACAGTGTGGGTGGGACCCGGACCCCAGTGAGAGCGAGTGTGTGTGGGACCCGTACCCCAGGGAGAGTCAGTGTGTGTGGGACCCATACCCCAGTGAGAGCAACTGTGTGTGGGATCCTACCCCAGTGAGAGTCGGTGTGTGTGGGACCCGTACCCCAGTGAGAGCGAGTGTGTGTGGGACCCGTACCGCAGTGAGAGTCGGTGTGTGTGGGACCCATACCCCAGTGAGAGCAAGTATGTGTGGGACCCTACCCCAGTGAGAGTCAGTGTGTGTGGGACCCATACCCCAGTGAAAGCCGGTGTGTGTGGGACCCTACCCCAGTGAGAGTCAGTGTGTGTGGGACCCGTATCCCAGTGAGAGTCAGTGTGTGTGGGACCCTACCCCAGTGAGAGTCAGTGTGTGTGGGACCCATACCCGTGTGAGAGCCCGTGTGTGTGGGACCCTACCCCAGTGAGAGTCGGTGTGTGTGGGACCCGTACCCCAGTGAGAGTCAGCGTGTGTGGGACCCTACCCCAGTGAGAGTCAGTGTGTGTGGGACCTGTACCCCAGTGAGAGTCAGTGTGTGTGGGACCCTACCCCAGTGAGAGTCAGTGTGTTCGACCCGTACCCCAGTGAGAGCGAGTGTGTGTGGGACCCGTACCCCAGTGAGAGTCACTGTGTGTGTGACCCGTACCACAGTGAGAGTCAGTGTGTGTGGGACTCGACCATAGGGAGAGCGAGTATGTGTGACCCGTACCACAGTGAGAGTCAGTGTGTGTGGGACACTACCATAGGGAGAGCGAGTATGTGGGACTCGTACCCCAGTGTGAGTCAATGTGTGTGGGACCCGTAACACAGTGAGAGTCAGTGTGTGTGGGACCCGTACCCCAGTGAGAGTCCGTGTGTGTGGGACCCGTACCCCAGCGAGAGTCAGTGTGTTCGACCCGTACCCCAGTGAGAGCGAGTGTGTGTGTGACCCGTACCCCAGTGAGAGTCGGTGTGTGTGGGACCCGTACCCCAGTGAGAGTCAGTGTGTGTGGGACCCTACCATAGGGAGAGTCAGTGTGTGTGGGACCTATACCCTTGTGAGAGCCGGTGTGTGTGGTACCTGTGCCCCAGTGAGAGTCAGTGTATGTGGGACCCTACCCCAGTGAGAGTCAGTGCGTGTGGGACCGGTACCCCAGTGAGAGTCAGTGTGTGTGGGAGCCTTACACCAGTGAGAGTCAATGTGTGTGGGACCTGTACCCCAGTGAGAGCCGGTCTGTGTGGCACCCGTACCCCAGTGAGAGTCAGTGTGTGTGGGACCCTTACCCCAGTGAGAGTCAATGTGTGTGGGACCTTACCCCAGTGAGAGTCAGTGTGTGTAGGACCCTACCCCAGTGAGAGTCGGTGTGTGTGGGACCCATACCCCAGTGAGAGTGAGTGTGTGTGGGACCCGTACCCCAGTGAGAGTCGGTGGGTGTGGGACCCGTACCCCAGTGAGAGTCAGTGTGTGTGGGACCCTACCATAGGGAGAGTCAGTGTGTGTGGGACCCATACCCCAGTGAGAGTCAGTGTGTGTGGGACCCTACCATCGGGAGAGTCAGTGTGTGTGGGACCCGTTCCCCAGTGAGAGTCAGTGTGTGTGGGACCCGTACCCAAGTGAGAGTCAGTGTGTGTGGGACCCGTTCCCAGTGAGAGTCAGTGTGTGTGGGACCCTACCCCAGTGAGAGTCAGTGTTTGTGGGACCTGTACCCCAGTGAGAGTCAGTGTGTGTGGGACCCTACCCCAGTGAGAGTCAGTGTGTGTGGGACCCTACCCCAGTGAGAATCAGTGTGTGTGGGAACCTACCCCAGTGAGAGACAGTGTGGGTGGGACCCGGACCCCAGTGAGAGCGAGTGTGTGTGGGACCCGTACCCCAGGGAGAGTCAGTGTGTGTGCGACCCATACCCCAGTGAGAGCAAGTGTGTGTGGGATCCTACCCCAGTGAGAGTCGGTGTGTGTGGGACCCGTACCCCAGTGAGAGCGAGTGTGTGTGGGACCCGTAATCCAGTGTGAGTCGGTGTGTGTGGGACCCGTACCCCAGTGAGAGTCAGTGTGTGTGGGACCCGTACTCCAGTGAGAGTCCGTGTGTGTGGGACCCGTACCCCAGTGAGAGTCAGTGTGTTCGACCCGTACCCCAGTGAGAGCGAGTGTGTGTGGGACCCGTACCCCAGTGAGAGTCAGTGTGTGTGGGACCCCTACCCCAGTGAGAGTCAGTGTGTGTGGGACCCGTACCCCAGTGAGAGTCAGTGTGTGTGGGACCCTACCCCAGTGAGAGTCAGTGTGTGTGGGACCTGTACCCCAGTAAGAGTCAGTGTGTGTGGGACCCGTACCCCAGTGAGAGTCAGTGTGTGTGGGACTCGACCATAGGGAGAGCGAGTATGTGTGACCTGTACCACAGTGAGAGTCAGTGTGTGTGGGACACGACCATTTGGAGAGCGAGTATGTGGGACCCGTACCCCAGTGAGAGTCAGTGTGTGTGGGACCCGTACTCCAGTGAGAGTCGGTGTGTGTGAGACCCGTACCCCAGTGAGAGTCGGTGTGTGTGGGACCCGTACCCCAGTGAGAGCGAGTGTGTGTGGGACGCGTACCCCAATGAGAGTCGTTGTGTGTGGGACCCGTACCCCAGTGAGAGCGAGTGTGTGTGGGACCCTACCCCACTGAGAGTCAGTGTGTGTGGGACCCGTACCCAAGTGAGAGTCAGTGTGTGTGGGACCCGTAATCCAGTGAGAGTCAGTGTGTGTGGGACCCTACCATAGGGAGAGTTACTGTGTGTGGGACCCACACCCCAGTGAGAGTCAGTATGTGTGGGACCCATATGCCAGTGAGAGCCGGTGTGTGTGGGACCTGTACCCCAGTGAGAGTCAGTGTGTGTGGGACCCATACCCCAGTGAGAGTCAGTGTGTGTGGGACCCGTTCCCCAGTGAGAGTCAGTGTGTGTGGGACCCGTACCCCAGTGAGAGTCAGTGTGTGTGGGACCCGTTCCCCAGTGAGAGTCAGTGTGTGTGGGACCCGTACCCGAGTGAGAGTCGGTGTGTGTGGGACCCGTACCCCAGTGACAGTCAGTGTGTGTGGGACCCGTACCCCAGTGAGAGTCAGTGTGTGTGGGACCTGTACCCCAGTGAGAGTCAGTGTGTGTGGGAGCCTTACACCAGTGAGAGTCAATGTGTGTGGGACCTGTACCCCAGTGAGAGCCGGTGTGTGTGGGACCCGTACCCCAGTGAGAGTCAGTGTGTGTGGGACCCTTACCCCAGTGAGAGTCAATGTGTGTGGGACCCTACCCCAGTGAGAGTCAGTGTGTGTAGGACCCTACCCCAGTGAGAGCCGGTGTGTGTGGGACCCGTACCCCAGTGAGAGTCAGTGTGTGTGGGACCCTACCATCGGGAGAGTCAGTGTGTGTGGGACCCGTTCCCCAGTGAGAGCGAGTGTGTGTGGGACCCGTACCCCAGGGAGAGTCAGTGTGTGTGGGACCCTTACCCCAGTGAGAGTCAATGTGTGTGGGACCCAACCCCAGTGAGAGTCGGTGTGTGTAGGACCCTACCCCAGTGAGAGTCGGTCTGTGTGGGACCCTACCCCAGTGAGAGTCAGTGTGTGTGGGACCTGTACCCCAGTGAGAGTCAGTGTGTGTGGGACCCGTACCCCAGTGAGAGTCAGTGTGTGTGGGACCTGTACCCCAGTGAGAGTCAGTGTGTGTGGGAGCCTTACACCAGTGAGAGTCAATGTGTGTGGGACCTGTACCCCAGTGAGAGCCGGTGTGTGTGGGACCCGTACCCCAGTGAGAGTCAGTGTGTGTGGGACCCTTACCCCAGTGAGAGTCAGTGTGTGTGGGACCCTACCATAGGGAGAGATAGTGTGTGTGGGACCCATACCCCAGTGAGAGTCAGTGTGTGTGGGACGCTACCATCGGGAGAGTCAGTGTGTGTGGGACCCGTTCCCCAGTGAAAGCGAGTGTGTGTGGGACCCGTACCCCAGGGAGAGTCAGTGTGTGTGGGACCCTTACCCCAGTGAGAGTCAATGTGTGTGGGACCCTACCCCAGTGAGAGTCGGTGTGTGTAGGACCCTACCCCAGTGAGAGTCGGTGTGTGTGGGACCCTACCCCAGTGAGAGCCGGTGTGTGTGGGACCCGTACCCCAGTGAGAGTCAGTGTGTGTGGGACCCTTACCCCAGTGAGAGTCAATGTGTGTGGGACCCTACCCCAGTGAGAATCGGTGTGTGTAGGACCCTACCCCAGTGAGAGTCGGTGTGTGTGGGACCCGTACCACAGTGAGAGCGAGTGTGTGTGGGACCCGTACCCCAGTGAGAGTCGGTGTGTGTGGGACCCGTACCCCAGTGAGAGTCAGTGTGTGTGGGACCCTACCATAGGGAGAGTCAGTGTGTGTGGGACCCATACCCCAGTGAGAGTCAGTGTGTGTGGGACCCTACCATCGGGAGAGTCAGTGTGTGTGGGACCCGTTCCCCAGTGAGAGTCAGTGTGTGTGGGACCCGTACCCCAGTGAGAGTCAGTGTGTGTGGGACCCGTTCCCCAGTGAGAGTCAGTGTGTGTGGGACCCTACCCCAGTGAGAGTCAGTGTTTGTGGGACCTGTACCCCAGTGAGAGTCAATGTGTGTGGGACCTGTACCCCAGTGAGAGACGGTGTGTGTGGGACCCGTACCCCAGTGAGAGTCAGTGTGTGCGGGACCCTTACCCCAGTGAGAGTCAATGTGTGTGGGACCCGTACCCCAGTGAGAGTCAGTGTGTGTGGGACCTGTACCCCAGTGAGAGCCGGTGTGTGTGGGACCCGAACCCCAGTGAGAGTCAGTGTGTGCGGGACCCTTACCCCAGTGAGAGTCAATGTGTGTGGGACCCTACCCCAGTGAGAGTCTGTGTGTGGGACCTGTACCCCAGTGAGAGCCGGTGTGTGTGGGACCCGTACCCCAGTGAGAGTCAGTCTGTGCGGGACCCTTACCCCAGTGAGAGTCAATGTGTATGGGACCCTACCCCAGTGAGAATCAGTGTGTGTGGGAACCTACCTCAGTGAGAGTCAGTGTGGGTGGGACCCGTACCCCAGTGAGAGACACTGTGGGTGGGACCCGGACCCCAGTGAGAGCGAGTGTGTGTGGGACCCGTACCCCAGGGAGAGTCAGTGTGTGTGGGACCCATACCCCAGTGAGAGCAAGTGTGTGTGGGACCCTACCCCAGTGAGAGCCCGTGTGTGTGGGACCCGTACCCCAGTGAGAGTCAGTGTGTGCGGGACCCTTACCCCAGTGAGAGTCAATGTGTGTGGGACCCTACCCCATTGAGAATCAGTGTGTGTGGGAACCTACCTCAGTGAGAGTCAATGTGGGTGGGACCCGTACCCCAGTGAGAGACAGTGTGGGTGGGACCCGGACCCCAGTGAGAGCGAGTGTGTGTGGGACCCGTACCCCAGGGAGAGTCAGTGTGTGTGGGACCCATACCCCAGTGAGAGCGAGTGTGTGTGGGACCCTACCCCAGTGAGAGTCAGTGTGTGTGGGACCCATACCCCAGTGAGAGCCGGTGTGTGTGGGACCCTACCCCAGTGAGAGTCAGTGTGTGTGGGACCCATACCCGTGTGAGAGCCCGTGTGTGTGGGACCCTACCCCAGTGAGAGTCGGTGTGTGTGTGGGAACCGTACCCGAGTGAGAGTCCGTGTGTGTGGGACCCGTACCCCGATGAGAGTCTGTGTGGGACCCTACCCCAGTGAGAGTCAGTGTGTGTGGGACCCATACCCGTGTGAGAGCCCGTGTGTGTGGGACCCTACCCCAGTGAGAGTCGGTGTGTGTGTGGGAACCGTACCCGAGTGAGAGTCCGTGTGTGTGGGACCCGTACCCCAGTGAGTCAGTCTGTGTGGGACCCTACCCAAGTGAGAGCCGGTGTGTGTGGGACCCTACTCCAGTGAGAGTCAGTGTGTGTGTGAGACACGTACCCCAGTGAGAGTCAACGTGTGTGGGACCCGTACCTCAGTGAGAGTCATTGTCTGTGGGACCTGAAACCCAGTGAGAGTCAGTGTGTGTGGGACCCTACCCCAGTGAGAGTCAGTGTGTGTGGGACCCGTACCCCAGTGAGAGTCAGTGTGTGTGGGACCCGTACCCCAGTGAGAGTCAGTGTGTGTGGGACCCTACCATAGGGAGAGTCAGTGTGTGTGGGACCCGTACCCCAGTGAGATTCAGTGTGTGTGGGACCCTACCCCAGTGAGAGCCGGTGTGTGTGGGACCCGTACCTCAGTGAGAGTCAATGTGTGCGGGACCCTTACCCCAGTGAGAGTCAATGTGTATGGGACCCTACCCCAGTGAGAGTCAGTGTGTGTGGGACCCTACCCCAGTGAGAATCAGTGTGTGTGGGACTGTACCCCAGTGAGAGTCAGTGTGTGTGGGACCCTACCCCAGTGAGAGTCAGTGTGTGTGGGACCCTACCCCAGTGAGAATCAGTGTGTGTGGGAACCTACCTCAGTGAGAGTCAGTGTGGGTGGGACCCGTACCCCAGTGAGAGACACTGTGGGTGGGACCCGGACCCCAGTGAGAGCGAGTGTGTGTGGGACCCGTACCCCAGGGAGAGTCAGTGTGTGTGGGACCCATACCCCAGTGAGAGCAAGTGTGTGTGGGACCCTACCCCAGTGAGAGCCCGTGTGTGTGGGACCCGTACCCCAGTGAGAGTCAGTGTGTGCGGGACCCTTACCCCAGTGAGAGTCAATGTGTGTGGGACCCTACCCCATTGAGAATCAGTGTGTGTGGGAACCTACCTCAGTGAGAGTCAATGTGGGTGGGACCCGTACCCCAGTGAGAGACAGTGTGGGTGGGACCCGGACCCCAGTGAGAGCGAGTGTGTGTGGGACCCGTACCCCAGGGAGAGTCAGTGTGTGTGGGACCCATACCCCAGTGAGAGCGAGTGTGTGTGGGACCCTACCCCAGTGAGAGTCAGTGTGTGTGGGACCCATACCCCAGTGAGAGCCGGTGTGTGTGGGACCCTACCCCAGTGAGAGTCAGTGTGTGTGGGACCCGTATCCCAGTGAGAGTCAGTGTGTGTGGGACCCTACCCCAGTGAGAGTCAGTGTGTGTGGGACCCATACCCGTGTGAGAGCCCGTGTGTGTGGGACCCTACCCCAGTGAGAGTCGGTGTGTGTGTGGGAACCGTACCCGAGTGAGAGTCCGTGTGTGTGGGACCCGTACCCCGATGAGAGTCTGTGTGGGACCCTACCCCAGTGAGAGTCAGTGTGTGTGGGACCCATACCCGTGTGAGAGCCCGTGTGTGTGGGACCCTACCCCAGTGAGAGTCGGTGTGTGTGTGGGAACCGTACCCGAGTGAGAGTCCGTGTGTGTGGGACCCGTACCCCAGTGAGTCAGTCTGTGTGGGACCCTACCCAAGTGAGAGCCGGTGTGTGTGGGACCCTACTCCAGTGAGAGTCAGTGTGTGTGTGAGACACGTACCCCAGTGAGAGTCAACGTGTGTGGGACCCGTACCTCAGTGAGAGTCATTGTCTGTGGGACCCGTACCCCAGTGAGAGCCGGTGTGTGTGGGACCTGAAACCCAGTGAGAGTCAGTGTGTGTGGGACCCTACCCCAGTGAGAGTCAGTGTGTGTGGGACCCGTACCCCAGTGAGAGTCAGTGTGTGTGGGACCCTACCATAGGGAGAGTCAGTGTGTGTGGGAACCGTACCCCAGTGAGAGTCAGTGTGTGTGGGACCTGTACCCCAGTGAGAGCCGGTGTGTGTGGGACCCGTACCTCAGTGAGAGTCAATGTGTGCGGGACCCTTACCCCAGTGAGAGTCAATGTGGGTGGGAACCGTACCCCAGTGAGAGACAGTGTGGGTGGGACCCGGACCCGAGTGAGAGCGAGTGTGTGTGGGACCCGTACCCCAGGGAGAGTCAGTGTGTGTGGGTCCCATACCCCAGTGAGAGCAAGTGTGTGTGGGACCCTTACCCCAGTGAGAGTCAATGTGTGTGGGACCCTACCCAAGTGAGAGTCAGTGTGTGTGGGACCCGTACCACAGTGAGAGCGAGTGTGTGTGGGACCCGTACCCCAGTGAGAGTCGGTGTGTCTGGGACCCGTACCCCAGTGAGAGTCAGTGTGTGTGGGACCCTACCATCGGGAGAGTCAGTGTGTGTGGGACCCGTTCCCCAGTGAGAGTCAGTGTGTGTGGGACCCGTACCCCAGTGAGAATCAGTGTTTGTGGGACCTGTACCCCAGTGAGAGTCAGTGTGTGTGGGACCCTACCCCAGTGAGAGTCAGTGTGTGTGGGACCATACCCCAGTGAGAGTCAGTGTGTGTGGGACCCATACCCCAGTGAGAGTCAGTGTGTGTGGGACCTGTACCCCAGTGAGAGCCGGTGTGTGTGGGACCCTACCCCAGTGAGAATCAGTGTGTGTGGGAACCTACCTCAGTGAGAGTCAGTGTGGGTGGGACCCGTACCCCAGGGAGAGTCAGTGTGTGTGGGTCCCATACCCCAGTGAGAGCAAGTGTGTGTGGGATCCTACCCCAGTGAGAGTCGGTGTGTGTGGGACCCGTACCCCAGTGAGAGCGAGTGTGTGTGGGACCCGTACCCCAGTGAGAGTCGGTGTGTGTGGGACCCATACCCCAGTGAGAGCAAGTGTGTGTGGGACCCTACCCCAGTGAGAGTCAGTGTGTGTGGGACCCATACCCCAGTGAGAGCCGGTGTGTGTGGGACCCTACCCCAGTGAGAGTCAGTGTGTGTGGGACCCGTATCCCAGTGAGAGTCAGTGTGTGTGGGACCCTACCCCAGTGAGAGTCAGTGTGTGTGGGACCCATACCCGTGTGAGAGCCCGTGTGTGTGGGACCCTACCCCAGTGAGTCAGTGTGTGTGTGAGACACGTACCCCAGTGAGAGTCAACGTGTGTGGGACCCGTACCTCAGTGAGAGTCATTGTCTGTGGGACCCGTACCCCAGTGAGAGCCGGTGTGTGTGGGACCTGAAACCCAGGGACAGTCAGTGTGTGTGGGACCCTACCCCAGTGAGAGTCAGTGTGTGTGGGACCCGTACCCCAGTGAGAGTCAGTGTGTGTGGGACCCCTACCCCAGTGAGAGTCAGTGTGTGTGTGACCCGTACCCCAGTGAGAGTCAGTGTGTGTGGGACCCTACCCCAGTGAGAGTCAGTGTGTGTGGGACCTGTACCCCAGTAAGAGTCAGTGTGTGTGGGACCCGTACCCCAGTGAGAGTCAGTGTGTGTGGGACCCTACCCCAGTGAGAGTCAGTGTGTGTGGGACCTGTACCCCAGTGAGAGTCACTGTGTGTGTGACCCGTACCACAGTGAGAGTCAGTGTGTGGGACACTAACATAGGGAGAGCGAGTATGTGGGACACGTACCCCAGTGAGAGTCAGTGTGTGTGGGACCCGTACCCCAGTGAGAGTCAGTGTGTGTGGGACCCGTACCTCAGTGAGAGTCAGTGTGTTCGACCCGTACCCCAGTGAGAGCGAGTGTGTGTGAGACCCTACCATAGGGAGAGATAGTGTGTGTGGGACCCATACCCCAGTGAGAGTCAGTGTGTGTGGGACCCTACCATCGGGAGAGTCAGTGTGTGTGGGACCCGTTCCCCAGTGAAAGCGAGTGTGTGTGGGACACGTACCCCAGTGAGAGTCAGTGTGTGTGGGACCCTACCCCAGTGAGAGTCAGTGTGTGTGGGACCTGTACCCCAGTGAGAGTCGGTGTGTGTGGGACCCGTACCCCAGTGAGAGTCAGTGTGTGTGGGACCCTACCATAGGGAGAGATAGTGTGTGTGGGACCCATACCCCAGTGAGAGTCAGTGTGTGTGGGACCCTACCATCGGGAGAGTCAGTGTGTGTGGGACCCGTTCCCCAGTGAAAGCGAGTGTGTGTGGGACCCGTACCCCAGGGAGAGTCAGTGTGTGTGGGACCCTTACCCCAGTGAGAGTCAATGTGTGTGGGACCCTACCCCAGTGAGAGTCGGTGTGTGTAGGACCCTAGCCCAGTGAGAGTCGGTGTGTGTGGGACCCTACCCCAGTGAGAGCCGGTGTGTGTGGGACCCGTACCCCAGTGAGAGTCAGTGTGTGTGGGACCCTTACCCCAGTGAGAGTCAATGTGTGTGGGACCCTACCCCAGTGAGAATCGGTGTGTGTAGGACCCTACCCCAGTGAGAGTCGGTGTGTGTGGGACCCGTACCACAGTGAGAGCGAGTGTGTGTGGGACCCGTACCCCAGTGAGAGTCGGTGTGTGTGGGACCCGTACCCCAGTGAGAGTCAGTGTGTGTGGGACCCTACCATAGGGAGAGTCAGTGTGTGTGGGACCCATACCCCAGTGAGAGTCAGTGTGTGTGGGACCCTACCATCGGGAGAGTCAGTGTGTGTGGGACCCGTTCCCCAGTGAGAGTCAGTGTGTGTGGGACCCGTACCCCAGTGAGAGTCAGTGTGTGTGGGACCCGTTCCCCAGTGAGAGTCAGTGTGTGTGGGACCCTACCCCAGTGAGAGTCAGTGTTTGTGGGACCTGTACCCCAGTGAGAGTCAATGTGTGTGGGACCTGTACCCCAGTGAGAGCCGGTGTGTGTGGGACCCGTACCACAGTGAGAGTCAGTGTGTGCGGGACCCTTACCCCAGTGAGAGTCAATGTGTGTGGGACCCGTACCCCAGTGAGAGTCAGTGTGTGTGGGACCTGTACCCCAGTGAGAGCCGGTGTGTGTGGGACCCGAACCCCAGTGAGAGTCAGTGTGTGTGGGACCCGTACCCCAGTGAGAGTCAATGTGTGTGGGACCCTACCCCAGTGAGAGTCTGTGTGTGGGACCTGTACCCCAGTGAGAGCCGGTGTGTGTGGGACCCGTACCCCAGTGAGAGTCAGTCTGTGCGGGACCCTTACCCCAGTGAGAGTCAATGTGTATGGGACCCTACCCCAGTGAGAGTCAGTGTGTGTGGGACCCTACCCCAGTGAGAGTCAGTGTGTGTGGGACCCTACCCCAGTGAGAATCAGTGTGTGTGGGAACCTACCTCAGTGAGAGTCAGTGTGGGTGGGACCCGTACCCCAGTGAGAGACACTGTGGGTGGGACCCGGACCCCAGTGAGAGCGAGTGTGTGTGGGACCCGTACCCCAGGGAGAGTCAGTGTGTGTGGGACCCATACCCCAGTGAGAGCAAGTGTGTGTGGGACCCTACCCCAGTGAGAGCCCGTGTGTGTGGGACCCGTACCCCAGTGAGAGTCAGTGTGTGCGGGACCCTTACCCCAGTGAGAGTCAATGTGTGTGGGACCCTACCCCATTGAGAATCAGTGTGTGTGGGAACCTACATCAGTGAGAGTCAATGTGGGTGGGACCCGTACCCCAGTGAGAGACAGTGTGGGTGGGACCCGGACCCCAGTGAGAGCGAGTGTGTGTGGGACCCGTACCCCAGGGAGAGTCAGTGTGTGTGGGACCCATACCCCAGTGAGAGCGAGTGTGTGTGGGACCCTACCCCAGTGAGAGTCAGTGTGTGTGGGACCCATACCCCAGTGAGAGCCGGTGTGTGTGGGACCCTACCCCAGTGAGAGTCAGTGTGTGTGGGACCCGTATCCCAGTGAGAGTCAGTGTGTGTGGGACCCTACCCCAGTGAGAGTCAGTGTGTGTGGGACCCATACCCGTGTGAGAGCCCGTGTGTGTGGGACCCTACCCCAGTGAGAGTCGGTGTGTGTGTGGGAACCGTACCCGAGTGAGAGTCCGTGTGTGTGGGACCCGTACCCCGATGAGAGTCTGTGTGGGACCCTACCCCAGTGAGAGTCAGTGTGTGTGGGACCCATACCCGTGTGAGAGCCCGTGTGTGTGGGACCCTACCCCAGTGAGAGTCGGTGTGTGTGTGGGAACCGTACCCGAGTGAGAGTCCGTGTGTGTGGGACCCGTACCCCAGTGAGTCAGTCTGTGTGGGACCCTACCCAAGTGAGAGCCGGTGTGTGTGGGACCCTACTCCAGTGAGAGTCAGTGTGTGTGTGAGACACGTACCCCAGTGAGAGTCAACGTGTGTGGGACCCGCACCTCAGTGAGAGTCATTGTCTGTGGGACCCGTACCCCAGTGAGAGCCGGTGTGTGTGGGACCTGAAACCCAGTGAGAGTCAGTGTGTGTGGGACCCTACCCCAGTGAGAGTCAGTGTGTGTGGGACCCGTACCCCAGTGAGAGTCAGTGTGTGTGGGACCCTACCATAGGGAGAGTCAGTGTGTGTGGGACCCGTACCCCAGTGAGAGTCAGTGTGTGTGGGACCTGTACCCCAGTGAGAGCCGGTGTGTGTGGGACCCGTACCTCAGTGAGAGTCAATGTGTGCGGGACCCTTACCCCAGTGAGAGTCAATGTGTGTGGGACCCTACCACAGTGAGAGTCAGTGTGTGTGGGACCCTACCCCAGTGAGAATCAGTGTGTGTGGGAACCTACCTCAGTGAGAGTCAGTGTGGGTGGGAACCGCACCCCAGTGAGAGACAGTGTGGGTGGGACCCGGACCCGAGTGAGAGCGAGTGTGTGTGGGACCCGTACCCCAGGGAGAGTCAGTGTGTGTGGGTCCCATACCCCAGTGAGAGCAAGTGTGTGTGGGACCCTTACCCCAGTGAGAGTCAATGTGTGTGGGACCCTACCCAAGTGAGAGTCAGTGTGTGTGGGACCCGTACCACAGTGAGAGTCAGTGTGTGTGGGACCCTACCATCGGGAGAGTCAGTGTGTGTGGGACCCGTTCCCCAGTGAGAGTCAGTGTGTGTGGGACCCGTACCCCAGTGAGAGTCAGTGTTTGTGGGACCTGTACCCCAGTGAGAGTCACTGTGTGTGGGAGCCTTACCCCAGTGAGAGTGAATGTGTGTGGGACCCTACCCCAGTGAGAGTCAGTGTGTGTGGGACCCTACCCCAGTGAGAGTCAGTGTGTGTGGGACCATACCCCAGTGAGAGTCAGTGTGTGTGGGACCCATACCCCAGTGAGAGTCAGTGTGTGTGGGACCTGTACCCCAGTGAGAGCCGGTGTGTGTGGGACCCTACCCCAGTGAGAATCAGTGTGTGTGGGAACCTACCTCAGTGAGAGTCAGTGTGGGTGGGACCCGTACCCCAGGGAGAGTCAGTGTGTGTGGGTCCCATACCCCAGTGAGAGCAAGTGTGTGTGGGATCCTACCCCAGTGAGAGTCGGTGTGTGTGGGACCCGTACCCCAGTGAGAGCGAGTGTGTGTGGGACCCGTACCCCAGTGAGAGTCGGTGTGTGTGGGACCCATACCCCAGTGAGAGTCGGTGTGTGTGTGGGAACCGTACCCCAGTGAGTCAGTCTGTGTGGGACCCATACCCCAGTGAGAGCCGGTGTGTGTGGGACCCTACCCCAGTGAGAGTCAGTGTGTGTGGGACCCGTATCCCAGTGAGAGTCAGTGTGTGTGGGACCCTACCCCAGTGAGAGTCAGTGTGTGTGGGACCCATACCCGTGTGAGAGCCCGTGTGTGTGGGACCCTACCCCAGTGAGAGTCGGTGTGTGTGTGGGAACCGTACCCGAGTGAGAGTCCGTGTGTGTGGGACCCGTACCCCGATGAGAGTCTGTGTGGGACCCTACCCCAGTGAGAGTCAGTGTGTGTGGGACCCATACCCGTGTGAGAGTCAGTGTGTGTGGGACCCTACCCCAGTGAGAGTCGGTGTGTGTGTGGGAACCGTACCCGAGTGAGAGTCCGTGTGTGTGGG
This sequence comes from Pristiophorus japonicus, assembly GCF_044704955.1. Lineage (NCBI taxonomy): Eukaryota > Metazoa > Chordata > Chondrichthyes > Pristiophoridae > Pristiophorus > Pristiophorus japonicus. Next base: position 2,163,591 of record NC_092010.1, read on the forward strand.
ACCCGTACCCCGATGAGAGTCTGTGTGGGACCCTACCCCAGTGAGAGTCAGTGTGTGTGGGACCCATACCCGTGTGAGAGCCCGTGTGTGTGGGACCCTACCCCAGTGAGAGTCGGTGTGTGTGTGGGAACCGTACCCGAGTGAGAGTCCGTGTGTGTGGGACCCGTACCCCAGTGAGTCAGTCTGTGTGGGACCCTACCCAAGTGAGAGCCGGTGTGTGTGGGACCCTACTCCAGTGAGAGTCAGTGTGTGTGTGAGACACGTACCCCAGTGAGAGTCAACGTGTGTGGGACCCGTACCTCAGTGAGAGTCATTGTCTGTGGGACCCGTACCCCAGTGAGAGTCAGTGTGTGTGGGACCCGTACCCCAGTGAGAGTCAGTGTGTGTGGGACCTGTACCCCAGTGAGAGCCGGTGTGTGTGGGACCCGTACCTCAGTGAGAGTCAATGTGTGCGGGACCCTTACCCCAGTGAGAGTCAATGTGTGTGGGACCCTACCACAGTGAGAGTCAGTGTGTGTGGGACCCTACCCCAGTGAGAATCAGTGTGTGTGGGAACCTACCTCAGTGAGAGTCAGTGTGGGTGGGAACCGTACCCCAGTGAGAGACAGTGTGGGTGGGACCCGGACCCGAGTGAGAGCGAGTGTGTGTGGGACCCGTACCCCAGGGAGAGTCAGTGTGTGTGGGTCCCATACCCCAGTGAGAGCAAGTGTGTGTGGGACCCTTACCCCAGTGAGAGTCAATGTGTGTGGGACCCTACCCAAGTGAGAGTCAGTGTGTGTGGGACCCGTACCACAGTGAGAGCGAGTGTGTGTGGGACCCGTACCCCAGTGAGAGTCGGTGTGTCTGGGACCCGTACCCCAGTGAGAGTCAGTGTGTGTGGGACCCGTACCCCAGTGAGAGTCAGTGTTTGTGGGACCTGTACCCCAGTGAGAGTCACTGTGTGTGGGAGCCTTACCCCAGTGAGAGTGAATGTGTGTGGGACCCTACCCCAGTGAGAGTCAGTGTGTGTGGGACCCTACCCCAGTGAGAGTCAGTGTGTGTGGGACCATACCCCAGTGAGAGTCAGTGTGTGTGGGACCCATACCCCAGTGAGAGTCAGTGTGTGTGGGACCTGTACCCCAGTGAGAGCCGGTGTGTGTGGGACCCTACCCCAGTGAGAATCAGTGTGTGTGGGAACCTACCTCAGTGAGAGTCAGTGTGGGTGGGACCCGTACCCCAGGGAGAGTCAGTGTGTGTGGGTCCCATACCCCAGTGAGAGCAAGTGTGTGTGGGACCCTACCCCAGTGAGAGTCAGTGTGTGTGGGTCCCATACCCCAGTGAGAGCAAGTGTGTGTGGGACCCTACCCCAGTGAGAGTCAGTGTGTGTGGGACCCATACCCCAGTGAGAGCCGGTGTGTGTGGGACCCTACCCCAGGGAGAGTCAGTGTGTGTGGGTCCCATACCCCAGTGAGAGCAAGTGTGTGTGGGACCCTACCCCAGTGAGAGTCAGTGTGTGTGGGACCCATACCCCAGTGAGAGCGAGTGTGTGTGGGACGTACCCCAGTGAGAGTCGGTGTGTGTGGGACCCATACCCCAGTGAGAGCAAGTGTGTGTGGGACCCTACCCCAGTGAGAGTCAGTGTGTGTGGGACCCATACCCCAGTGAGAGCCGGTGTGTGTGGGACCCTACCCCAGTGAGAGTCAGTGTGTGTGGGACCCGTATCCCAGTGAGAGTCAGTGTGTGTGGGACCCTACCCCAGTGAGAGTCAGTGTGTGTGGGACCCATACCCGTGTGAGAGCCCGTGTGTGTGGGACCCTACCCCAGTGAGTCAGTGTGTGTGTGAGACACGTACCCCAGTGAGAGTCAACGTGTGTGGGACCCGTACCTCAGTGAGAGTCATTGTCTGTGGGACCGGTACCCCAGTGAGAGCCGGTGTGTGTGGGACCTGAAACCCAGGGACAGTCAGTGTGTGTGGGACCCTACCCCAGTGAGAGTCAGTGTGTGTGGGACCCGTACCCCAGTGAGAGTCAGTGTGTGTGGGACCCCTACCCCAGTGAGAGTCAGTGTGTGTGTGACCCGTACCCCAGTGAGAGTCAGTGTGTGTGGGACCCTACCCCAGTGAGAGTCAGTGTGTGTGGGACCTGTACCCCAGTAAGAGTCAGTGTGTGTGGGACCCGTACCCCAGTGAGAGTCAGTGTGTGTGGGACCCTACCCCAGTGAGAGTCAGTGTGTGTGGGACCTGTACCCCAGTGAGAGTCACTGTGTGTGTGACCCGTACCACAGTGAGAGTCAGTGTGTGGGACACTAGCATAGGGAGAGCGAGTATGTGGGACACGTACCCCAGTGAGAGTCAGTGTGTGTGGGACCCGTACCCCAGTGAGAGTCAGTGTGTGTGGGACCCGTACCTCAGTGAGAGTCAGTGTGTTCGACCCGTACCCCAGTGAGAGCGAGTGTGTGTGAGACCCGTACCCCAGTGAGATTCGGTGTGTGTGGGACCCGTACCCCAGTGAGAGTCAGTGTGTGTGGGACCCTACCCCAGTGAGAGTCAGTGTGTGTGGGACCCATACCCGTGTGAGAGCCCGTGTGTGTGGGACCCTACCCCAGTGAGTCAGTGTGTGTGTGAGACACGTACCCCAGTGAGAGTCAGTGTGTGTGGGACCCTACAATAGGGAGAGCGAGTATGTGGGACCCGTACTCCAGTGAGAGTCAGTGTGTGTGGGACCCATTCCCCAGTGAGAGTCAGTGTGTGTGATACCCGTACGCCAGTGAGAGTCGGTGTGTGTGGGACCTATACCCTTGTGAGAGCCGGTGTGTGTGGGACCTGTGCCCCAGTGAGAGTCAGTATGTGTGGGACCCTGCCCCAGTGAGAGTCAGTGTGTGTAGGACCTGTACCCCAGTGAGAGCCGGTGTGTGTGGGACCTGTACCCCAGTGAGAGTCAGTGTGTGTGGGACCCGTACCCCAGTGAGAGTCAGTGTATGTGGGACCTGTACCCCAGTGAGAGTCAGTGTGTGTGGGACCCATACCCAAGTGAGAGTCATTGTTTTTGGGACCCGTACCGAAGTGAGAGTCAGTGTGTGTGGGAGCCGTACCCCAGTGAGAGTCAGTGTGTGTGGGACCCTACCATAGGGAGAGCGAGTATGTGGGACCCATACCCCAGTGAGAGTCAGTGTGTGTGGGACCCGTACCCCAGTGAGAGTCAGTGTGGGTGGGACCCGTACTCCAGTGAGAGTCGGTGTGTGTGGGACCCGTACCCCAGTGAGAGTCGGTGTGTGTGGGACCCGTACCCCAGTGAGAGCGAGTGTGTGTGGGACGCGTACCCCAATGAGAGTCGTGTGTGGGACCCTTACCCCAGTGAGAGTCTGTGTGTGTGGGACTCTACCATAGGGAGAATTAGTGTGTGTGGGACCCATACCCCAGTGAGAGCGAGTGTGTGTGGGACCCTAACCCACTGAGAGTCAGTGTGTGTGTGATCCGTACCCAAGTGAGAGTCAGTGTATGTGCGACCCGTACGCCAGTGAGAGTCAGTGTGTGTGGGACCCTACCATAGGGAGAGTTAGTGTGTGTGGGACCCATACCCCAGTGAGAGTCAGTGTGTGTGGGACCCATACCCCAGTGAGAGCCGGTGTGTGTGGGACCTGTACCCCAGTGAGAGCCGGTGTGTGTGGGACCTGTAACCCTGTGAGAGTCAGTGTGTGTGTGAGACACGTAGCCCAGTGAGAGTCAATGTGTGTGGGACCCGTACCCCAGTGAGAGTCAGTGTGTGTGGGAGCCTACCCCAGTGAGAGCGAGTGTGTGTGGGACCCCACCCCAGTGAGAGTATGTGTGTGTGGGACACGTACCCCAGTGAGAGCGAGTGTGTGTGGGACCCGTACCCCAGTGAGAGTCGGTGTGTTTTGGACCCGTACCCCAGTGAAAGTCGGTGTGTGTGGGACCCAACCAGAGGGAGAGTCAGTGTGTGTGGGACCCTATCCCAGTGAGAGTCAGTGTTTGTGGGACCCGTACCCAAGTGAGAGTCAGTGTGTGTGGGAGCCGTACCCCAGTGAGAGTCAGTGTGTGTGGGACCCTACACTAGGGAGAGCGAGTATGTGGGAACCGTACCCCAGTGAGAGTCAGTGTGTGTGGGACCCGTACCCCAGTGAGAGTCAGTGTGTGTCGGACCTTAGCCCAGTGAGAGTCAGTGGGTGTGGGACCAATACCACAGTGAGAGCCGGTGTGTATGGGACCCGTACCCCAGTGAGAGTCAGTGTGTGTGGCACTCGTACCCCAGTGAGAGCGAGTGTGTGTGGGACCCGTACCCCAGTGAGAGTCAGTGTGTGTGGGACCTGTACCCATGTGAGAGCCGGTGTGTGTGGGACCTTTACCCCAGTGAGAGTCAGTGTGTGTGGGACCTGTACCCAGGTGAGAGCCGGTGTGTGTGGGACCTTTACCCCAGTGAGAGTCGGTGTGTGTGGGACCCGTACCCCAGTGAGAGTCAGTGTGTGTGGGACCCGACCATATGGAGAGCGAGTATGTGGGACCCGGACCCCAGTGAGAGTCAGTGTGTGTGGGACCTGTACCCCAATGAGAGTCGGTGTGTGTGTGAGACACGTAGCCCAGTGAGAGTCAGTGTGTGTGGGACCCGTACCCCAGTGAGAATCAGTGTGTGTGGGAACCGTTCTCCAGTGAGAGCGAGTGTGTGTGGGACCCTACCCCAGTGAGAGTATGTGTGTGTGGGACCCGTACCCCAGTGAGAATCAGTGTGTGTGGGACCCGTACCCCAGTGAGAGTCAGTGTGTGTGGGACCCGTACCCCAGTGAGAGTCAGTGTGTGTGGGACCCTACCCCAGTGAGAGTATGTGTGTGTGGGACCCGTACCCCAGTGAGAATCAGTGTGTGTGGGACCCGTACCCCAGTGAGAGTCGGTGTGTGTGGGACCCGTACCCCAGTGAGAGTCAGTGTGTGTGGCACCCGTACCTCAGTGAGAGTCAGTGTGCGTGGGACCCGTACCCCAGTGAGTGTCAAACTGTGTGGGACCCTTACCCCAGTGAGAGTCGGTGTGTGTGGGAATGTACCCCAGTGAGAGTCAGTGTGTGTGGGACCCGTACCCCAGTGAGAGTCGGTGTGTGTGGGACCCGTACCCCAGTGAGAGTCGGTGTGTGTGGGACCCGTACCCCAGTGAGAGTCGGTGTGTGTGGGACCCGTACCCCAGTGAGAGTCGGTGTGTGTGGGACCCGTACCCCAGTGAGAGTCGTTGTGTGTGGGACACGTACCCCAGTGAGAGTCGGTGTGTGTGGGATCCGTACCCCAGTGAGAGTCGGTATGTGTGGGACCCGTACCCCAGTGAGAGTCGGTGTGTGTGGGACACGTACCCCAGTGAGAGAGCTTTCTCAATATGCCAGTCTAAGCCACCTTTTCTATTCTTGCACCTTTGCAGGTTGGGTTGAACGGGAAACCTACTACTGAATCTCTTATCACCTTGACATCGCTGCCACACTCAGTACACGCCCTTTCTCCTCCAACCTACGACCCCAGCTTGTTGACGGACCGGGAAAGCCTGACGAGAGAAGCCTTCAGCTGGGAGAAGTGCCCCCGAGCCGCCTCCCAACTTCCCCTCCGAACTTTGAGTTAACCCCTCCTCTCCCGCCGAAGCCCCTCCGATGCCACGTCGCGACTCCGTTCGGGAAGAGCTGTGCGTCTCGGGGACCCTGGGGGCCCCGGCTCTCGCGGCGGCGCCCTCTCCCTCCCTCCGCGGGGGCTCAGTTTCCGCCGTGCGCCGCGGGAGTTGGGGAGGGAGGGGGCGTGGCTGAGCATGGAATTTTTACTTTTCAGTCTCGAAGCGCCTGTGCTTCCCTCTGCCGCCGGGACAATGTGTGTGGGGCCGTGCGTCGTCAGTGTGTCGTCTCCCCCTCTCTCGCCAATTCCACCTCCGCCCCTTCATTTTCTAATCCACATCCACGGTCGATTGGAACCGAGCAGCACGTGAACGAAAGGGAACGAGGGAGAGAGGAAGAGAGAGAGAGAGAGAGAAATAAAAATAGAGAGCCCACGTCGTACACTTGAATCCCCGGCCTCAGTAACACAGACCCCTGCCCTAATAATACACAGACACTCCCCCCTCACCCACGGTAACAAACAGATTCTTGTATGTCTCACTGTGCTGGGCGAATCCTTGATCCAGAGCTTTACCCAGTAAAATTCCGTCAAGGACCTCGGGCAAAGCGCTAAATACTGCTGCTGGAATCTGAACTGAAAACGGAAAATGAATGAAATACTCAGGAGGTCAGGCAGCATCCGGGGAGAGAAAAATGGAGTTGACGTCTCAGGTCGACGACCCGACTTGGTCAAGGGTCACCGACCTATAACGTTAACTCTGTTTCTCTCTCCACAAAGCCCTCGGGCTCCCTGCCTGACTGGCCTCAGCACCCGCGATGAATCACGGATCGATTAAATGGGTTTAAATCCCTCGGTTGCCTCTTCACGATTGGCCTGGAACCCCCACCACCCCGAGCTCGACCCACCCGACCCCTGACCCCTCGCCTCCCCCGTTGCGGACTAGTCACCTTCACAGGAATTAACGTACAAGTTGGAGCTCACCGTCTCTCCGGTGTCCGAGGTCACAGGCCCCGAACCTAAGCGCATACGTGACGCGTTGGTTCGTGCTTTGTAGGTTGACTATAGAAACCCGGCATTAAACAATTCGACCTCCTGCCGGCGAGCTGGGCCCCATTCCGTCCCTGCTCCTCTTCCCCACTTCCAGGACCATCCGCCCAATCCCGGCTCACAGTCACAGCTCGGGCAACTCCCAGAGTCCTCCAGTCCTCCACCAGCGTCACCCGGGCAACTCCCAGCGTCCCCCGGGGCAACTCCCAGTGTCCGCCGGGGCAATTCCCAGCGTCCACCGGGGCAACTGCCAGCATCCCCCGGGGCAACTCCCAGTGTTCGTCGGGGCAATTCCCAGCGTCCACCGGGGCAACTCCCATTGTTTGTCGGGGCAATTCACAGCGTCCCCCGGGGCAATTCCCAGCATTCCCCGGGGCAACTGCCAGCATCCACCGGGGCAACTCCCAGCATCCCCCAGGGCAACTCCCATTGTTTGCCGGGGCAACTCCCATTGTTTGCCGGGGCAACTCCCAGCGTCCCCCGGGGCAACTGCCAGCGTCCACCGGGGCAACTCCCAGCATCCCCCGGGGCAACTCCCAGTGTTCGCCGGGGCAATTCCCAGCATCCTTCGTGGCAACTCCCGGGGTCTCCCGGGGCAATTCCCAGCGTCCCCCGGGGCAACTCCCAGCATCCCACGGGGCAACTCCCAGCATCCCCCGGGGCAACTCCCAGGGAACTCCTGGGGTCCCCTGGGGTGGCAGCAGCAGCTTACGTTTAAATACCAGGCCAGGCCCACGTCTGATTTTCCCCCACCTCCCACTCCCGGGCCCGTGTCCAACCGCCAAGCCTGTGTTGGATCAGAGGCCTTCGCCTCCCCTTGCCCAGCCCAGCGAACGCAGACCACAGGCCGAGGTCCCAGAAAAGTCCAGCGCTGTAGTTAGAGATTTCAGAATGTGTGCGTGTGTGTAGTGATGAGAGAGAGAGAGAGCACGAGTGAGACACACGGGATTCTGCAGGACGCTTCCTCATGTCAAAGTGTGCGGGGACTCTCCTTCCCATGTTTACAGCGGTCCCATCACTAATTTACTCTGTGACGGTGTCCCGACACAAGACAGGCCTCCACCTAGGACTTTGTAAGGGGGGTGGTGTGTCGATACCACTTCTCCCACCCTCCGCTGTGTGTGTGTGTGTGTGTGTGTGTTTATGTGTGTGTATGTGCGCGCGTGCATGCGAGTGCGAGAGAGAGAGAGGGAGACGAACGGCGGGTGGGGGGGTTGGGAGTGGGAATTCATGGCCTCGTTCCCTGGAATCGGAGGGGCTCCTGCCCCCAGTTACTGGCTGTTCAACTGTTTGTGTAGGTGTGTGATGTTGTGATGTCATCCCCCCCCTCCCCTTGTGCTTGCACTCTGTCCAAACTTCTGTATTAGAAACAGAAGCTCAGTGTACTCTTCAATGACAAAATAAAACCGACAGTTTAATACAACCAAACCCCGCCTCTCACGCTTGCTTTTCATTGAGTCCGTGAGTGTTTGCTCAATGCAGTAAATACTGGCAGTCAATCATTAAAGCTTTGATATTAAATAAACCTCATTACCTACCTCTCAAACGGTTCTCCTCTTGGCTTAATAACCCAGCCCGGTGTGGGACTGAGCCTCCCACACACACAGCAGGAAAGGCCCAGGCTGCATTCTCGGCCTGTGCCTCGCCCGGTGTACAATGGGCCACAGTAGCTTCAGCTCGGGAGCGGAAAACAAACTCCAGCAGGGTCACGGCTCCTGATCGTTGCACTCTGACCTCTGACCTCTGCTGGCATTGAGCGGGGGGGCTGTGCCCCCCCCCCCACCCCTCTCCCAGGTTAGATATCCTGCTCTAAAGCTCTTCTCTGTGATGAAGCAACTAATCTGTGCACAGCAAGGTCCCACAAGAACAATGAGACAAATGGGCTATTATGTGCTTCATGATGTCAGTTGAGGCATAAACATTGGCCCAAGACTCCAGAGAGAACTCCCTGCTCTTCTTGGAAATAGTGCCCCGGGATCTTTTAGGTCCATGTGAGAGGGTAGACATGGCCTCGGTTTAACGTCTCACCCAAAAGACGGCACCTTTGACAGTGCAGCACTCCTTCAGCTCTGCACTAGAGTGTCAGTCTGGATACTGTACATTACGTCTTTGGAGTCAGGATTGAACCCACGACCTTCTAAGTCTGAGGTTAGATAATGCAAAGTAAAGCTCCCTCTACACTGTCCCATCAAACACTCCCAGGTCAGGTACAGCACGGGTTAGATACAGAGTAAAGCTCCCTCTACACTGTCCCATCAAACACTCCCAGGGCAAGTACAGCACGGGTTAGATACAGAGTAAAGCTCCCTCTACACTGTCCCATCAAACACTCCCAGGGCAGGTACAGGAGGTTAGATACAGAGTAAAGCTCCCTCTACACTGTCCCATCAAACACTACCAGGGCAGGTACAGCACGGGGTTACATACAGAATAAAGCTCCCTCTACACTGTCCCATCAAACACTCCCAGGGCAGGTACAGGGGGGTTAGATACAGAGTAAAGCTCCTTCTACACTGTCCCATCAAACACTCCCAAGGCAGGTACAGCACGGGTTAGATACAGAGTAAAGCTCCCTCTACACTGTCCCATCAAACACTCCCAGGGCAGGTACAGGAGGTTAGATACAGAGTAAAGCTGCCTCTACACTGTCCCATCAAACACTCCCAGGGCAGGTACAGCACAGGTTAGATACAGAGTAAAGCTTCCTCTACACTGTCCCATCAAACACTCCCAGGGCAGGTATAGTACGGGTTAGATACAGAGTAAAGCTGCCTCTACACTGTCCCATCAAACACTCCCAGGGCAGGTACAGCACAGGTTAGATACAGAGTAAAGCTTCCTCTACACTGTCCCATCAAACACTCCCAGGGCAGGTATAGTACGGGTTAGATACAGAGTAAAGCTGCCTCTACACTGTCCCATCAAACACTCCCAGGGCAGGTACAGCACGGGGTTAGATACAGAGTAAAGCTCCCTGGCAAAGTATCCTATGATGGAGAGGCACCCGAGCTGCCACTGTAGATTGTACCAGGTGACGGGCCAACGCTGCTTGGCAGAAGTCGGATGGGGAAGAATCGGTGGAACTGGGAAGACATCAAAGTATTATCGTCAGTGGACAATGCTTCCTGTGCTCAAGTGCTGAGCAAGTTCTCAGCTTTATTTGAACCAGGCATCGGCAACGTCACAGGCAACAAAGTACAGATCCACTTGGTCTCCAAGGCACGGTCCATTCATCACAAAGGTCGAGCGGTCCCCTACATGAGGTTGCATATACGTCCAGAAGCCTATCAAAGGCCGAAAGAGGCTACAGCATGGTTGAAAAGGAGGCTTTAGCCTGTGTTTACAGTGTAAAAAAGATGGCCCAATATTTGTTTGGACTCAGGTTCGAGTTAGAGATGGACCACAAGCCCCTAATCTCACTGCTTTTGGAAAGCAAAGACAAAAACACCAATGCTTCGTCTCAAATCCAAAGATGGGTACTAGCACTGTCTGCCTACGACTATGTGATCTGCCACAGGTCAGGCACTGAAAACTGCGCCGATGACCTCAGCCGACTACCGTTGCCCACCACCAGGGTGGAAACGGCGCAGCCCGCAGACCTGTTACTGGCCATGGATACCTTTGATAGCGAAGGGCCACCCATAATGGCCCGCCAAATTAAGACCTGCACCAGCCAGGATTCTCTACTATCCCTTGTAAAAAGTTGCGTGCTCAATGGGAGCTGGTCAGTGGTCCCTAGAGACATGCAAGTCGAGATCAAGCCGTTTCACCGTCGTAAAGACAAAATATCGATCCATTCAGATTGCCTCTTATGGGGTAACCGCGTTATCTTGCCAATGAAAGGCAGGGAAGCCTTCATATGTGACCTACACAGCACCCACCCAGGCATAGTCATGATGAAGGCTATCGCCAGGTCCCACGTCTGGTGGCCAGGCATTGACTCGGACCTAGAGTCATGTGTGCACCAGTGTAACACGTGCTCACAACTGAGCAATGCTCCCAGAGAGGCTCCACTTCGTCTCTGGTCCTGCCCCTCAAAACCATGGTCCAGGATCCATGTGGATTATGCGGGCTCCTTTCTGGGAAAGATGTTCCTGGTTGTTGTGGACGCCTATTCCAAATGGATTGAATATCGTTATAATGGCATCCAGCACGTCCGCAGCCACCATTGAAAGCCTCAGGGCCATGTTTGCCACCCATGGCTTACCCGACATTCTTGTCAGCGACAATGGTCCGTGTTTCACCAGCTCGGAATTCAAAGAATTCATGACCAATAATGGCATCCAGCAAGTCAGATCTGGCCCGTTCAAGCCCGCATTCAACGGCCAAGTGGAGTGGGCAGTTCAAACCATAAAGCAGAGCTTGAAACGTGCCACAGAGGGCTCCTTACAAACCCGCCTGTCCCGGGTACTGCTCAGCTACAGGACATGACCCCACTCACTTGCTGAGGTTCCCCCTGCAGAATTACTAATGAAACGAGCACTCAAAACCAGGCTCTCCTGAGTACACCCTGACCTTAGTGATCAGGTGGAAACCAGGCATTACCAGCAAAACACGTACCATGATCGCGCGGCTGTATCACGCACCATCACTGTAAATGACCTTGTGTTTGTGCTGAATTACGGTCAAGGCCCCAAATGGGTCGCCGGCACTGTATTAGCCAAGGAGGGGAATAGAGTGTTTGTTGTCAAACTGCTTAACGGTCAAATGTGCACAAAAGATTTGGACCAAAGCAAATTCCGATTCACACATAACTAGGAACCACCGGAAGAGAACCGCATCTTCAGCGACCCACCAACAAACGCCCAATAGACAACAGACCTCGCTGCCAACCATGAGGATGATCCCACCATCCCCAACGTACAGCCCAACTAGTCGCACGGCAAGACAGCAGTGGCCCAACCAACTCACCCAGGCCAGAAGCGACACTCACCAGGGAGTACAGGGCTCCGGTTCACCTTAACCGGTAATCAACTCGCATCAAAGACTTTGGGGGGGAATGATGTCATGTACGCAAACTCTTTGTATTCACGATGTAACTATGCAAGAGGTACCACCGGAGGGCGCTGCTGCCCAGGGGTTTCCTGCCCTGGTGTGCAGGGGCATATAAAAGGCAGCCAGCCATGCTGCCCCTCACTTTGTAGTCATATTAAATGGACTGAAGTCACACAGCTGTTACTCACAGTACAAGGCCTCGTGGAGTTATTCGATGGTAATTGCAGACATAATAGAGTAAAGCTCCTTCTACACTGTCCCATCAAACACTCCCAGGGCAGGTACAGCACACGGTTAGATACAGAGTAAAGCTCCTTCTACACTGTCCCATCAAACACTCCCAGGGCAGGTACAGGGGGTTAGATACAGAGTAAAGCTCCTTCTACACTGTCCCATCAAACACTCCCAGGGCAGGTACAGCACGGGTTAGATACAGAGTAAAGCTCCCTCTACACTGTCCCATCAAACACTCCCAGGGCAGGTGAATAAGGTGATGGCAGGAAAAAGTAGAAAAAAGCCTGAGTTAAAGGCACTATATCTGAATGCACAAAGCATTCACAACAAAATAGATGAACCAATAGCGGAGATAGCAATGAATAGGTTTGATTTAATGGCCATTACAGAGACGTGGTTGCAAAGTGACCAAGTTGGGAACTAAATATTCCGGGATACTTAACTTTTAGAAGAGATAAGGAAACTAGAAAAGGAGGAGGGAATATTTAGCCCTGATAACAAAGGATGGGATAAAGACAGTGGAGAGAAAGGATCTTAGCTCCGAAAATCAAAAAGTATACTCAGTTTGGGTGGAGCTAAGAAACAGCAAGGGGCAGAAAACATTGGTGGGAGTTGTTTATAGGTCCCCAAACATTAGCGGTAATGTAGGGTACAGTATAAATCAGGAAATTAGAGGTGCATGTAACAAGGGTAATACAATAATCATGGGGGACTTTAATCTACATATAGTCTGGGCAAACCAAATTTGCAGTATGGTGTGGAGGATGAATTCGTGGAATGTATACAAGATGGTTTTCTAGATCAGTATGTTGAGGAACCAATGAGAGAACAGCTATTTTAGATCTAATATTGTGCCATGATTAGGGTTAATTAATAATCTTGTAGTAAAGGAGCCTTCAGGGAAGAGTGACCATAATATGGTAGAACTAAGTTTGAAAATGATTTAGTTAAATCTGAAAGTCGGGTCTCAAATCTAAAGAAAGCAAACTATGTAGTTATGAGGGGTGAGTTGGCTAAGGTAGATTGGGAAACTACTTTAAAAAGGTATGACGGTAGACAAGCAATGGCTAGCATTTAAATAATTTATACATAATTTACAGCAAACACACATTCCTTTAAGGTACAAAAACTCCACAGGAAAAGTGGTCCAACTGTGGCTAACAAGAGAAGTTAAAGATAGTATTCGATCAAAGGCAGAGACCTATAATGTTGCCAAAAAGAGCAGTAAGCCTGAGGATTGAGAGGATTTTAGAATTCAGCAAAGGAGGACCAAGAAATTGATAAAGAAAGGGAAAATAGAACGAGAGTAAACTAGCGAGAGACATAAAAACAGACGGTAAAAGCTTCTACAGGTATGTAAAAAGGAAAGGATTAGCGAAAGTAAATGTGAGTCCCTTACAGGCTGAGACAGGAGCAATTATAATGGGGAATAAGGAAATGGCAGTGAAATTAAACACATACTTTGAGTCTGTCTTCACGGAAGAAGACGCAAAAAATCCTCTCGGAAATAGGGCTCGAATTTGGTGAAACACAAGTTCCACCCATTTTTCAGCAGCCCCGAGGTGGCACCTACCTTTTTTCCGCCCACTGCCACCGGGTCCCGTCAGGAGCCACTTTCGGCTCTGTTGTGTGGGCGGCAATGGCAGTGGCAGTCGCCGGGTGGAAGCGGGAGTGAGCCGTCGGCATTGTCAGTGTGCGGTAGTTGGAGGCCTCTCCACTTGGGGATCTTCGGAGGGCCTCCAATGTGCATGCGCGAGACTTCGCCATTTTTTTGTTGTCGTTTTTGTCTCCCGACGTGTTGTCATTTCGGGCCCGTTTGAGGCTGATTGCTGTACTGCGCATGTGCATAAAGACACACCACTTTATTCCACCCGTGAGTGTGAGATGGGAGAGGAGAGAGTTGGAGGCTGGAGAGGAGAGAGCTAGAGGTTGGAGGTTGGAGAGGAGAGAGTTGGAGAGGGGAGAGTTGACATTTGAGAGGGTGCAGTCTGAGCTGCAGAGGGGACAGGCTGAGCTGCAGAGGGGACAGGCTGAGCTGCAGAGGGAGCAGTCTAGAAACATAGAAACATAGAAAATAGATGCAGGAGCAGGCCATTTGGCCCATCGAGCCTGCACCACCATTCAATATGATCATGGCTGATCATGCAACTTTAGTACCCCATTCCTGTTTTCTCTCCATACCCCTTGATCCCTTTAGCCGTGAAGGCCACATCTAACTCCCTTTTGAAGATATCTAATGAACTGGCCTCAACAACTTTCTGTGGTAAAGAATTCCACAGGTTCACCACTCTCTGGGTGAAGAAGTTTCTCCTCATCTCGGTCCTAAATGGCTTTCCCCTTATCCTTAGACTGTGAACCCTGGTCCTGGACTTCCCCAACATTGGGAACATTCTTCTTGCATCTAACCTGTCCAGTCCCGTCAGAATTTTGTATGTTTCTATGAGGTCCCCTCTCATTCTTCCAAATTCCATTGAATATAAGCCTAGTCGATCCAGTCTCTCTTCATACGTCAGTCCCGCCATCCCGGGAATCAGTCTGGTGAACCTTTGCTGCACTCCCTCAATAGCAAGAATGTCCTTCCTCAAGTTAGGAAACCAAAACTGTACACAATATCCAAGGTGTGGCCTCACGAAGGCCCTGTACAACTGCAGTAAGACCTCCCTGCTCCTATACTCGAATCCTCTTGCTATGAAGGCCAACATACCATTTGCCTTCTTCACCGCCTGTTGTACCTGCATGCCAACCTTCAATGACTGATGAACCATGACACCCAGGTCTCGTTGCGCCTCCCCTTTTCCTAATCTGTCACCATTCAGATAATAGTCTGCCTTTGTGTTTTTGCCCCCAAAGTGGATAACCTCACATTTATCCACATTATACTGCATCTGCCATGCATTTGCCCACTCACCTAACCTGTCCAAGTCACCCTGCAGCCTCTTAGCATCCTCCTCACAGCTCACACTGCCACCCAGCTTATTGTCTTCTGCAAACTTGGAGAAATGACATTCAATTCCTTCATCTAAATCATTAATGTATATTGTAAATAGCTGGGGTCCCAGCACTTAACCTTGCAGTATCCCACTAATCACTGCCTGCCATTCTGAAAAGAACCCGTTTATTCCCACTCTTTGCTTCCTGTCTGCCAACCAGTTCTTTATCCACATCAATACATTACCCCAATACCATGTGCTTTAATTTGCACACTAATCTCTTGTGTGGGACCTTGTCAAAAGTCTTTTGAAAGTCCAAATACACCACATCCACTGGTTCTCCCTTGTCCACTCGACTAGTTACATCCTCAAAAAATTCTAGAAGATTTGTCAAGCATGATTTCACTTTTATAAATCCATGCTGACTTGGACCGATCCTGTCACTGCTTTCCAAATGCGCTGCTATTACATCTTTAATAATTGATTCCACTACCGATATCAGGCTAACTGGTCTATAATTCCCTGTTTTCTCTCCCTCCTTTTTTAAAAAGTGGGGTTACATCAGCTACCCTCCAACCCATAAGAACTGATCTAGAGTCTATAGAATGTTGGAAAATGACCATCAATGCATCCAGTATTTCTAGGTCCACTTCCTTAAGTACTCTGGGATGCAGACTATCAGGCCCTGGAGATTTATCAGCCTTCAATCCCATCAATTTCCCTAACACAATTTCCTGACTAATAAGGATTTCCTTCAGTTCCTCCTTCTCGCTAGACCCTCGGTCCCCCAGTATTTCCGGAAGGTTATTTGTGTCTTCCTTAGTGAAGACAGAACCAAAGTATTTGTTCAATTGGTCTGCCATTGCTTTGTTCCCCATTATAAATTCACCTGATTCTGACTGCAAGGGACCTACACTTGTCTTCACTAATCTTTTTCTCTTCACATATCTATAGAAGCTTTTGCAGTCAGTTTTTATGTTCCCTGCAAGCTTACTCTCTTACTCTATTTTCCCCCTCATAATTAAACCCTTTGTCCTCCTCTGCTGAAATCTAAATTTCTCCCAATCCTCAGGTTTGCTGCTTTTTCTGGCCAATTTATATGCCTCTTCCTTGGATTTAACACTATCCCTAATTTCCTTTGTTAGCCACGGTTGAGCCATCTTACCCATTTTATTTTTATGCCAGACAGGGATGTACAATTGTTGAAGTTCATCCATGTGATCTTTAAATGTCTGCCATTGCCTATCCACTGTCAACCCTTCAAGTGTCATTCGCCAGTCTATCCTAGCCAATTCATGTCTCATACCATCAAAGTTACCTTTCTTTAATTTCAGGACCCAAGTCTCTGAGTCACTCTCCATCTTAATGAAGAATTCTACCATATTATGGTCACTCTTCCCCAAGGGGCCTCGCACAAGATTGCTAATTAATCCTCTCTTGTTACACAACACCCAGTCGAGGATGGCCAGCTCTCTCGTTGGTTCCTCGATCTATTGGTGTAGAAAACCATCTCTTATACACTCCAGGAAATCTTCCTCCATTGTATTGCCACCAGTTAGCCCAATCTATATGTAGATTAAAGTCACCCATGATAACTGCTGTACCCTTATTGTACGCATCCCTAATTTCCTGTTTGATGCCATGCCCAACCTCACTATGACTGTTTGGTGGTCTGTACACAACTCCCACTAGCGTTTTCTGCCCTTTGGTGTTCTGCAGCTCTACCCATACAGATTCCACATCATCCAAACTAATGTCCTTCCTTACTATTGCGTTAATTTCCTCTTTAACCAGCAACGTTACCCCACCTCCTTTTCCTTTCTGTCTATCCTTCCTGAATATTGAATACCCCTGGATGTTGAGTTCCCAGCCTTGGTCACCCTGGAGCCATGTCTCCGTAATCCCAATTTCATCATATCGGTTAACAGATTTCTGCGCAGTTAATTCATCCACCTTATTACGAATGTTCCTCGCATTGAGACTCAGAGCCTTCAGGCTTGTTTTTTTAACACTCTTTGTCCTTTTAGAATTATGTTATAATGTGGCCCTTTTTGATTTTTGCCTTTGATTTCTCTGCCCTCCAATTTTCCTTATCTCCTTTCTACCTTTTGCTTCTGCCCCCATTTTACTTCCCTCTGTCTCCCTGCATCGATTAGCATCCCCCTGCCATATTAGTTTAAACCCTCCCCAACAGCACTAGCAAACACTCCCCCTAGGACATTGGTTCTGGTCCTGCCCAGGTGCAGACCGTCCGGTTTGTACCGGTCCCACCTCCCCCAGAACCGGTTCCAATGTCCCACGAATTTGAATCCCTCCCTCTTGCACCACTCCTCAAGCCACGTATTCATCTTAACTATCCTGCTATTGCTACTCTGACTAGCACGTGGCACTGGTAGCAATCCTGAGATTACTACCTTTGAGGTCCTGCTTTTTAATTTAACTCCTAGCTCCCTAAATTAAGCTTGTAGGATCTCATCCCGTACTCTGAGTTTGAGAGGGCAGAGTCTGAGTAATTGAGACCCACAAACTCTTGAGCAGCAATTCCTTTCATCATTGAGGATGAGTTTGGGTTTCTCAATGAAGGTCTTTCAGCAAGGTCAGAGAAAAAAATCTGTCAGCTTAAGACACATTTCAGTCGCTTTTGTGACATCCAAATTAAATATCACCATCACCAATAAAGAAAAGCAACATCCACCTAATTTTTTCCAGCGGTCCCACTCATAATGGTCCAGCATCTGCACCATAGCCTCCAGCACTCGGAGCCCTTCTCCCTGCCGCCTGACCCACGGCCAGGTCAAACCTGCTTTATTCGAGTGGTCCTTCTGGCGGGCGGCAGGTCGACCGGAGACCAGCACCCTTCACCAAATTGGGCAATTTTCAGCATCCAGCATGGGCGGGCGGCATGATGTCACGTTCGCGGATCCCTCCGCTACCAAAGTGCCGCCGGGCGGAACCTGGATGGCGAATGGGCGGTTCCAAAGAAACATCGAAAATAGGTGCAGGAGTAGGCCATTCGGCCCTTCGAGCCTGCACCACCATTCAATGAGTTCATGGCTGAACATGCAACTTCATTACCCCATTCCTGCTTTCTCGCCATACCCCTTGATCCCCTCAGTAGTAAGAACTACATCTAACTCCTTTTTGAATATATTTAGTGAATTGGCCTCAACAACTTTCTGTGGTAGAAAATTCCACGGGTTCACCACTCTCTGGGTGAAGAAGTTTCTCCTCATCTCGGTCCTAAATGGCTTACCCTTATCCTTAGACTGTGACCCCTGGTTCTGGACTTCCCCAACATTGGGAACATTCTTCCTGCATCAACCTGTCTAAACCCATCAGAATTTTAAACGTTTCTATGAGATCCCCTCTCATTCTTCTGAACTCCAGTGAATACAAGCCCAGTTGATCCAGTCTTTCTTGATATGTTAGTCCCGCCATCCCGGGAATCAGTCTGGTGAACCTTCGCTGCACTCCCTCAATAGCACTCCTCAAGTTAGGAGACCAAAACTGTACACAATACTCCAGGTGTGGCCTCACCAAGGCCCTGTACAACTGTAGTAACACCTCCCTGCCCTTGTACTCAAATCCCCTCACTATGAAGGCCAACATGCCATTTGCTTTCTTAACCGCCTGCTGTACCTGCATACCAACCTTCAATGACTGATGCACCATGACACCCAGGTCTTGCTGCACCTCCCCTTTTCCTAATCTGTCACCATTCAGATAATAGTCTGTCTCTCTGTTTTTACCACCAAAGTGGATAACCTCACATTTATCCATATTATACTTCATCTGCCATGCATTTGCCCACTCACCTAACCTATCCAAGTCACTCTGCAGCCTCATAGCATCCTCCTCGCAGCTCACACTGCCACCCAACTTAGTGTCATCTGCAAATTTGGAGATACTACACTTAATCCCCTCGTCTAAATCATTAATGTACAATGTAAACAGCTGGGGCCCCAGCACAGAACCTTGCGGTACCCCACTGGTCACTGCCTGCCATTCTGAAAAGTACCCATTTACTCCTACTCTTTGCTTCCTGTCTGCCAACCCGTTCTCAATCCACTTCAGCACACTACCCCCAATCCTATGTGCTTTAACTTTGCACATTAATCTCTTGTGTGGGACCTTGTCGAAAACCTTCTGAAAGTCCAAATACACCACATCAACTGGTTCTCCCTTGTCCACTCTACTGGAAACATCCTCAAAAAATTCCAGAAGATTTGTCAAGCATGATTTCCCTTTCACAAATCCATGCTGACTTGGACCAATCATGTCACCTCTTTCCAAATGCACTGCTATGACATCCTTAATAATTGATTCCATCATTTTGCCCACTACCGATGTCAGGCTGTAATTTCCTGTTCCGGCGGAATCGACCTGAAAACCTACATTTTTGGCGGCTGCGGGCGCAATGTCCAACAATTTTGGGCCCCAAGAGTCTAGCGAGAATGAGGAACTGACAGAAATTAGTATCAGTAAAAAAAGTATAATATTACTGGAGGAATTAATGGGACTGAAAGCCGATAAATCCCGTTGAACCTGACGGCCGACATCCGAGGGTTTTGAAAGAGGTGGCTATAGAGATAGTGGATGCATTGGTTGTCATCTCCCAAAATTCCATTGATCCTAGAACGGTTCCCGTGGATTGGAAGGTAGTTAATGTAACTATTTAAGAAAGGAGGGAGAGAGAAAACGGAGAACTACAGACCAGTTAGCCTGACATCAGTAGTAGGGAAAATGCTAGAATCTATTATTAAGGACGTGGTAACAGGGCACTCAGAAAATAATAATAGGATTGGGCAGAGTCAACACGGATTTATGAAAGGGAAATCATGTTTGACAAATCTGTTGAGAGTTTTTTGAGGTTGTAACTAGCAGAATCGATAAGGGGGGGGACCAGTGGATGTGGTGTATTTGGATTTTCAAAAGGCATTCGATATGGTGCCACACAAGAGGTTATTGAACAAAATTAGGGTTCATGGGATTGGGGGTAATAGACTAGCATGGATTGAGGATTGGTTAACAGACAGAAAACAGAGAGTAGGAATAAACAGGTCATTTTCAGGTTGACAGGCTGTAACTCGTGGGGTGCCACAGGGATCAGTGCTGGGGCCCCAGCTATTCACAATCTGTATCGATGACTTGGATGAGGGGACCAAATGTAATATATCTAAGTTTGCTGATGATACAAAGAGAGGTGGGAATGTAAGTTGTGAGGAGGATGCAAAGAGACTTCAAGGGGATATAGACAGGCTCAGTGAATAGGCAAGAACACGGCAAATGGAACATAATGTGGAATGTGAAGTTATCCACTATAGTAGGAAAAATAGGAAAACAAAGCATTTTTAAACAGTGAAAGATTGGGAAATGTTGGTGTTCAGAGGGACCTGGGTGTCCTTGTACACCAATAACTGAAAGTTAAGATACAGGTACAGCAAGCAATTAAGAAAGCAAATGGTATGTTGGCCTTTATTGCAAGAGGATTTGAGTATCAGAGTAAATATGTTTTATTGCGATTATATCGGGCCCTGGTGAGACCACACCTGGAGTATTGTGTACAGTTTTGGTCTCCTTACCTAAGGAAGGATATACTTGCCATAGACAGAGTACAACGAAGGTTCACCAGACTGATTCTTGGGATGGGGTGATTGTCCTATGAGGAGAGGTTGAGTATACTAGTCCGATATTCTCTAGAGTTTAGAAGAATGAGGTGATCTCATTGAAACAAACAAAATTCTTTCAGGGCTTGACAGGGTAGATGCAGGGAAGATGTTTCCCCCGGGCTGGGGAGTCTAGAACCAGGGGTCACAGTCTCAGAATCAGGGGTCGGCCATTTAGGACTGAGATGAGGAGAAATTTCTTCACTCAGAAGGTGGTGAATCTGTGGAATTCTCTGCCCCAGGGGGCTGTGGAGGCTCAGTCTTTGAGTATATTCAAGACAGAGATCGATAGATTTTTGGATATTTAAGGGAATCAAGGGATAGGAGATAGTGCGGGAAAGTGGAGTTGAGGTAGAAGATCAGCCAGGATCGTATTGAATGGCGGAGCAGGCTCGAGGGGCCGAATGGCCGACTCCTGCTCCTATTTCTTCTGTTCGTTGGGCTCAGTCCCGCACTGGCCGAGATTCTAAGTCTGAGCCGCGCGCGTAGCTACAACTGGAATGTGGGGCAAGGCCATCTCCCTGGCAACGGGATGATGCGAGGGATTGTTTCCATGGCGACAGGAGCGACGAGGAATTAAATGGCCTGTTAAGTTTGGCGTGCAGCTGTGACCCGATTCTCCTTTGGCTCGCCCCAGGCGATCAGTGGCCCCCACAGGGAGCCCCGAGGGGGGAGGCCCTGCTGTGTAGCCTCCCCCACCACCTCACCTAGCCCATCTCCTCACTGCTCTCCATGGTCTGTGTTAAACTCCAACCCTGCACACCCTACCATTCATAGCCCCACGTCCCAGCATCGCTCCCTGGTTTTATTTTTCCACAGAAACTGGCCATTCGGCCCAACAGGTTCATGCCGATGTCTATGCTCCACCGAGCCTCCTCCCCCCCACCCCCCCACTTCATCTAACCCTGCTGTTACTTTCTCCCTCATGTGCTTATCTAACTTCCCCTGAAATGCATCTATGGTATCCAAAAATAACAACTTACATTTACGTAGGTCTTTTAACGTTGTAAAATATCCCAAGGTGCTTCACAGGAGAGTGATCAAACAAAGAAGTCTTGCTACAGTTATACAGGGTATTGGGTGAGGCCACACCTGGAGTACTGCGTACAGTTCTGGTCTCCATATTTAAGGAGGGATATACTTGCATTGGACACTGTTCAGAGAAGGTTCACTCGGTTGATCCCGGAGATGAGGGGGTTGACTTACGAGGAAAGGTTGAGTAGGTTGGTCCTCTACTCATTGAATTCAGAGGAATGAGAGGTGATCTTATCGAAACGTATAAGTTAATGAGGGGACTCGATGAGGTGGAAGCAGAGAGGATGTTTCCACTCATAGGGGAAACTCAAAATAGGGGACATAGTCTCAGAATAAGGGGCCGCCCATTTAAAACTGAGATGAGGAGGAATTTCCTCTCTCTGAGGGTCGTAAATCTGTGGAATTCTCTGCCCCAGAGAGCTGTGGAGGCTGGGTCATTGAATATATTTAAGGTGGAGATTTTTGAGCGATAAGGGAATAAAGGGTTATGGGGAGCGGGCGGGGAAGTGGAGCTGAGTCCATGATCAGATCAGTCATGAGCTTATTGAATGGCGGAGCAGGCTCGAGGGGCTGTACGGAGGGAGCGCCGCACTGTCGGAGGGGCAGCACTGAGGGAATGCTGCACTGTTGGAGGGGCAGTACTGAGGGAGCGCCGCACTGTTGGAGGGGCAGCACTGAGGGAATGCTGCACTGTTGGAGGAGCAGTACTGAGAGAGCGCCACACTGTCGGAGGGGCGGTACAGAGGGAGCGCCGCACTGTCGGAGGGGCAGTACTGAGGGAGCGCCACCCTGTCGGAGGGGCAGTACTGAGGGAGCGCCGCACTATCGGAGGGGTAATGCTGAGGGAGCACCGCACTGTCGGAGGGGCAGTACTGAGGGAGCACCACATTGTCAGAGGTGTGGTACTGAATAAGCGCCGTACTGAGGAAGCGCAGCACAGTCGGAGGGGTAGTACTGAGGGAATGCTGCACTGTCGGAGGGTCAGTGCTGAGGGAGCGTCACAGTGTCTGAAGGGTAGTACTGAGGGAGCGCCGCACTGACGGAGAGGCAGTACTGAGGGAATGCTGCACTGTTGGAGGGGTGGTGCTGAGGGAATGCTGCACTGTCGGAGGGGCAGCACTGAGGGAGTGCCTCACTGTCGGAGGGGCCGTCTTTTGGACGAGACGTTAAACTGAGGCCCCGTCTGCCCCCTCAGGCGGACGTAAAGGATCCCATGGCACTATTTCGAACAACAGCAGGGGAGTTATCCCCGGTGTCCTGGACAATATCGATCCCTCAATCAACAGACCAAAAACAGATTGCTTTTTGTGGGAGCTTGCTGTGCACAAATTGGCGGCTGCGTTTCCCACATTACAACACTGACTACACTTGAAAAAGTACTTCATTGGCTGTAAAGAGCTTTGAGACATCCAGTGGTCATGAAAGGCGCTATATAAATGCAAGTCTTGCTGTCTCAGGGGGTAGGAGGCCTGGCAAGCAGCTGCAGGAGAACTGTGTTGAACATCATTCCCTCAGCTCCCCCTGCAGGTCAGTTCAAGAAGGACAAAGGAACATGGGAAAAGGTCAGTCCTTGGAGTCTGTTGCACCTTTCAGTGAGATCGTGCGACCGATATCCCTTCGTTCCTTTGGTTAACCAAAATCTATCAACCGCAGATTTAAAATTAACGAATGATCTAGCGCCAATTGCCATTGGCTGAAGAGAGTTCCAAACTGCGAGCACCGTGTGTGTATAGAGTGTTTCCGAATTTCACTCCTGAAAGGTCTGGCTCTACCTTTAAGACTATGCCCCCTTGTGGTAGACTCCTCGACCAGCAGAAATAGTTTCTCTGTCGACCCGATCTGTTCCCCTTCATATCCTGAAAACTTCGATCAGATCGCCCCTTAACCTTCTAAACTCTCGGGAACACAACCCTCGTTTGTGTCATCCCTCCCCGTAATTTAACCCTTGGGAGCCCTGGGCCTGGAAATTGGCCTCCTTAGCGTCTCAGGGGTGGCGATAACGGGGCGCCAAACAGGTTCTGACTGGGCGCGGCGATAACATCGACCCCTGCCATATTTCGCGGCGGCGGTCGGACGTAGCGCCCCGATTTCATGACGTCATCGCCGTGCGCAGCGCCCCGGACCTGAACTTGGGTTCCGCCCCCCTGCAGCGTCACCGGGCGACAACGCTAACGGCGGTGGGAGGTGTTGATCGGGGGCCGGAGGAGGTGGGGGAGGGGGGGGATGCTTAAAGGCGAGGCGGCCAAGTTTGAAAAGAATTGCAATTGTGCAATTGCTGCGTCAGGTTTTGCTGCCGCTCCTCTTTGCCCGCGATCGATTGGCCAGGCGTGTCTGCGTCACTGCATCGGGCTGATTGGGCCGGATCGCGGCTGCAGTCAGGGCGAAGGTAAATTTTTATTTTGCAGAGCCTGCAGCGATGGTCCTTGCCTTTACGGGAAGGAAGAAGTCTTTCAATGCGGCAGCACTGCACGGCCTGGCTTACCGCCCCGCCTGCTGCCTCTTGCGCTCCAGAGAGCGGAGCGCCTGATTGAGCTCGACACTTACTTCCTGGAGCCCGACCCCCCCCCCGAACGTTTTCCACTTTTGAAAGTTAGCGTCCCACAAGTGGGGCACTCCCAAATTTATCCCCTTTGTCATCATCATCGGCAGTCCCTCCAAAAAAAAAAATCGATGAATTGATTCCACTCAAAGTGAGTTCTCAGGTGAGTGTACAGTGCCTGTCACAGGGGGGACAGACAGTGGTTGAGGGAAAGGGTGGGTGGGGAGTCTGGTTTGCCGCACGCTCCTTCCACTGCCTGCGCTTGTTTTCTGCATGCTCTCGGCGACGAGACTCGAGATGCTCAGCGTCCTCCCGGATGCTCTTCCTCCACTTAGGGCGGTCTTGGGCCAGGGACTCCCAGGTGCCAGTGGGGATGTTGCACTTTATCAAGGAGGCTTTGAAGGTGTCCTTGAAACGGTTCCTCTGCCCACCTGGGGCTCGCTTCCTGCGTAGGAATTCCGAGTAGAGCGCTGGCTTCGAGAGTCTCGTGTCGGGCATGCGGACAATGTGGCCCGCCCAACGGAGCTGGTCGAGTGCGGTCGGTGCTTCGATGCTGGGGGGTGTTGGCCTGATCGAGAACACTGACGTTGGTGCGTCTGTCCTCCCAGGGGATTTGCTTGGTATCTTTCGGGTAAACCTGTGCTGCACTCCCTCCAAGGCCAAGGTGTGGTGGCCAGAACTGCTCAGTGCTCCAGGTGTGATCCAACCAAGTCTTTGTTTGGCTGCAGCATAACTTCTATCACTGGGCCATTGCTAGGCGTGAGGGACTAAAATCACCCAGAGTTAGCATTCAGGATAACTGTAGGGAGGCGGCACTAGCCCTGAATTACCACAACATCTTCAGCAGGCAAGGTAACCACTGCCTGGGTAAGACCGCACTCGCTCCACCTCCCTCCTGCCCGATCCTTTATTTTGCTTCTGCCCCCTGCTCCACACTTCCCTCCTTCTCCCCCATTGGCCTACTGCAGTCCATCCCAGTACAGAGTCCCCTCAGTCTCAGGGTATCCCCATAACCCAGGGGGTCAGGGTACCCCCAGTCTCTTGGGGGGGGGGGCAGTGTTGCTGGTTACTGACCCCTCCTGCCTGGAGAGCACCCCCACAACCTTTCCTGCTAACTCAGGTAGGGGCAGTTAGCCAAGGGTACCAGACACTTCTCCAGGAAACGATAAGGACTGACACTTATCAACCTGGGGGGGGGGCGGGAGGGAGCAGGCTGCGCTGACTTAAAGCTGACTTCTGACCCCCGCTGCAGCCTGGTACGTATCAAAGGCTCGTCATCGAGATCCAGTGAGTGACATATGAGATATCAACAGGATCTCGCTGCAGAGAGGTTTCATTCATCTCCAGATACAGTTAAACGTCTGTGGAACAAGATGCATGGAATCTATGAACAGTCCACCGATCGGGTGAGAGCGAGAGAGAGAGAGAGAGCGAGAGAGAGAGAGAGAGCGGGCGAGAGAGAGCGAGAGAGAGCGGGAGAGCGGGCGAGAGAGAGCGGGCGAGAGAGAGCGGGAGAGCGGGCGAGAGAGAGCGGGAGAGAGAGAGCGGGAGAGAGAGAGCGGGAGAGAGAGAGCGGGAGAGAGCGGGCGAGAGAGAGCGGGAGAGCGGGCGAGAGAGAGCGGGAGAGCGGGCGAGAGAGAGCGGGAGAGCGGGCGAGAGAGAGCGGGAGAGCGGGCGAGAGAGAGCGGGCGAGCGGGCGAGAGAGAGCGGGCGAGCGGGCGAGAGAGCGGGCGAGAGAGCGGGCGAGAGAGCGGGCGAGAGAGCGGGCGAGAGAGAGCGAGAGAGAGCGAGAGAGAGCGAGAGAGCGGGCGAGAGAGAGCGAGCGAGAGAGAGCGAGAGAGCGGGCGAGAGAGCGGGCGAGAGAGAGCGAGAGAGCGGGCGAGAGAGAGAGCGAGAGAGCGGGCGAGAGAGAGAGCGAGAGAGCGGGCGAGAGAGCGGGCGAGAGAGCGGGCGAGAGAGCGGGCGAGAGAGCGGGCGAGAGAGAGCGAGAGAGCGGGCGAGAGAGAGCGAGAGAGCGGGCGAGAGAGAGCGAGAGAGAGCGAGAGAGCGGGCGAGAGAGAGCGAGAGAGCGGGCGAGAGAGAGCGAGAGAGCGGGCGAGAGAGAGCGAGAGAGCGGGCGAGAGAGAGAGCGAGCGAGAGCGAGAGAGCGGGCGAGAGAGAGCGAGAGAGAGCGAGAGAGCGGGCGAGAGAGAGCGAGAGAGCGGGCGAGAGAGAGCGAGAGAGCGGGCGAGAGAGAGCGAGAGAGCGGGCGAGAGAGAGCGAGAGAACGGGCGAGAGAGAGCGAGAGAACGGGCGAGAGAGAGCGAGAGAACGGGCGAGAGAGAGCGAGAGAACGGGCGAGAGAGAGCTAGAGAACGGGCGAGAGAGAGCGAGAGAACGGGCGAGAGAGAGCGAGAGAACGGGCGAGAGAGAGCGAGAGAGCGGGCGAGAGAGAGCGAGAGAGAGCGAGAGAGCGGGCGAGAGAGAGCGAGAGAGCGGGCGAGAGAGAGCGAGAGAGCGGGCGAGAGAGAGCGAGAGAGCGGGCGAGAGAGAGCGAGAGAACGGGCGAGAGAGAGCGAGAGAACGGGCGAGAGAGAGCGAGAGAACGGGCGAGAGAGAGCGAGAGAACGGGCGAGAGAGAGCTAGAGAACGGGCGAGAGAGAGCGAGAGAACGGGAGAGAGAGAGAGAGAGAGAACGGGCGGGCGAGAGAGAGAGAGAACGGGCGGGCGAGAGAGAGAGAACGGGCGGGCGAGAGAGAGAGAGAACGGGCGGGCGAGAGAGAGAGAGAACGGGCGGGCGAGAGAGAGAGAGAGAGTGTGGAAGATATGGAGGGCGGTGGTGAAAGAGAGGGTAAGGAAAGAAGCCGAGTGATATGCGTGGGTCACCAACAAGGCCACATCCGGCGAGTTGATTTGCCTGGAGTGAGTGAAGCTGAGAGTACTGAGTTTGGACGAGACATTACTCAGCCTGTGTTGATAAATCTGGGAGCGTTTTATATACACAAGATGGAGACAGTTACACCAGAGTGAAAAAAAAACAGGCCATGGCCCCACGTACTGGCTGGGGCATGTAGTCGCACCGTTACACCCAACTGTTTACATACAACATTCCCATTCAAAATTTTTACATAGGCAACTACAATGTTAAATAGCAAGATCAAAACAGATAAAACTCCCAAGAGAAACTTGGAAATGGAAGTGTGCAGGCAATATTATTGATCATATACAGATTATGGAGTCATGTTATATCTGATTACAGTGAGCCTTTAGCCGATTCTAAGCTAGACATAATCGGAGATAGTGAGAGGGGAATAATGGATTATGGTGAGGTTTAATATGAATTATTGCAGTAGTGTTCAGACTGAGACACAGAGCGAGGCCACTCGGTAACTGTAAACAGATTATGTTTAGTGTGGTGAGCTGCACTGGTGAGGTCTCGACCGTACACTCTCTCCCACTTTATAAAGTGCTGTGGCCACGTCCTGTCTCAGTCGCCGACCCAATTCCCAATTCTTTGCTCTCTCTGCCGCCTGTTAAACAGACTCCATCTGCAGCTCATCCCCATCCCCAGACTCCAGCTCGTGGAACCCAGCGTGGCCTCCAATTATCACCAGGGTGGCACCTGGGGAGAGAGAGAAAGTTAGATCAAGACAAAAACAGGGGTGGGGAGGGGGGGGGGGGAAGAGAGAGAGAGAGAGAGAGAGAGACACACACAGAGACTGAAACCAAGAGAGACCGAGATACAGACAGAAAGAAAAAGAGAGAGAGAGAGAGAGAGAGAGACAGACAGGCAGATAAAGAGAGAGAGAGACAGACCGAGGAGAGAGAGAGACAGACAGAGAGCAAGAGAGGCAAATCGAAAGCGACACACAGACAAAGAGAGAGAGAGAGAGAGAGAGATATGTCCAGGAACCAACTCGAGGGCTGGCCAAACTAGACTGGGTGATGTATAATGAGAAAGGACTAATTATCAATCTTGTTGTGAGAGGCCCCTTGGAAAAGAGTGACCATAATATGGTAGAATTCTTCAGTAAGATGGAGAGTGACACAGTTAATTCAAAGACTAGGGTCCTGAACTTAAGGAAAGGTAATTTCGATGGTATGAGGTGTGAATTGGCTAGAATAGACTGGCAAATTATACTTAAAGGGTTGACGGTGGATAGGCAATGGCAAACATTTAAAGATCACATGGATGAACTTCAACAATTGTACATCCCTGTCTGGAATAAAAATAAAACAGGGACGGTGGCTCAACCATGGCTAACAAGGGAAATTAAATCCAAGGAAGAGGCATATAAATTGGCCAGAAAAAGCAACAAACCTGAGGACTGGGAGAAATTTAGAATTCAGCAGAGGAGTACTAAGGGTTTAATTAGGAGGGGGAAATAGAGTATGAGAGGAAGCTTGCTGGGAACATAAAAACTGACTGCAAAAGCTTCAATAGATATGTGAAGAGAAAAATATTAGCGAAGACAAACGTAGGTCCCTTGCAGTCAGATTCAGATGAATTTATAATGGAGAACAAAGAAATGGCAGACAAGCTGAACAAATATTTTGGTTCTGTCTTCAGGAAGGAAGACACAAATAACCTTCCGGAAGTACGAGGGGACCGAGGGTCTCGTGAGAAGGAGGAACTGAAGGATATGCTTATTAGGTGGGAAATTGTGTTAGGGAAATTGATGGGATTGAAGGCCGATAAATCCACGGGGCCTGATAGTCTGCATCCCAGGGTACTTAAGGAAGTGGCCCCAGAAATAGTGGATGCATTGGTGATCATTTTCCAACAGTCTAACGACTCTGGATCAGTTCCTATGGACTGGAGGGTAGCTAATGTAACACCACTGTTTAAAAAAAGAGGGAGAGAGAAAACGGGTAATTATAGACTGGATAGCCTGACATCAGTAGTGGGGAAAATGTTGGAATCAATTATTAAAGATGAAATAGCAGCACATTTGGAAAGCGGTGACAGGATCGGTCCAAGTCAGCATGGATTTCCGAAAGGGAAATCATGCTTGACAAATCTTCTGGAATTTTTTGAGGATGTAACTAGTAGAGTGGACAAGGGAGAACCAGTGGATGTGGTGTATTTAGACTTCCAAAAGGCTTTTGACAAAGTCCCACACAAGAGATTGGTGTGCAAAATTAAAGCACATGGTATTGGGGGTAATGTACTGACATGAATAGAGAACTGGTTGGCAGAAAGGAAGCAGAGAGTCGGGATAAACGGGTCCTTTTTAGAATGGCAGGGAGTGACTAGTGGAGTGCCACAGGGCTCAGTGCTGGGAACCCAGCTCTTTACAATATACATATAAAGGATTTAGATGAAGGAATTGAGTGCAATATCTCCATGTTTGCAGATGATACTAACCAGGGTGGCAGTGTGAGCTGTGAAGAAGACGATAAGAGGCTGCAGTGTGACTTGGACAAGTTAGGTGAGTGGGCAAATGCATGGCAGATGCAGTATAATGTGGATAAATGTGAGATTATCCACTTTGGGGGCAAAAACACGAAGGCAGAATATTATCTGAATGGCAGATTAGGAAAAGGGGAGGTGCAACGAGACCTGGGTGTCATGGTTCATCAGTCATTGAAAGTGGGCATGCAGGTACAGCAGGTGGTGAAGAAGGCAAATGGTACGTTGGCCTTCATAGCTACGGGATTTGAGTATAGGAGCAGGGAGGTCTTACTGCAGTTGTACAGGGCCTTGGTGAGGCCTCACCTGGAATATTGTGTTCAGTTTTGGTCACCTAATCTGAGGAAAGACGTTCTTGCTATTGAGGGAGTGCAGCGAAGGTTCACCAGACTGATTCCCGGGATGGCTGGACTGACATATGAGGAGAGACTGGATCAACGGGGCCTTGATACACTGGAGTTTGGAAGGATGAGAGGGGATCTCATAGAAACGTATCAGGTTCTGACGGGACTGGACAAATTAGATGCGGGAAGAATGTTCCCAATGTGGGGGAAGTCCAGAACCAGGGGATACAGTCTGAGGATAAGGGGTAGGCCATTTAGGACTGAGATGAGGAGAAACTTCTTCACTCAGAGAGTTGTTGATGCCTGTTAATGGGAGTTAGATATGGCCTTACGGCTAAAGGGATCAAGGGGTATGGAGAGAAAACAGGATAGCGGTACTGAGGGAATGATCAGCTATGATCTTATTAAATGATGGTGCAGGCTCGAAGGGCCGAATGGCCTACTCCAGCACCTATTTTCTATGTTTCAAAGACCGAGAGAGAGATGGCAGAGAGAGATCGAGGAGGGGGGGGGGGGGGGGGGGGGGGGAGGAGTGAGGGGGCAGAGTGAGGGGTAGGGAGACGGGGGGGGGGGGGGGGTAGGGGGGCCAGAGCGAGATGGGGGGGGGGTGGAGGAGAAGCTAGAGCGAGATGGGGGGGGGGGGCAGAGCAAGACGGGGGGGGGGGGCAGAGCGAGTCTGGGGTGGGGGGGGGCCCAGAGCGAGACCCGGGAGGGGGGGGGGGCCAGAGCGAGACGGGGGGGGGGGGGGGGGGGCAGGCGAAAGCGAAACCAGGGAGAGAGATGGAGATGGTTGAGCGAGACAGGAGTGAGAGAGATGGAGTGCTGAGACTCCAGCAGTGTGCAGGGTCCAGCGATAACCTCGACCCCTCACCCTCCCGTTACTCACCCAGCACCCAGAAGACGGCAGATCCAGCCCCGGCCAGCCAGAAGAAGGGGAAGGAGATGGCCCCGGAGACTCCGTACTGGTGTGCGGGGCTCAGCTCACGACCTGCAGATAAAGAAAGCGCACGGCTCAGGCAGCAGCCCAGATATCCCGCACCCAGTGGGAAGTGGGATACGGGGCACGCACCCCAGGGGGCGCAGGCTAACCTCCTTGTGCCACCCTACTCTCCAGGTCTGTGAACAATGACCCCTCACTGAAAGCAAGAACTTGCATTTCTGTGGTGCCTTTCACCTCGGGACGTCCCAAAACGCTTTTCAGCCAACGAGTTACTTGTTGGGTGTGGTCACTGTTGTAATGTGGGAAACGCAGCAGCCAATTGACACACAGCACGCTCCCACAAACACAAACAATAATGGTCAGATAATCTGTTTTAATGATGTTAGTTGAGGGATAAATTTCAGCCCAGGACACCAGGAATTATTTCTCCCCTGCTCATCTTGGAAATAGTGGCCCCAGGATCTTTTACATTCCCCTGAGAACAGATGACAGTTTAACGTCTCATCCGAAAGACAGTTACATGCTAGCTGCAAAAGGAGCCAATTAAAGATTTAAGGCCTGTGGATTAGCAACGCCTCGTCTTATATAGGCAAGTTGGATGTTGGTGATTGGCCAAAGGTCGCAGGATTTGTTGTGGGGCCAAATTGAATTGTGCTTCCATTGAAATAAGGCTTGTGCATGGCAGTGGTGCAGCCTCCTGTTACATAAAAAAATATACTCGACGACTGAGTCTCCACAGCCCTCTGGGGTAGAGAATTCCAAAGATTCAGAACCCTCCGAGTGAAGTCATTTTTCCTCATCTCAGTCTTAAATGGCTGAGCCCTTATTCTGAGACTGTGTCCCCTAGTTCTAGACCCTCCACAGACAGGGGAACACTCTCCCTCACTTGCTCTCAATTCCCCCTCAGAATCTTGTATGTTTCAGTGAGATCACCTCTCAGTTTTCTAAACTCGAGGGTATAGGCCCACACTACTCAATCTCTCCTCATAATACAATCCTCTGATCCTATTAAAAGTACTGGTATCAGGATCCCTCTGAAGTGAGTTGGTCTCACAGTCTCTCAACCCAAGATCACAAGCTCTGCACAATTACAGCTGGCTTCCTGGGGGCTGCGATGTAAAGGTTAATGATCTGCGGTGTGAGGGGTGCACAGTAACGATCAATTACGGGGGAGGGCAAGATGCAGATAGATTGATTCCTGGGATGAAAGGTTACCCCATGAGGTGTCACAGCCTTGGCTCAGTGGGCAGCACCCTCACCTCTGAGTCAGAAGGTTGCGGGTTCAAGTCACACTCCAGCGACCCGAGCACTCAGAGGCTGACACTCCCAGTGCAGGACGGAGGGAGCGCCACACAGTCGGAGGGGCAGGACGGAGGGAGTGCCACTGTCGGAGGGACAGTACTGAGGGAGCGCCGCACTGTCGGAGGGGCAGTACTGAGGGAGCGCCGCACTGTCGGAGGGGCAGTACTGAGGGAGCGCCGCACTGTCGGAGGGACAGTACTGAGGGAGCGCCGCACTGTCGGAGGGGCAGTACTGAGGGAGCGCCGCACTGTCGGAGGGGCAGTACTGAGGGAGCGCCGCACTGTCGGAAAGGCAGTACTGAGGGAGCGCCGCACTGTCGGAGGGGCAGTACTGAGGGAGCGCCGCACTGTCGGAGGGGCAGGACGGAGGGAGCGCCGCACTGTCGGAGGGGCAGTACTGAGGGAGCGCCGCACTGTCGGAGGGGCAGGACGGAGGGAGCGCCGCACTGTCGGAGGGGCAGGACGGAGGGAGTGCCACTGTCGAAGGGAGCGCTGCACTGTCGGAGGGAGCGCCGCACTGTGGGAGGGGCAGGACGGAGGGAGCGCCGCACTGTGGGAGGGGCAGGACGGAGGGAGCGCCACTGTCGGAGGTGTGTTAATTTGTAACAACAAAAGCTCTGATGTAATAAGGGGACCCAAAGACCGGATTGCTGATTTACCAGACACACCCAGCAGTTTCTCTGGAAGATGTAATTAGAATCGTTCTGCCTATGTAATTAGTGACTTTGCAAAGTGTCATTTCAGCCATTCTGACTGCCAACACCAGACAGATCAGAGCTCACTTGGAACAGACAGGATTCACTCTCACGGGTTACGACCTTCGCCCAACACCTGTCCCCCACCCACCAAATAAGTTCCTGCCCACATCCCCCCTCGCCCAAGGGCCTGGCCTCCTTCCCTTCCCTTCCCCCCCACCCCCCTTCCCCTGTCTTACCAACTGGATCACGTTCTCGCTCTCAACCCCCACCCCCTCCCTCTCGACCTGGATCACGTTCTTCCCCCATCCCCACTGTGCTCTCCGTGCTCTTTACCACCCCCCCATCACACCGAGTTGTTGACCACCTCTCCCCGAGTTCCCTCTCTCTCCCCCCTCCGATCCCCTGTCCCCTCGCTCTCTGCCTCCTCCCAGTCGCTCTCTTTCTCTCTGCCCCCCCTCTTCATCTCTCGCTCTCCCCCCTCCGATTTCCTCTCTCTTTCTCAGAAGGCCACGAAAACGTTTGTGTAGATGATCGCAGCGATATTGTAGGCAAAAGGTCCTGGGGAGAACCCGAAAGCCTATGTAGCAGCTTGAGCTCCAGGCTCGAGCGGCTGTGCGCTCCAACGTGGTTCAGCCCCACTTCTGGTGTCTTCCTATATCGTGCTGCGCATGCGCGACACGATCGAGCGCCCATGCACAAAAAGGGGGCGGGATCCATGGCGCACACGCACAGGAGGACACAAGAACCTGCGTGCAAATAATCAATCACTCAATCAACAGAACAAAAACAGAACATCTCGGCGATAGCACAGTGCTGCTTGTGGGAGCTGGCTGTGCGGAAGTTGGTTGCCGCGTTTCCTACATTACAAAGGTGACCGTACTTCATTGGTTGTGAAGTGCTTTGGGACATCCAGTGGTTGTGAAAGGTGCTATATAAATGCAAGTCTGACCTTTTTTCTTTGCTTTAAGCTGCGACAAACCTTAAAGAGACACTGGATTCAACGCTCTCGCTGTCACGTCATTCCTGGTTCCCTTGAAAACATAAAATGATGAGCAAACTCGCTAACATTGAGGGAGGAATGCCAATACCGTGACCTAGCCCTCCAACAGGCCTGGAACATTAGGTGCACTGAATGAAGTGAGCAGACTGAGCAGAGAGCTCAAGCCACCTTGTTAATGAGGCTTCCCACCACAGATAATACAAAAGAGACTTGGATTTGTGTGCGCTGTATGGTGCACGGAGTAGTACTGTAAATCTTTGCGTATAATACATTTCCTCTCGCAGCTCATCATCCCCACACTTTATTTAGAAAACTCATTCACGGTATGTATTCGCTGACAAGGTCAGTATTTATCGCCCATCTCCAATTGCGCTTGAGATGATGTTGGTGAGCCACCTTATACAAGGGAGCGGCTTGCTGGCCCATTTAAGAGGGCAATTAAGAGTCAACCACAGTGCTGTGTGTCTGGAGCCACATATAGGCCAGACCGGGTAAGGACGGCAGATTTCCTTCCCTAAAGGGCACGGGTGAACCAGATGGGTTTTTAAACGACAATCCGGTAGTTTCATAGCTTTTTAATTCCAGATTTATTCAATTAACTGAATTACCATTCCCAAGCTGCCGTGGTGGGATGTGAACTCACGTCTCTGGGTCACCAGTCCAGTTCTCTGGATTACTAGTCTTTCAGATAAATCGTTAAACCGAGGCCCCGTCTGCCCTCTCAGATGTATGTAACAGATCCCATGGCACTATTTCGAAGAAGAGCGGGGGGCTGGGGGGAAGTTATCCCCAGTGTCCTGGGCCAATATTTATCCCTCAATCAACATAACAAAAAACAGATGATCTGGTCATTATCACATTGCTATTTGTGGGAGCTTGCTGTGCGCAAGTTGGCTGCCGTGTTGTTTCCCACATTACAACAGCTACTACACTCCAAAAGTACTTCATTGGCTGTAAAGCGCTTTGAGAAGTCCGGTGGTCGTGAAAGGCGCTATATAAATGCAAGTCTCGCTTTCTTTCAGTAACATTACAACTATGCAACCGTACCCCATAAGCTTTGCATCTTCAATAAATGTCGTACCTGTATATAAGATACTCCCGAGACTTTTGGCTCTTACATTAAATTCAATTCATTCCGAATGCCTGTCACGAGGAAAGAACTCCCCCCCCCCCCCCACCCCCCCAAAAATAGAACCCAGCCAGTGACGATTCGCAGAGTTCCGACCTTCCGACGTACTGTTCGCGCAGTACGTGAAAAATGGCGAATTCACGCCACCAGGCATTCGGCTCGAGGTCCCCCCCACCCCCCACAAAATCCCGAGATTTCGAAGTTTCACCGCGAGAGATGCTTTATTTCACTCCGAAATCGCGTCTGTCCTGATGGATTCGCTGGAGTGGGTAAAACCACGATTGCAGCCCCCCGCTGCCGCACGGGCTGAGTTTGGCTCACTCAACACAGGCCGAGGATGGAGCCTGGGCCTTTCCTGCTGCGTGTGACCTGGGAGGGGGGTGGGGGGGCTCGCTACTGACACAGGCGCATTGACCAGTCTTTGAAGCGGCAACAGTCGAACATCTCTCACCGAACAGGACAAGGCGGGACTGAGAGGCCCTCAGGTGGACGATGTAACAGGCGCCAAAAAACACCACCAAGGCGATGAGCAGCATCGGAGAGGTGATCCTGAGAGAGAAGCAGAACGGTTTCAAATCACCCGGCAAACGGTTTCAAATCACCCGGAAAACAGATTAAAGAATCTCACGTTACCGGGGACCGTCCCCTCAAGCCCCTTGCCCGGGAGCGTCCCCCCAAGCCCCTCGCCCGGGGAACGTCCCCTCAAGCCCCTCGCCCGGGAGCGTTCCCTCAAGCCCCTCGCCCGGGAGCGTCCCCCCAAGCCCCTCGCCCGGGAAACGTTCCCTCAAGCCCCTCGCCCGGGAACGTTCCCTCAAGCCCCTCGCCCGGGAACGTTCCCTCAAGCCCCTCGCCCGGGAACGTTCCCTCAAGCCCCTCGCCCGGGAACGTCCCCTCAAGCCCCTCGCCCGGGAACGTTCCCTCAAGCCCCTCGCCCGGGAACGTCCCCTCAAGCCCCTCGCCCGGGAACGTCCCCCCAGGCCCCTCGCCCGGGAACGTCCCCCCAGGCCCCTCGCCCGGGAACGTCCCCCCAAGCCCCTCGCCCGGGAACGTCCCCCCAAGCCCCTCGCCCGGGGGGCTTGCTGCCCCTCCTTTTCTACTCGGGAGTTGCAGAGTCTGCCAGGTAGCAGTCACAGGGCAGCCTCGTATCTGTGGAACGCCCAACCGCCTCTCCTCCCCACACCAGGTCCAGCAGCCCTCATTCTGGGCACCCGCTCCCCTTCTCCCCTCCCACCCGCCCCCCCCCCCCCTCGGTTGGTCACTCACACACAGTACACGATGAGGCCCAGGAACACAAAGACGTAATTGCTCTGGAAGTACTCCACGTTCTTCACCAGCCGCTTGCACAGCTCGCCGAAGTTCTTGGGCCGGGAGAAGCGTTTCTGGTCGGCGAAGGAGGCCCAGGGGCGGATGGTAAGCCGTCGACGCTCAATCCACTCCTTCGCCGGGCCCTGGGAGATGATCTTCGGGATGTAAATCCTGCGGGGGGGGGGTGAACATATCAACGGTGTGAGGGTCGCATGAAATCCCCCCAGTACAGACAATGCCCATAGACAGACACCCCCTCACCCCCCCGCCCCACCCCCCCCCTCCGCCCCACCCCAACCACCCCACCCCCTAACCACCCCGCCCCACCGACCCCCCCAGCCCGCCCCCCCACCACACTCCTGCGCCCCACCCCCCCCCACCACCCGGGGTGACAGACGGTCGACAGGGGAGGGGGAAGAGGGTCGAGGGGGGAATGTCGACGGGCGTTGGGGGAGAAAGAGGGTCGACGGGGTGGAGGGGAGGGGGTTGGAAGGGGGAAGAGGGGCAATAAAGAGAGTCGACAGCGGTTGGGTTTGATGATGTCGGTGGGTTGTGCTGGGGTCGATGGCACATGGTAGGTCGCGATCCGTTGTGGCGGGGGCTCCGTTACCTGCCAGTCACCCCCGTGGCTTCCTCCTCCTTTGTCAGAGAGAACACGTCCTCAGTTTTCGTAGTCATGGTTCCCAAAACTCAGGCGCCAACTCGATCAGATCAACGAGAGCCTGGGACCTGAAACACAGCAGATAACAATCACAGATGACACTAAACTGGGTGGTGGTGTGAGCTGTGAGGAGGAGGCTAAGAGGCTGCAGGGTGACTTGGGACAG
Source organism: Pristiophorus japonicus (assembly GCF_044704955.1). Classification (NCBI taxonomy): domain Eukaryota; kingdom Metazoa; phylum Chordata; class Chondrichthyes; family Pristiophoridae; genus Pristiophorus; species Pristiophorus japonicus. The sequence goes on from NC_092010.1 coordinate 2,200,544, forward strand.
GTTAGGTTAGTGGGCAAATACATGGCAGATGCAGTATAATGTGGATAAATGTGAGGTTATCCACTTTGGGGGCAATAACACGAAGGCAGATTATCTGAATGGCGGCAGATTAGGAAAAGGGGAGGTGCAACGAGACCTGGGTGTCATGGTTCATCAGTCATTGAAAGTTGGTATGCAGGTACAGCAGGCGGTGAAGGCGGCAAATGGCATGTTGGCCTTCATAGCTAGGGGATTTGAGTATAGCAGCAGGGAGGTCTTACTGCAATTGTATAGGGCCTTGGTGAGGCCTCACCTGCAATATTATGTTCAGTTTTGGTCTAATCTGAGGAAGGACGTTCTTGCTATTGAGGGAGTGCAGCAAAGGTTCACCAGACTGATTCCCGGGATGGCAGGACTGACATATGAGGAGAGACTGGATCAACTGGACCTTTATACACTGGAGTTTAGAAGGATGAGAGGGGATCTCATAGAAACGTATAAGGTTCAAACCGGACGGGACAGGTTAGATGCGGGAAGAATGTTCTCGATGTTGGAGAAGTCCAGAACCAGGGGACATAATCTTAGGATAAGGAGTAGGCCATTTAGGACTGAGATGAGGAGAAACTTCTTCACTCAAGAGTTGTTAATCTGTGGAATTCCCTGCCGCAGAGAGTTGTTGATGCCAGTTCATTGGATATATTCAAGAGGGAGTTAGATATGGCCCTTACGGCTAAAGGGATCAAGAGGTATGGAGAAAAAGCAGGAAAGGGGTACTGAGGTGAATGATCAGCCATGATCTTATTGAATGGTGGTGCAGGCTCGAAGGCCCAAATGGTCTCCTCCTGCACCTATTTTCTATAGCATACCCGCTCACCCTGTCCACAGGCCCATCTCCAAGTAGATGTCGCTGTACTGATGTTCCACACTCCGTCTACATTGCAGATAGATAGATGGTGGTTCACCTCCTGACTCCCCAAAGCCTTTCCACCATTTACAAGGCACAAGTCAGGATTGTGTGGAACACTCAATGAGCTCGACACCATCCAGGACAAAGCAGCCTGGTTTGATTGGCTCCCCATCATCATCATATCATAGCTCACCACCTTCAACATTCACTCCCTCCACCACCGGCGCACCGTGACATGCAGTGTGTACCATCGACAAGATGCACTGCAGCAACTCGCCAAGGCTTCTTCGACAGAACCTCCCAAACCCGCCACCTGACCAGCTGGAAGGACAAGGGCAGCAGGATCATGGGAACACCACCACCTCCATGTTCCCTTCCAGGTCACACACCATCCTGACTTGGAAATATATTGGCCGTTCCTTCATTGTCGCTGGGTCACAATCCTGGAACTCCCTCCCTAACAGCACTGTGGGAGCACCTTCACCACACGGACTGCAGCGGGGGGAGAGAGAGAGAGAGAGAGAGAGAAAGAAAGAAAAGAAAAGAACGAACCCTACTCTCTGTCTCCTAACCAATTCCCACTATCAGTGCTGGGACCACTGCTGTTCACAATTTACGTTAACGATTTAGACTTGGGAATCAAAAACACAATTTCTAAATTTGCGGATGACACTAAATTGGGGGAGGCGGGGGGGGGGGGGAAATTAGCCAATACTGAGGAGGACTGCAACAAATTTCAGGAGGATATTAATAAACTTGCAGAATAGGCATACAATTGGCAAATCAAGTTCAGCACAGACGAATGTGAGGTATAACATTTTGGCAGGAAGAATAGGGAGGTCACTTATGACTTGGAGGGTGCGAGCATAGGTATAGGTGGGGTAGAGGAACAAAGGGATCTCGGAGTACAAATACACCAATCACAAAGTAGCGACAACGGTTAGCAATGCCATTAAAATAAGCAAACCAAGCCCGATTTCTCGAGGTATAGAATGGAAAAGTAGGGAAGTTATGCTAAACCTGTATCGAACCTTGGTTAGACCGCACTTAGAGTACTGCGTACAGTTCTGGTCGCCATATTATAAAAAGGATAGAGGCACTGAAGAGGGTGCAGAGAAGATTTAGAAGTATAATACCAGATATGCGAGGGTATACGTACAAAGAAAAGATGATGAACAGGCTGTGTCTCTTTATTCTTGAAAAAAGGCTGAGGGATAATGTAATAGAAGTCTTGAAAATTAGGAAAGGTTTTGATTGATACAGAGAGAATGTTTCCACTTGTGGGGAAGAGCATAACTAGAGGCCATCAATATAAGGCAGTCACCAAGAAATCCAATGGGGAATTCAGGAGAAACTTCTTTGCCGAGAGAGCGCTGAGAATGTGGAACTCGCTACCACAGGGAGGGGTTGAGGTGAATAGTATCGATGCATTTAAGGGGAGGCTGGACAAGCATATGAGGGAGAAGGGAATAGAGGGTTATGCTGATAGATTTGGATGAGGAAAGGGATGGGAGGAGACTCGAGTGGAGCATAAACGCTGGCATGGACTGATTGGGCCGAATAGCCTGTTTCAGTGCGGTATATCCTGTGTAATATCCATTATCCCTACTCTCTGTCTCTCTGAATCATAGAAATTACAGCACAGAAGGAGGCCATTCGGCCCATCGTGTCCGTGCCGGCCGACAAAGAGCTATCCAGCCTAATCCCACTTTCCAGCTCTTGGCCGTAGCACTGCAGGTTACGGCAATTCCAAGTGCACATCAAAATACTTTTGAAATGCTATGAGGGTATCTGCCTCTCCCACCCTTTCAGGCAGTGAGTTCTAGACCCCCACCATCCTCTGGGTTAAAAAGATTCTCCTCAAATCCCCTCTAAGCATACTAACAATTACTTTAATTCTATGCTCCCCGGGAGGAGGAGCAGCAGTGCGGCAGAGCGAGGCCGAAGGTAAAACAAAGTAGTAAAAAGAAATCGAAGTGTGATGTCACAGCCAAGCGGGTAAGTGATTGGCTGGTGGGTTGGTGAGTAATTAATCTTTTTCTTTTTATTTCCTTATCAGTAGGTAATCTTTGACATTGTTGCCAAATTAAGTTAATTTAAGGGTTAAGTCATGGCAGGAGAGCCCAGACCCATGTCATGCTCCTCCTGTGCAATGTGGGAACTCAGGAACGCTTCCGCATTGCGGCACTGGAGCTGCGCAGGAATTCACTCTGGAGCATTCGCGATGCTGAGGATGTCATGAACAGCACGTTTAGTGAGTTGGTCACACCGCAGGTAAAGGTTACTCAGGCAGATAGGGAATGGGTGATCATTAGGCAGAGCAGTGGAAGGAAGGTAGTACAAGGGGCCCCTGCAGTCATCCCCCTCCAAAACAGATACACCGCTTTGGGCACTGTTAGGGGAGATGGCTCATCAGGGGAAGGCAGTGGCAGCCAAGTTCATGGCACCATGGGTGGCTCTGCTACACAGGAGGGCAGGAAAAAGAGTGGGAGAGCGATAGTGATAGGGGATTCTATTGTAAGGGGACTAGATAGACGTTTCTGCAGCCGCAATCGAGACTCCAGGATGGTATGTTGCCTCCATGGTGCAAGGGTCAAAGATGTCTCGGAGCGGGTGCAGGACATTTTGGAGGGGGAGGGTGAACAGCCAGTTGTTGTGGTGCATATAGGTAAAAAATGGGATGAGGTCCTACTAGCTGAATTTAGGGAGCAAGGAGTTAAATTAAAAAGCAGGACCTCAAAAGGTAGTAATCTCAGGATTGCTACCAGTGCCACGTGTTAGTCAGTCAGAGTAGAAATAGCAGGATAGCTCAGATGAATACGTGGCTTGAGCAGTGGTGCAGCAGGGAGGGATTCAAATTCCTGGGACATTGGAACCGGTTCTGGGGGAGGTGGGACCAGTACAAACTGGACGGTCTACACCTGGGCAGGACCGGAACCAATGTCCTAGGGGGAGTGTTTGCTAGTGCTTTTGGGAAGGGGTTAAACTAATATGGCAGGGGGACAGAGGGAAGTAAAATTGGGGCAGAAGCAAAAGATAGAAAGAAGAAAAGTAAAAGTGGAGGGCAGAGAAACACAAGGCAAAAATCAAAAAGGGCCACATTACAGCAAAATTCTAAAAGGGGCAAAGTGTGTTAAAAAGACAAGCTGAAGGCTCTGTGCCTCAATGCAAGTAGTATTCGTAATAAGGTGGGCAAATTAACTCCGCAGGCAGCTATTAATGAATATGCTATAATTGGGATTACGGAGACAAGGCTCCAGGATGACCAAAGCTGGGAACTCAACATCCAGGGGTATTCAACATTCAGGAAGGATAGACAGAAAGGAAAAGGAGATGGGGTAGCGTTGCTGGTTAAAGAGGAAATTAACGCAATAGTAAGGAAGGACATGAGCTTGGATGATGTGGAATTGGTGTGGGTGGAGCTGCGGAATACCAAAGGGCAGAAAACGCTAGTGGGAGTTGTGTACAGACCACCAAATAGCAGTAGTGAGGTTGGGGATAGCATCAAACAAGAAATTAGGGATGCGTGCAATAAAGGTACAGCAGTTATCATGGGCGACTTTAATCTACATATAGATTGGACTAACCAAATTGGTAGCAATACGGTGGAGGAGGATTTCCTGGAGTGTATTAGGGATGGTTTTCTAGGCCAATATGTCAAGGAACCAACTAGAGAGTTGGTTATCCTCGACTGGGTGATGTGTATTGAGAAAGGACTAATTAGCAATCTTGTTTTGTGAGGCTCCTTGGGGACGAGTGACCATAATATGGTAGAATTCTTCATTAAGATGGAGATGACACTATTAATTCAGAGACTAGGGTCATGACCTTAAGGAAAGGTAACTTCGATGGTATGAAACGTGAATTGGCTGGAATAGGCTAGCGAATGATACTTAATGGGTTGACGGTGGATAGGCAATGGCAAACATTTAAAGATCACACGGATGAACTTCAACAATTGTACATCCCTGTCTGGAGTAAAAATAAAATGGGGTAGGTAGCTCAAACGTGGCTAACAAGGGAAATTAGGGATAGTGTTAAATCCAAGGAAGAGGCATATAAATTGACCAGAAAAAGCAGCAAACCTGAGGACTGGGAGAAATTTAGATTTCAGCAGGAGGACGACAAAGGGTTTAATTAGGAGGGGTAAAAAAAAAAAGAAGAGTATGAGAGGAAACTTGCCGGGAACATAAAAACTGACTGCAAAAGCTTCTATAGATATGTGAAGAGAAAAAGATTAGTGAAGACAATCGTAGGTCCCTTGCAGTCATATTCAGGTGAATTTATAATGGGGAACAAAGAAATGGCAGACCAATTGAACAAATACTTTGGTTCTGTCTTCACGAAGGAAGACACAAATAACCACCTGGAAATACTAGGGGATCGAGGGTCTAGAGAGAAGGAACAGAAGGAAATCCTTATTAGTCAGGAAATTGTGTTAGGGAAATTGATGGGATTGAATGCCGATAAATCCCAGGGCCTGATAGTCTGCATCCCAGAGGACTTAAGGAAGTGGCCCCAGAAATAGTGGATGCATTGGCGATCATTTTCCAACAGTATATCGACTCTGGATGTTCCTATGGATTGGAGGGTAGCTAATGTAACCCCACTTTTTAAAAAAGGAGGGAGAGAAAACGTGGAATTATAGACCGGTTAGCCTGACATCAGTAGTGGGGAAAATGTTGGAATCAATTATTAAAGGTGAAATAGCAGCGCATTTGGAAAGCAGTGACAGGATCGGTCCAAGTCAGCATGGATTTATGAAAATGAAATCATGCTTGACAAATCTTCTAGAATTTTTTGAGTATGTAACTAGTAGAGTGGACAAGGGAGAACCAGTGGATGTGGTGTATTTGGACTTTCAAAAGACTTTTGACAAGGTCCCACACAAGAGATTAGTATGCAAAATTAAAGCACATGGTATTGGGGGTAATGTATTGATGGGGTTAGAGAACTGGTTCGCAGACAGGAAGCAGAGAGTCAGGATAAACGGGTCCTTTTCAGAATGGCAGGCAGTGACTAGTGAGGTGCCGCAGGGCTCAGTGCTGGGACCCCAGCTATTTACAATATACATCAATGATTTAGATGAAGGAATTGAGTGTAATATCTCCAAGTTTGCAGATGACATTAAGCTGGGTGGCGGTGTGAGCTCTGAGGAGGATGCTAAGAGGCTGCAGGATGACTTGGACAGGTTAGGTGAGTGGGCAAATGCATGGCAGATGCAGTATAATGTGGATAAATGTGAGGTTATCCACTTTCGGGGCAGATTATCTGAATGGCGGCAGATTAGGAAAAGGAGGTGTGCAACAAGACCTGGGTGTCATGGTACATCAGTCATTGAAAGTTGGCATGCAGGTACAGCAGACGGTGAAGAAGGCAAATGGTATGTTGGCCTTCATAGCTAGTGGATTTGAGTATCGGAGCAGGGAATTCTTACTGCAGTTGTACAGGGCCTTGGTGAGGCCTCACCTGGAATATTGTGTTCAGTTTTGGTCTCCTAATCTGAGGTAGGACATTCTTGCTATTGAGCGAGTGCAGCGAAGGTTCACCAGACTGATTCCTGGGATGGCAGGACTGACATATGAGGAGAGATTGGATCGACTGGGCCTGTATTCACTGGAGTTTATATGAATGAGAGGGGATCTCATAGAAACATATAAAATTCTGATGGGACTGGACAGGTTAGATGCAGAATGTTCCCGATGTTGGGGAAGTCCAGAACCAGGGATCACAGGCTAAGGATAAAGGGTTAGCCATTTAGGACTGAGATGAGGAGGAGAAACTTCTTCACTCAGAGAGTGGTTAACCTGTGGAATTCTCTCCCGCAGAGTGTTGTTGATGCCAGTTTGTTAGATATAGTCAAGAGGGAGTTAGATATAGTCAAGAGGGAGTTAGATATGGCCCTTACGGCTGAAGGGATCAAGGGGTATGGAGAGAAAGGAGGAAAGGGGTAATGGGGTGAATGATCAGCCATGATCTTATTGAATGGTGGTGCAGGCTCGAAGGGCCGAATAGTCTACTCTTAGAAACAAACAGAGAAAATAGGTCCATGTTCTTCACCCCTCTGCTGAGGGAAATGGGTCCTTCCTAATACTCTATCTAGAAACATAGAAACTTACAGCGCAGAAGGGGGCCATTTCGGCCCATCGTGTCCGCACCGGCCGACAAAGAGCTGCAGGGCCCTCGGTCAGTAGCCCTGAAGGTTACATATAAACCTATGAGCAATGACGGAAAGGAAAGAGCACCCAGCCCAACCAGTCCGCCCTCACACAACTGCAACACTCCTTGCACTGAAACATTCTACACTCCACCCCAACCGGAGCCATGTCATCTCCTGGGAGGGGCAAAAAACAGATAAAAACCCAGGCCAATTTAGGGAGAAAAAATCTGGGAAAATTCCTCTCCAACCTATCCAGGCGATCAAACCTAGTCCACGCGATCACCCTGGCCGTATTCGATTCCATGCAGTACTTACCATTATATCTGCGCTGTCCAACAAAAGGTCATCCAGTCTAATCCCAATTACCAGCTCTAGATCCGTACCCTGCAGGTTACTGCACTTTAAGTGCCGATCCAACCATCTCTTAAAAGTGGCAAGGGTTTCTGCATCCACCACTCTTCCAGGCAGCGAGTTCCAGATTCTTACAATGCTCTGCGTAAAGAAGCCCCCCCTCAAATCCCCTCTAAACGTTCCACCAACCACCTTAAAACTATGCCCCCTTATAGCAGATCCCTCCACCAATGGAAATAGACCCTTACTATCCACTATGTCCAGGCCCCTCATAATTTGATGCACCTGAATAAGGTCTCCCCTCAGCCTCGTCTGTTCCAAAGAAAACAACCCCAGCCTATCCAATCTGTTCTCATAACTAAAATTTTCCAGTCTAGGCAACATCCTCGTAAATCTCCTCTGTACCTTCGAGTGCAACTACACCTTTCCTGTAATATGGTGACCAGAACTGTACGCAGTATTGTAGCCTAACTAGTATTTTATACAGTTCAAGCATAACCTCCCTGATCTTGTATTCTATGCCTTGGCTAATAAAGGCAAGTATTCCATATGCCTTCTTAACCACTTTATCTACCTGTACTGCTACCTTCAGGGATCTGTGGACATGCACTCCAAGGTCCTTCTGTTCCTCTACACGTTTCAGTGTCCTACCATTTATTGTGTATTCACTTGCCTTGTTAGCCCTCCCCAAGTCACCATCATCATGGCCAAAGACTGTCCTAGATGCCGATGGGGATGTTGCACTTTATCAAAGATACTTTGAGGGTGCCCTTGAAACATTTCCTCTGCCCACCTGGGGCTCACTTGCTGCGTAGGGGTTCCGAGTAGAGCGCTTGCTTTGGGAGTCTTGTGTCAGGCATGCGGACAATGTGGCCCGCCCAACGGAGCTGGTCGAGTGTGGTCAGTGCTTCGATGCTGGCCTGAGCAAGAACACGAACGTTGGTGCATCTGTCCTCCCAGTGGATTTGCAGGATCTTGCGGAGGCAACGCTGGAGGTATTTCTCCAGCAACTTGAGGTGTCTCCTGTATATAGTCCACGTCTCTGAGCCATATAGGAGGGCGGGTATCACTACTGGTCTGTAGACCATATGCTTGGTAGCAGCTTTGAGGTCCAGGTCTTCAAACACATTCTTCCTCAGGCGACCGTAGGCTGCGCTGGTGCACTGGAGGCGGTGTTGGACCTCGTCAACGAATGTCTGCTCTGGCAGATAGTAGGCTCCCAAGGTATGGAAAATGGTCCACATTGTCCAGGGCCGCTCTGAGAATTTAGATGACCGCCGATGTTCGGGTCTCCATCCCTCCTGCGATGTTCGGGCCTTCCTTCCCTTGGTGTTGTTCTTGCCTTCCTCCGTTCGTTGGCTCCACTTAACTGCGGAGCTCGCGGCGAGCACGCGGTGCGCAAAATGGCTGCGGCCACTCTGACCTCTCCTCCTTCCACGCAGTGGACCTGTGGCCATCCCAATGCCTGCCCTCAGTCACGATCTAATACGATTCAACAGCAGGACGAGGCCAACACCCGACCGTCTGTGCAAGCATCAAACGCAGCATTGTCCGAGACCTCGGAGCCCCTTTAAATAACACCCCGGATTGATTGCTGCGCCTTGTGCAGTCCAACATTTTCAGGTTCATCAACACCATCCGCCACGTGAGGCGGAAAAAGTGAATTTGCTGAGAATGCTGAGAATGCTGTCAAGCAGGCATTGCACGCGAATTGACATCGCAATTTCCATGGCGTTAGCCAGCAGGAGGTGACATTTTAACGCCCTCAAAAAATGAACACCAAATTTCGTGGCAGGCGTCAACAACACGGAGCACCAGTTCCAGACGCCCAACGCCCAGTTAACACCCAACACCGGCATTAGCAGCAGGCGTTAGCAACCAAATTTCAACCTCCAAGTCTTTCTTTCTATTTACACTGCGCAATTTAGCATTCAGGCTTAGGATCCCTGTTAGGGGTTAGCATCAGGGTTAGCGGTTAGCGGTTAGCGTCGGGGCGATGGGCGAGGGCCAGGGTTAAAGGTGAGGGTCAGGGGCCGGGGTTAAAGGTGACGGTCGGGGTTAAAGGTGAGGGTCAGGGGCCGGGGTTAAGGGTGAGGGTCGGGGGCCGGGGTTAAAGGTGAGGGTCGGGGTTAAGGGTGAGGGTCGGGGGCCGGGGTTAAGGGTGAGCTCCAGGGTCAGAGGTGAGGGTTGGGGGCCGGGGTTGAGGGTGAGGGTCGGGGGCCGGGGTTGAGGGTGAGGGTCGGGGGCCGGGGTTGAGGGTGAGGGTCGGGGGCCGGGGTTGAGGGTGAAGGTTGGGGGCCGGGGTTGAGGGTTAAAGGTGAGGGTCCGGAGCCACTGTTAACTGACGGTTATTTTTCTACCTGTTTTGTTGCTGGTTCCGGCGTCCAGTTGGCAGCGGAAGTGATGTCGAATATTCCTCTTGTTCATCATTTTCCGTTTAAGAATTCTTAGCCAATCAGCCGCCGGTTGCCATGCGGGGCCGTGCATCTGCGGCCAATCAGCGGGCGGCTCCCCTCCGCGGGAGGTGCACCAATCAGCTGCCTGTTGCTGGGCAGAAGTGAAAAGCTCGGGGAAATCACTTGTCATCTGCGGCCAATCGGCGGCTCGTAGCCAGGCGAAGGCGACGGCCTTCCTCCAATCAGCTGTCCTTAAATCCGCCGGCGCGCTTAGCCAATCACCTGAGGTTTAACGGAAGGCGGTGGAGCACTTGGCCAATCCCCTGAGGTTTAAGAGAAGACAGGGGCCGAATTGACCAATCCCCTGAAACTTAACAAAAGGCAGGGGCAGAATTGACCAAAATGCTGAAGTTTAACAGCTGACGGTGGAGCAGTTGACCATCATCATCTCCTGTGGTTTCACCGAAGGCAGTGGCAGAATTGGCCAATCCTCTGAGGTTTAACAGAAGACAGGGGCGCAGTTGGCCAATCCCCTGAGGTTTAACAGAAGACAGGGGCGCAGTTGGCCAATCCCCTGAGGTGTAACAGAAGACAGTGGCGCAATTGGCCAATCCCCTGAGGTTTAACAAAAGACAGGGGCGCAGCTGGCCAATCCCCTAAGGTGCAACAGAAGACAGGGGCGCAGTTGGCCAATCCCATGAGGTTTCATCATCATGGGCATTCCCTCGAAGTCGATAAAGGTTTGCTTCCACTCTGAAAGTGAGTTCTGTCTACTGTACATGGTCCATGTCTCTGAGCCATGAAGGAGGGCGGGTATCACTACAGCCCTGTCGACCATGAGCTTGGTGCTGGGTTTGAGGTCCTGGTCTTCGAGCACTCTCTTCCTCAGGCGACCGAAGGCTGCACTTGCACACTGGAGGCGGTGTTGGACCTCGTCCTTGTTGACCGTATGCTCCCCAGGTATGGAAAGTGGTCCACATTGTCCATGACCTCATCGTGGATTTTGATAACCGGGGGGCAGTGCTGTGTGGCGGGGGAAGGTTGGTGGAGGACCTTTGTCTTACGGATGTTTAGTGTGAGGCCCATGCTCTCGTACACGGTCGTCTGCTACTGTAATTCGCCGACGGGCAATGGGACGACCTTGGATCTGGCCTGGAGGTGGCGAAGGTTGAACAGATTCCCATTTGTCCTGTAATTTACCTCCACTCCAGCGGGGAGCTTGCCGAGAGTGAGATGGAGCATTGCAGCGAGGAAGATCGAGAAGAGCATTGGTGCGATGACGCAGCCTTGTTTGACCCCGGTCCGATTGCGGAATGGGCCTGTGGTGGATCTGTTGGTCAGGATCATGGCTTCCATTGTCATCGTGGAGCAGGCGGAGGATGGTGACAAACATTTGAGGGCAGCCGAATCTGAGGAGGACACTCCATAATCCCTCACGGTTGACAGTATCGAAGGCTTTTGTGAAGTCAAAGCAGGCCATGTACAAGGGTTGGTGCTGTTCCCTGCATTTCTCTTGTGTCTGCCACATGGTGAAGATAATGTCCAATCCCCTGAGGTTTAACAGAAGGCAGAGGCACACAGTTGGCCAATCCCTGTGGTTACGAGGCGGAGTGAGGAATTCTTGGCCAATCAGCTTTGGTGGATGTGAGCCGGTTACCACCTTACCAATGGGATGCCCGCCCAGGGTCTGTGCCCTCGTTCCTCGTGGGGAGCCCTGGGACTTGCTGGGGTCTGGCTCTGATGGACATGTGGGCTCAGCCCCAGGGAGGGAAGAGCTATCTGTGTGTCTCAGAGCTTCCTCTCCTTCCTCCATCAGGTCTGGCACTCGTTGATTGCTACACACCTTTGCCATGTCCCTCCATCAGCCGTCCCTCATTGAATACTCATCTCCATCTGAGTCAGAATGTCATGGGCTCGAGCCCCACTCCAGAGTCTTGAGCCCATAATCCAGTCCCAGTATTGAGGGAGCTCCAACCTGTCGGCGGGGCAGTACTGAGGGAGCGTCGCACTGTCGGCGGGGCAGTACTGAGGGAGCGTCGCACTGTCGGAGGGTCAGTACTGAGGGAGCGTCGCACTGTGGGAGGGTCAGTACTGAGGGAGTGCCACACTGTCGGAGGGTCAGTACTGAGGGAGTGTTGCACTGTGGGAGGGTCAGTACTGAGGGAGCGCCACACTGTCGGCGGGGCAGTACTGAGGGAGTGTCGCACTGTGGGAGGGTCACTACTGAGGGAGCGTCGCACTGTGGGAGGGTCAGTACTGAGGGAGCGCCACACTGTCGGCGGGGCAGTACTGAGGGAGCGTCGCACTGTCGGAGGGGCAGTACAGAGGGAGAGCCGCACTGTCGGAGGGGCAGTACTGAGGGAGCGTCGCACTGTGGGAGGGTCAGTACTGAGGGAGCGCCACACTGTCGGCGGGGCAGTACTGAGGGAGTGTCGCACTGTGGGAGGGTCAGTACTGAGGGAGCGTCGCACTGTGGGAGGGTCACTACTGAGGGAGTGCTGCAGTGTCGGTGGGTCACTACTGAGGGCGTTTTGCACTGTCGGAGAGTCACTACTGGAGGAGCGTCGCACTTTTGGAGGGGCACTACTAAGGGAGCCCTGCACTGTCGGAACAACGATACTGTGGAAGCGCTGCACTGTTGATGGGGCAGTACTGAGAGAGTGCTGCACTATCGGAGGAGTAGTACAGTGGGAGTGCTGCACTGTCGGAGGTGCAATGCTGCGAGAGCGCTGCACTGTCGGAGTGGCAGTACTGAGGGAGCATATTGTACATTAAACCGATGCCCCATCTGCCCTCTCAGGTGGATGGAAAAGATCCCACGACCACTGTTGGAAGAAGAGCAGAGGAGTTCTCCCCGGTGTCCTGAGGGCTAATATTTATCCCTCAACCAACAACTAAAAGCCGATGAGCTGGTCATTACCACATTGCCATTGGTGGGAGCTTGCCTTCATTACAAAAGGGATTACAATTCAAACAGTACTTCATTGGCTGCAAAGGGCTTTAGGACGTCCTGAGGTGGTGAAAGGGGCTGTAGAAATGCTCGTTCTCTCTATCATCACCAGGAACAGGAAGTGAGAGTTGAGCTGCTGTCAAACCAATCAAGTCCAGTAAGCAGCAGAGGTTTCTTTAGTCGAGCTTACCAGAGGAATATAACGAGACTAACTCGACACATATCCTCCTGAGCAGCTGGCAAGCTTCTGTCAACGGCAGGGCCACCATCTGCTCAGCCCGAGTACTTCAGTCAGACTGTACGAGGGCGACAGCTGTCCAAGCTTGGACCATGGCCATCGTCTGTTGGAAAACCGTTATAATATCGTCCGAGTGGTGCACAGTCGGCCATGGATGAAGAAGCTATCAACAATACAGAACCGAACAGAGTCAGACAGAACATGTCAGCCGTGGCTCAGTGGGCAGCACGCTCGCCTCTGAGCCAGAAGGTTGTGAGTTCAAGTCCCACTCCAGGGGCTTGAGCCCATAAATAAATCTAGGCTGACACTCCCAGTACAGTACTGAGGGAGCGCCGCACTGTCGGAGGGGCAGCACTGAGGGAGCGCCGCACTGTCGGAGGGGCAGCACTGAGGGAGCGCCGCATTGTCGGAGGGGCAGTACTGAGGGAGCGCAACACTAAGGGAGCCCCGCACTGTCGGAGGGGCAGTACTGAGGGAGCCCCGCACTGTCGGAGGGGCAGTACTGAGGGAGCCCCGCACTGTCGGAGGGGCAGTACACAAGGAGTGCTGCACTGATGGAGGGGCAGTACTGAGGGAGCACTGTACTGAGGAAGCGCTGCACTGTGGGAGAGGCAGTACTGAGGGAGTGCTGCACTGATGGAGCCCCGCACTGTCGGAGGGGCAGTACTGAGGGAGCGCTGCACTGATGGAGGGGCAGTACTGAGGGAGCGCTACACTGATGGAGGGGCAGTACTGGGGGAGCTCTGCACTGTCGGAGGTGCCGTCTTTCGGATGAGATGTTAAACTGAGCCTGCTCTCAACTGGACATAAAAGATCCCATGGCACTATTTCGAGGAAGAGCAGGGGAGTTTATCTCGTTGTCCTGGGACCAATATTTATCCCGCAATCGACATCACAAAAACAGATGATCTGGTCATTATCACTTTGCTGTTTGTAGGAGCTTGCTGTGCGGAAGTTGGCTGCCACGTTTCCCACATTACAACAGTGACTACATTCCAAAAAGTACTTAATTGCTTGTAAAGCGCTTTGTGATGTCTGGTGGTCGTGAATGACCCTATATAAATGCAAGTCTTTTATTAAGAGGGAATGCAGCCTCTCCCTATCTGTGTAACCACCTGCAGCTGTTCCACCCCCCGAGATTTCTGCTCCTCTGCTAGGGCATTAGCAGAACTTTAAAACTGAGGCGTTGCCAGACTGAAAGCCAATATTGTCAGCGAGCACAGGGAGTGGTGTGTGAAAGGGACTTGGTTTGAGTTAGGATTTGGGCAGCAAGGTTTTGGATGAACTCAAGTTTATCCAGGGATGGAATGGGCCTCCTGTCCCTGTGTAACAGGCTCCAGGGGTGGAATGGGCCTCCTCCTGTTCCTGTGCAACAGGCCCGAGGGGCTGAATGGTCCTCCTCCAGTTCCTGTGTAACAGGCTCCAGGGGCTGAATGGGTCGCCTCCTGTCCCTGTGCAACAGGCCCGAGGGGCTGAATGGCTTCCTCCTGTTCCTGTGTAACAGGCTCCAGGGGCTGAATGGGCCTCCTCCTGTCCCTGTGTAACAGGCCCGAGGGGCTGAATGGCCTCCTCCACCTGTTCCTCTGTAACAGGCTTGAGGGACTGAATGGCCTCCTCCTGTCCCTGTGGAACAGGTTTGAGGGACAGAATAGCCACGTCATGTTCCTCTGTAACAGCAGGGGGAATTGGACAGGTTAGGTGAATGGGCAAATTCATGGCAGATGCAGTTTAATGTGGATAAATGTGAGGTTATCCACTTTGGTGGCAAAAACAGGAAGGCAGATTATTATCTGAATGGTGACAGATTAGGAAAAGGGGAGGTGCAACGAGACCTGTGTGTCATGGTACATCAGTCATTGAAGGTAGGCATGCACGTACAGCAGGCAGTAAAGAAAGCAAATGGCATGTTGGCCTTCATAGCGAGGGGATTTGCGAATAGGAGCAGGAAGGTCTTACGGCAGTTGTACAGGGCCTTGGTGAGACCACACCTTGAGTATTGTGTGCAGTTTTGATCTCCTAATCTGAGGAAGGATATTCTTGCTATTGAGGGAGTGCAGCGAACGTTCAGCAGACTGATTCCAGGGATGGCAGGACTGACATATGAAGAAAGACTGGATCGACTAGGCTTATATTCACTGGAATTTAGAAGAATGAGAGGGGATCTCATAGAAACATGTAAAATTCTGATGGGATTGGACAGATTAGATGCAGGAAGAATGTTACCGATCTTGGGGAAGTCCAGAAGCAGGGGTCACAGTCTAAGGATAAGGGGTAAGCCATATAGGACCGAGATGAGGAGGAACCTCTTTACTCAGAATTGTGAACCTGTGGAATTCTGTACCACAGAAAGTTGTTGAGGCCAGTTCATTAGATATATTCAAAAGTGAGTTAGATGTGGCCTTTCTGGCTAAACGGATCAAGGGGTAAGGAGAGAAAGCAGAAATATGGTACTGAAGTGCATGATCAGCCAGGATCATATTGGATGGTGGTGCAGCCTCAAAGGGCTGAATGGCCTACTCCTGCATCTACTTGCTATGTTTTCATGTAACAGACATGAGGAGCTGAACTGCCTTCTCCTGTTCCTGTGTAATAGGTTCGAGGGACTGAATGAGATCCTCCTGTTCTTTTGTTACAGGCTTGAGGGGCATAATGGGTCTCCTCCTGTCCATGTGTTGCAGGCTTGAGGGGCTGAATGACCTCCTTCTGTTCCTGTGCAACAGGCTCCAGGGACTGAATGGGCCTCCTCCTGTTCCTATGTAACTGACTCGAGGATCTCAATGGGCCCTCTCCTGCTCCTATGTAACAGGCTAAAACTGCTGAATGAAGTACTCCTGTTCCATTCCTGCGAGATGCGCTGTGCCCCTGTGACCCTGTCATCACTGTTAGGGTTGGTGCTCTCACACTGCACTGAGGGACAGATACCGTCTCTCTGCCCATCCCTGGCACCCCCCCTGCCACTGCCCCAGGGAGCAGCTGTCACAATCAGAATGCATGAAACCGAAGGATCCCAGGGATGGCTGAAGGAGCTCCTGCAACTTAATTCAACCCAGAGAAATAATCCGTCTCACCGGGCCTGGAGGTGCTGATCAGCAGAAGAAGAAAGTCACTCCTAGCCTTCAAATATATGTCAAGTAACAACTCGAATCCTCAACATTCTCACTTTAACCCCTCAACCTTAAGTCTTCTTAACTCCCTCACCTTAATTCACTGAATCATAGCATGGCTACAGTACAGAATGAGGCTATTCGGCACATTGAGACCATACCAGCTCTCTGCAAGAGCACCTCAGCTAGCCCTTTCCCCACAGCCCTGCATTTTTTTTTCCTTCAGGTACTTATCCAGTTCAGGTTGTGGAGCTGGGAAGTGCCAAACCATGGCTCTACAGACAAGTAGTTGAGCTAAAGCAGAATTTTCAGACGGGCTGTTTAAGAATTAAAAGTCAAAAGTTATTTTCTACATACACGGGATCAACTTTGGAGACCAATTTCCTGCAGTAACTAATAGCTTCTCCTTGTACCCGAAGTAACCTTGACAAATGGCATTTAAAAACGGAATGAATATATTAGAGTGCACTACAGTGCCACCACTGCCTGGAAGGTGTCATTACAACGTGACATTCAGAAAGGATATCTTTGCCTTAGAGGCAGCGCAATGATGGTTGACCAGATGGATTCCTGGGATGAGAGGGTTGTCCAATGAGGAGCGATTGAGTAGAATGAGCCTATACTCTCTGGCATTTAGAAGAATGAGAGATGATCTCATTGAAACGTATAAAATTCTTGGAGGACTTGACAGGGTAGATGCTGAGAGGCTGTTTCTCCTGGCTGGATCAGTGCTTGGGCCTAAGCTGAATACAATCTATATCAATGACTTAGATGAGGGAACTGAGTGTAATATATCCAAGTATACTGACCGTACAAAGCTCGGTGAACGTTAGCTGTGAGGAGGATGCAAAGAAGCCGCAAAGAGATATAGATCGATTGAGCGATTTGGCTGGAAGGTGGCAGATGGAGTATAAGGTAAGGAAATGTGAGGTTATTCACTTTGGTAGCAAGAATGGAAAAATAAAATATTTTCTCTAAGATGAGAAACTGTGAAATGGTGATATTCAGAGGGTTTTGGGTGTCCTTGAACACGACTCACGGAAAGTTAACTTGCAGGTACAGCAAGCAGTTAGCAAAGCAAATAGTTGGCTATCCTTTATTGCGAGGGTCTTGGAGTACAAGCGTCAGGAAGTCTTGCTGCAATTATACAGGGCTTTTGTGAGACCACACCTGGAGTACTGTGCACAGTTTTAGTCTCCTTACAGAAGGAAGGATATACTTGCCATAGAGGCGGTGCAACAAAGGTTCACTAGATGTATCCCTGGGACGAGATAGTTGTCCTATGAGGAAACATTGAGTAGAGTGGGCTTATACTCTCTGGAGTTTAGAAGAATGAGGGGTGATCTCATTGAAACATATAAGATTCAGAGGAGGATTGACAGGGTAGATGTTGAGAGGTTGATTCCCCCTGGCTGGAGAGTCTAGAACCAGGGGGCACAGACTCAGGATAATGGGTCGGCCATTTAAAACTGAGATGAGGAGGAATTTCTTCACTCAGAGGGTAGTGAATCTTTAGAATTCTCCACCCCAGAGGGCCATGGATGCTGAATCATTGAGTATATTCAAGGCTCAGATTGATATATTTTTGGAAACTAGGGGCAACACGGGATATGGGGATTGGGCGGGAAATTTGGGTTAGCGCAGAAGATCAGCTCGAGGGCCCATATGGCCTACTCCTGCTCCTATTTCTTATGTTATTAAGGCATGTTTTCAATCGGTAGTTCCCATTATAGTGTGGACATAATGGACAAAGCTAATGCAAACAGTGTGGCAACAATGTGACAACAAGAAGTAAGATGTTTCAGACAAGAAATGCACTCAGATATAATATTTTTAATATATGAATAGTCAACCTCTTTTGGTATTGCTCAAGGGGTATTGAGACCGAGTGTAACCTTCAGGTGAAGAGTTAGAATTAGAGTCTCGGACACATAGGTATAATTTCGGCCCTCATCTTAAAGTCATACATTCTGTCCTTATTGTTTTTAATACATTTCCATTATAAATTCCCCTGACTGCTTCTATAATGTGAACCTGTCACTTTGCAATTGAATTCTCCTGTTAGTGGTGGTCCTGCAGCGCCTCCACTGGTCAGTGGGCATCATTGCAGCATGATATGTTTACACAGGCAGGTTTGCATTATAACTGTGTAAGGAAAGGGTTAATCAGACTATTCTGACTTTTTCTGTATCGATATCGCTTTGCATTGGAGTAATGTTAAACTTCAGCCTTTGACTGTTAAAGCATGGAAGTTTAAGTCATTGTAAAGTGCCACTGGGCTGTTCAGCCAGGCCAATCTTTAAGTAATGGTCAGTTTAGTCAGTTCAGTAAACTTGATCAAATACATGCACGCTGATTCATGTATGTCAGAGAATCTTAATCCGTTGATAACAAGTGCAGGGATAACAGGTGGTTCTCCAGAAAACCCTCTGGGTAAACCTCATCCGTTTTAATTGAGGCTTCTATAGAAGCAGGAGATTGATTCGTACAAAATGGTACAGAATCAAAGGTAGACATAATTACAATTACAAGTTTCACTATGGATACGGTAGCACAGTGAATATGTTACTGAACTAGTAATCCAGAGACATGAGTTCAAATCCCACCACTAAAATTTAAACCCATTTACTTAAATAAATCTGAAATAAAAAGCTAGTACAGGTTGCACCTCCCTTTATCCAGCATCCTCGGGACCTGGCCTGTTCCGGATAAGGGAATTTTCCGGATGAGGGGTGGTCATGTTAAATTGGATGGTACAGGTGCTGAGCAAGGGTATATTGGGGCTGGCTGGCTTGGGGCTGGGAGTGCGGCAGAGAGATCATGGCGGAGGGGTGGGCAGTGGATCGCGGGGTCAAGCCAGCAATTGCAGGAGTCAGCAGCGAGGAAGGACTTCAATTTGTTCTGTCGGAGTTCTGCGCATGCGCCACCCGGTGGCCAGGAATGGTTCTGGATAAGGGAGGTTCAACCTGCATCAGCAATGGTAAATGAAACGACTGGATTGTTGTTAAAAACCCATCTGGTTTACCACTGCCCCTCAGGGAGGGAAATCTGGCCTATAGGTGACTCCAGACCCACAGCAATGTGAGTTTCTCTTAACCGCCCTCCGCAAGGGCCCAGCATTCAGTTGTACCAAACCGCCCCGAAAATAGACCTTGACCCCACACAGACTGCAGGGGTTCAAGATGCCGTCACATTGTGAAGGGCAATTAGGGATGTGCAATAAATACCGGACTTCCCAGCGATGCCCACATCCCGAGAATTAATTAAAAAGAAACTTGGTGGAATGGCAATTATATGAAACAAGAGTGAACCTATTAGAAAAATAACAAAGTAAGAGAACTGCACCGGTCTATGGAAAAATAACTTGTTAACACTAAAGTTATTGATAATGGACAAGTCAATTAAATTGTATTTTAATGTATAATGGCACAATGCAGAATTGTGTGGATAGTCACATGGAGTGAGTGAAAGAAATGTATAAAACTGACAGTTTGTGATGAACCTTTGGTATTGCAAAAGCCTAAGATAGTGACCTCAGATTTCTCACACATTTCAATCCCCAACCAAACCATCATCAAGATTTAAAGTCATTCGTCGAAGGGTTAGAGGGGATTTGAGAATTCTTTTCACAGAGGACGGTGGGGGTCTGAAACTCGCTGCCTGAAAGGGTGGTAGAGGCAGAAACCCTCATCATATTCAAAAAGTACTTGGATATGCACTTGAAATGCCGTAACCTACAGGGCTACAGACCAACAGCTGGAAAGTCGGTTAAGGCTGGATAACTCTTTGTCGGACGGAACGGACACAATAGGTCGAATGGCCTCTTTCTGTGCCATAAATTTCTATGATTCTAAGTTTGATAGGAAGTTTTATTTTCAAGTATGTTTAAGTAGCTGCGTAACACCTGACACCTGATATTCATAGTATAAACACTTATTACTCTTAATTATCCCTTTATTAAGCTTGAGTATAGAAGATTAAGGAGTGATGCAGTTGAGGTGGTTAAGATGATTAAAAGGAGTTGATAGGGTAGATGGAGAGAAACTGTTTGCTCTGGTGGGGATAGTCCAGAACAAGGGGGAAGAACCTTAAAATTAGAGACATGCTATTCAGGGGTGATGTCAGGAAGCATTTCTTCACACAAAGGGGATGGAAATCTGGAACTCTCTCCCACAAAAAGCTACTGAGGCTGGGGGGTCAATTTCAAAGCTGAGACCGATAGGTTTTTGTTGGGTATGGGTATTAAGAGTTATGGAACCAAGGCAGGTCGATGGAGTTCAATACGAATCAGACAAAATCGAAGTGAGTAGCGGAACAGGCTCGAGGGGCTGAATGACCCCCTTCCATTCCTCTGTTCCTATTGATTTGGAGCAACAAATTATTGATCAGGACCCCGCCTCTTTAACAACTGAGAGTGCAGGAATGTATTATGGCGGGATCGGGGACTGGCAGAGCCAAGACGGGCCGAGATTGAAATGGGATCAGGGTCTTAACTGCGATGCTAATCCCTGATGTGCAGATATTAATGAGGCATCCGCCCATTTCCTGTGGATCTCCAGCCCCCTAAATTGAGGCTCCCCCCTGCCCCCACCATCTCCACACGGATTGGGTCCCACCATCACTGCGTGTCACACAACGACACCCAGGCTCGGCTTGTCTTTTAACAGGTTTATTTATGAGAATAAAAAGCATTTTATATTTCAATTCAGTGCAATTGATTCAGGGAAGACATGATTAAAAATGGTAGCACTCAACTTGCAAGGGCGCAGTGACTAAAAACAGTTTAATGGCTTCACCGGGTGACCTTAGGGAGGAGGTGTTATAACAGACCTATGGTACGACGCAGGGATGGTGTATATCGTAACCCAATGGTCACACAGTTCCACGCTTCACGTCTGAATGCTCCTTCCCTTGTGCACTTACATAGGAAGATAGGAACAGGAGGAGTCCATTCAGCCCCTCGAGCCTTTTCCAGCATTCAATGAGATCATGTCTGATCTGTGACCGAACTTCTTCTTGGCCCCGATCCCTTAATACCGTTGGTTAACACAAATCTGTCAATCTCAGATTTAAAATTAAGAATTGATCGAGCATCAATTGGTGTTTGCAGAAGAGAGTTCCAAACTTCTGCCACTCTGTGTGTAGAAATGTTTCCTAACTTCATCCTGTTCGGTCTGGCTCTTATTTTTAGACTGTGCCTCCTAGTCCTTGGCTCCCCAGCCAGTGGAAATAATTTCTCTCTCTCTCCCGTATCAATTCCCCTTAATATCTTGAAATCTTCAATCAGATCACCCCTTAATCATCTAAATGACAGGGAATACAATCCTAGTTTGCGTAATCGCTCCTCGTAATTTAACCCTTGGTGTCCAGGTATCATTCTGCATTTTACTCCAGCTGGTGGATCCTCTCACCTGCCGTCCTTCCTTGATTCATGTTCATGAACTCACACGGTGAGTGACGCAGGGGGAGGGAAATGGATGTCGGGCAATTAATGGCCGATCGGCCTCACTGCCCGCCTTTGACCCCTTTCTCTGCCACAACCCGACCCGATTTCACAGAGGAATGAGGAGGAGAATCCAGACCAGAAAATGCCATGCAACTATTGAAAGAGCAGGTAGTGCTCCTGGAGTCCCGGCTAACATTCCTCTCACAACCAACACCTATCCAAACTGGTCATTTGTCTCATTGGTGTTTGTGGGAGCTTGCTGTGCACAAATTGGCTGCCGCATTTCCTGCTTTACAACAGTGACTACATTTCAGACGTAATTCATCAGCTGCGAACTGCTTTGGGATGTCCTTATGTTGTGAATCAGTTTATCTGTTACCCACGCTCCCTCCTCCCTTTGTTGAAATGAAAACCTATGGGGTAGATCAGTCATAGATCAGTGGGCAGCACCCTCACCCCTGAGTCAGAAGGTTGTGGGTTCAAGTCCCACTCCAGGAACTTGAGCACACAAATCTAGGCTGATACTCCCAGTGCAGTACTGAGGGGGTGCTGCACTATCGGAGGTGCCGTCTTTTGGGTGAGACGTTAAACCGAGGCCCTGTCTGCTCTCTCAGGTGGACATAAAAGATCCCGTGGCACTATTACGAAGAAAAGCAGGGGAGTTATGCCCGGTGTCCTGGTCAATATTTATCCCTTAATCAACATGACTAAAATAGATTATCTGCTCATCCCTTAGATGGTACACACTGTGCCATGGTGCACCAGTGTGGAGGGACTGGATGGTCAAGTGGTGGATAGTCACATGGACTGCTTTGTACTGGATGGCGTGGGGCTTCTTGAGTGTTGTTGGAACTGCACTCATCCAGGCAAGTGGAGAGTATTCCATCACACTCCTGCTGTGTGCCTTGTTGATGTGGAAAGGTGGAAGTGTTGGATGATGTAAATCTCAATCAGTGAGAGGAATTCGAAAATCTAAAGGGGGCGCAGAACTGCTCTCGTGATAATTAGCCCTGGACAGCCCAGCTTCACCTTCTGTCCTCCCCTATCTCTGTTAACTCAACCTGCCCCTTTCACGCACCGACTCACTTTCCCACAACTCTGTTTTTAAATTAACTTTTAGTTAGTTGTACGAAATGAGCAGAATCCCAGCCGGTTACCGCTGCCTAGACTCCACCCCCACCTCTGCGGGCAGCTTCTGGGTGAAACCGATGAGTTGACAAGTTCTCCTTCGGTTTTAAGTCTTTGGTGAGCTTTAGAAACAGATGAATGGGCTGTGTGATGGCTCGCCTCATCTCCTCCCTGAACTTAGCCTGGGTGAGAGCGTAAATGCAGGTGTTGGTGCAGGAGTTCAGGTACATGAGCATGTCGCCGACCTGCATGACAATAGGGCCTATGTCCAGCAACATCTCCTGGATCACAAAGACCACCACTCTGGTCATCCACAGCACGATGAAGCTGCCCGATATGGCGAAGAGCAGGATGATGGACCTTCTCCGGTTCTCCATCTCGGGGTCAACTTGCTTCCCATCGCCACCTTGACCCCGGAATGCCCTGCGGACCCGACTGGCCACGAGAACGTGCCTGACAGTGAGAGCATTGAGCAGCAAGATGCACACGTAGGGAATGAGAGGGGTTAAGACGGTACAGGCACAAAGGTATACTGCCCAGGGGGTGTTTGTACAAAGTTTGCGAAGCCTGCAGACTGGGAATGGGCCGTGCGCGTCAACGGGTTCGTAGGTGAAGTAGCGCGGGATATTACGCAGGTAGCTCACCGTGCACACAGTCGTTATCACCCCGGTCGCTGTCCTCACTGTACAGTATCTCGTTTTCCACTTCTGGTAACAAATGGCGACAAATCGATCAAGGGTGAAGGCCACGGTGAGCCAGACCGAGCAGTCCACCACCGCGGCATTCGTGATGCTGTTCAGGCTGCATACGTGGTAATGGGTGAGGATCGAGAAGGGGAAGTAGAGAGATCCCAGGTAGTTCAACATCACACAGAAGATGATGACCAGCAAGTCCACCGCTGCCATGGAGACCAGGTAACGGCCCGTGCATCTGGCGAGGCCACAGCTACCACGAGAGAGAATCACGATGGTCATGAAGTTAGCTGCCAGAGAGGGAAAGAGAGATGACAGTTAGTATAGTGCATGTTACATGAGGGAGAGATACCCTAACCTAGCAACTGTTGAGAGTTCTCCTCAGCAACAGCCAGCATTCAAGATTGATTATGGCCATGGGATGTTTATAGTACTGCCTTAATAGTATGTTTAGATCATAACTTTTATGGTCACAACAACTCGGCCACTGCAACTTATGTGAAAGGCTGTTGATGTTCGCATAATGTAGAGAAATGTAAACATGTGTGTGTAAGAATCAGCTGTGCATTGACCAGAGACTGCCATGTAAAGGTAATGAGTAGGAGACGTGTGATGAAACTTGGTTTCAACACAGTGAAGATGCAAAGAGGGAGTGAGTAAACTTGGCAGGAGAGCACAGTTCTAAGTTAGGTTAGAGACAGAGGTTGGAAAGTATTAATGAGAGAATAATTGTCTATCAGTATAATAAATGTTTATTTGATAGCCGTATAAACTATATGGATTCTATTTCCCTGATAGCTCTCATTATCCAATGCTCACCATACACGTAAAGAGCAGCCATTGTCCATCACTCAGTGAAATACAATTGGTCCAACTCGGTCCATCGCTCAATCAGCACTCATTCTTCAACTCACTTCATGACTCAATGAGATCCCATTGTTCAACTCAGGTCCTCACTGAATGTGCTCTCATTGTTCAATTGTCTCCATCATTTAATGAGCTCCAATTGTACAACTCTCTACCAGTCACTCAATGGACTTGCATTTTCCAACTCACTCCCGAACTCAGTGGCCTTCCATTGCCCAACTCTCTACCTTACCCAATGGTCTCCCATTATCCAATCACAACCAGTCACTCCATTAACCTCCCTTTTCCAACTCTCGACATCAGGGAGGGAAAACATCCTCTCTGCATCGACCCTGTCAAGCCCCCTCAGAATCTTATATATTTCAATAAGATCACCTCTCATTCTTCTAAACTCCAAAGAGTATAGGCCCAACCTGCTCAACCTTTCTTCATAAGACAACCCCTTCATCTCAAGAATCAACATCTTGAACCTTCCCTGACCAGTACATTAATATCCTCCTGCAGTCCACAGCTTTCTTCTTCATTATCAACTACACGGCTGATTTTAGCCTCACCTGCAAACTTCTTAATCTCTTAAATCTATTGTTATCAGCCTTGATTATACCCAATCACTGAGCATACACAGCACTCTGTGGGACAGAATTCCAAAGAGTCACAACACTTTTGAGTGAAGTAGTTTCTCCTCATCTCAGTCCTACATGGCCAACCAATTATCCTGAGGCTATGACCTCTAAATTCTCCAGTCAAACGAAATGGCCTCTCACCAATGACCCTGTCAAGCCCTCTAATAATTATATACATTTCAATTTGATCACCTCTCAATATTCTAAATTCCATAGAATTTAGGACTCAATCTCTCATCCCAGGAATCAATCCAGTGAACAATCGTTACACTCCCAAGCATATCCTTCCTTAGGTAAGGAGACCAAAACTGTACAATGTATTCCAGGTGTGGTCTCACCAAAACCCTATATAATTGCAGCAAGACATTCTTATTCTTATACTGCAAGCCCTTTGCAATAAAGGTTTGCCTTCCTAATTGCTTGCTGTACCTCCATGTTAACTTTCTGTAATTTGTGTTCAAGGTCATCCAAATCCCTTTGAATACCAACATTTCACAATTCTGCTTTTGCATTCTACCTATAATTTCACATTTCCCCACATTATACTTCACCTGCCATCTTCTTGCTCACTCACTTATTCATTCCTATCCCCTTGTAGCCTCATTGCATCCTCCTCACAGCATATTTCTTACCTAGCTTTGTATCAGCAGCAAACGTGGATATATTATGCTCAGTTCCCTCATCTAAGTCATTGACATAGATTGTAAATAGCTGAGGCCCCAGCACTGATCCTTGTCGCACTCCACTAGTTGTACCGTGCCACCCTGATAATGGCCTGTTTATTCCTACTCTCTATTATCTGTCCATTAACCAAGCCTCAGTCCATGCAACTCATATTACCCCCAACCCCATGAGCCCTAATCTTAGAAACATAGAAAATAGGTGCACGAGTAGGCCATTCGGCCCTTTGAGCCTGCACCGCCATTCAATAAGTTCATGGCTGAACATGCAACTTCAGTACCCCATTCCTGCTTTATCGCCATACACCTTGATCCCCCTAGTAGTAAGGACTACATCCAACTCCTTTTTGAATATATTAAGTTAATTGGACTCAACAACTTTCTGTGGTAGAGAATTCCACACGTTCATCACTCTCTGGGTGAAGAAGTTTCTCCTCATTTCAGTCCAAAATAGCTAACCCCTTATCCTTAGACTGTGACCTCTGGTTCTGGACTTCCCCAACATTGAGAACATTTTTCTTGCATCTAACCTGCCTAAACCCGTCAGAATTTTAAAAATTTCTATGAGATCTCTTCTCATTCTTCTGAATTCCAGTGAATACAAGCCCAGTTGATCCAGTCTTTCTTGATATGTCAGTCCCGCCATCCCGGGAGCACCAAGGCCCTGTATAACGGTAGTTACACCTCCCTGCCCCTGCACTCAAATCCCCTCACTATGAAGGCCAACATGCCATTTGCTTTCTTAACCGCCTGCTGTACCTGCATGCCAACCTTCAATGAGTGATGCACCATGACACCCAGGTCTCGTTGCACCTTCCCTTTTCCTAATCTGTCACCATTCAGATAATAGTCTGTCTCTCTGTTTTTCCCACCAAAGTGGATAACCTCACATTTATCCACATTATACTTCATCTGCCATCATTTGCCCACTCACCTAACCTATCCAAGTCACTCTGCAGCCTCATAGCATCCTCCTCGCAGCTCACACTGCCACCCAACTTAGTGTCATCCGCAAATTTGGAGATAGTACATTTAATCCCCTCTAAATCATTAATGTACAATGTAAACAACTTGGGCCCAGCACAGAACCTTGCGGTACCCCACTAGTCACTGCCTGCCATTCTGAAAAGTATCCATTTACTCCGACTCTTTGCTTCCTGTCTGCCAACCAGTTCTCAATCCACGTCTGCACACTACCCCCAATCCCATGTGCTTTAACTTTGCACATTAACATCTTGTGTGGGACCTTGTCGAAAGCCTTCTGAAAGTCCAAATACACTACATCAACTGGTTCTCCCTTGTCCACTCTACTGGAAACATTCTGAAAAAATTTGAGAAGATTTGTCAAGCATGATTTCCTTTTCACAAATCCATGCTGACTTGGACTTATCATGTCACCTCTTTACAAATGTGCTGCTATGACATCCTTAATAATTGATTCCATCATTTTACCCACTACCGATGCCAGGCTGACCGGTCTATAATTCCCTGTTTTCTCTCTTCGCTCCTTTTTTAAAAAGTGGGGTTACATTGGCTAGCCTCCACACCATGGGAACTGATCCAGAATCTATGGAATGTTGGAAAATGACTGTCAATGCATCTGCTATTTCCAAGGCCACCTCCTTAAGTACTCTGGGATGCAGACAATCAGGCCCTGGGGATTTATTGGCCTTCAATCCCAACAATTTCACCAACACAATTTCCTGACTAATAAGGATTTCCCTCAGTTCCTCCTTCTTACTAGACACTCTGACTCTTTTTATATCTGGAAGTTTGTTTTTGTCCTCCTTAGTGAATACTGAACCAAAGTACTTGTTCAATTGGTCTGCCATTTCTTTGTTCCCCGTTATGACTTCCCCTGATTCTGACTGCAGGGGACCTACGTTTGTCTTTATTAGCCTTTTTCTCTTTACATATCTATGGAAGCTTTTGCAGTCCGTCTTAATGTTCCCTGCAAGCTTCCTCTTGTGCTCTATTTTCCCTGCCCTAATCAAACCCTTTGTCCTCCTCTGCTGAGTTTTAAATTTCTCCCAGTCCCCGGGTTCGCTGCTATTTCTGGCCAATTTGTATGCCACTTCCTTGGCTTTAATACCATCCCTGATTTCCCTTGATAGCCACGGTTGAGCCACCTTCCCTTTTTTATTTTTACGCCAGACAGGGATGTACAATTGTTGTAGTTCATCCATGCGGTCTCTAAATGTCTGCCATTGCCCATCCACTGTCAAACCCTTAAGTATCATTCGCCAATTGACATCTCATACCTTCATAGTTACCCTTCTTTAAGTTCTGGACCATGGTCTCTGAATTAACTGTTTCATTCTCCATCCTAATGCAGAATTCCACCATATTATGGTCACTCTTCCCCAAGGGGCCTCGCACAACTAGATTGCTAATTAATCCTCTCTCGTTACACATCATCCAGTCTAAGATGGCCTCGCCCCTAGTTGGTTCCTCGACATATTGGTCTAGAAAACCATCCCTTATGCACTCCAGGAAATCCTCCTCCACTGTATTGCTTCCAGTTTGGTTAGCCCAATCTATATGCATATTAAAGTCACCCATGATAACTGCTGCCCCTTTATTGCATGCACTCCTAATTTCCTGTTTGATGCCCTCCCCAACATCACTATGACTGTTTGGAGGTCTGTAAACAATTCCCACGAACGTTTTTTGTCCTTTGGTGTTCTGCAGCTCTAACCATATACATTCCACATCAGGGATACAGATCCCTGACGGTAGCAGGCCAGGTAGATAAGGTGGTTAAGAAGACATATGGAATGCATGCCTTTATTAGCTGAGGCATAGAATATAAGAGCCGGGGGGATATGCTTGAAATGTACAAAACACTGGTTAGGCAACAGCTGGAGTACTGCATGCAGTTCTGGCCACCGCATTACAGGAAGGACATGATTGCGCTGGAGACCATACAGAGGAGATTTACGAGGATGTTGCTGGGAGTGGAGAATCTTAGCTATGGGGACAGATTGGATAGGCTGGGTTTGTTAGGAGGATGAGGGGAGACCTCATTGAGGTGTATAAAATTATGAGGGGCCTAGATATAGTGGATAGAAAGGGCCTATTTCCCTAAGCAGAGGAGTCAACAACCAGGGGTCATAAATTTAATGTAATTGGTAGAAGACTTAGAGGGGATTGTGGGGGAAATTTCTTCACACAGAGGACCTGGAACTCGCTGCCTGAAAGGGTGGGAAAGAGAGAAACCCTCACCACTTTTAAAAGGTACTTGGATGTGCACTTGAAGTGTTATAACCTGCAGGGTTATGGACCTAGAGCTGGAAAGTGGGATTAGGCTGGATAACCTCTTGTTGGCCGGAGCGGACACGATGGGCCAAAATGGCCTCCTTCTGTGCTTTAATTTCTATGATTCTATGATTTTAAAGGATCAAGGGATATGGGAATAGGGTGGAAAAGGCATTCAACCATGATCTTAGTGAGTGGTGGAGGAGGCTTGAGGGGCCGTATTGTCTACTCCTGCTCCTATTTCTTATATTCTTCATTGATCAACTCACTCGATTACTCAGTGAGCTGCCATTGTCCAACTATCTATGGCACTCAATCAACTGCCACTGCCCGGCTCCCATCAGCAATCACTAAGCTTCCACGTACAAGCTCTCCCAGTCACTGAATGGCACCCCCAGTATCCAATTCCCACCATAAATCAATGTTTCCAGTCTCCAGTCTCTAACGGTCTCTGAATGAGCCACAATTTTCCAAATTCCACCAATCAATGTTCCAATTGCCCAACTCGTTCCCTCATTCCATGAGATCCCTTTGTCTTTCTCACCACCTCACTCGGTGAGCTCTGGTTGGCCAGCTCTCTGCATCTATCAATGGGCTCCCAATTGTCCAATTCTCTGAGTTATCCAATAAGCTCCCATTTTCTAACTCTCCTCATCAATCAGAACTCCAGTTCCAGCTATCGTTCCATCACTCAATCAGCCCCTATGAACGAGTTCCCGTTGTCCATCTCTCCCTTCACTCAATCATTTTCCACTTACCAGCTCTCTGGTCACTCATCGGTCTCCCATTTACTAACTTTCCTCACCAGTCAGAGCTCCAGTTGTCCAACGCTTTCTTTCACTCATTGGCGTTTCATTATCCAACTCTCTCCATCACACAAAAAGCTCCAAGTGTCCAGCTCTCCCCATCTCTCACTGAGCTCCCTCTGTCCAACACAGACAAACAATCACCCAAAATATAATGCATTCACAAACACAGTTGCAAACACACACACACACAGACACTGAAACAGAAACACACTCACGCAGTTGCACGCACACACAATCACAGTCAAATACACAAACAATGGCATATACGCACTCATAGACCAGTCAGTTTAACATCGGTGGTAGGAAAAATAATGGAATTCCTACTAAAGGAGAACATGGAAGAACATCTAGAAACCAAAAATATAATAACGAATATTCAGCCTGGATTTCAAAAGGGAAAATCTTGGTTGACCACCTCGTTAAATTTTTTGAAGAGTTAACAGAGAGTAGACCATAGAGATGCAGTAGATGTCATTTATCTAGATTTTGAAAAGGTCTTCGATTAGGTACCCCATAAATAGACCAATGAACAAGGTCAGAGAATGCGGAGTCTGGGGACAAGTAGCAGTATAGATAGCTAGCTGGCTTCAAGACGGAAAGCAGAGAGTAAATGTAAAGGGTAGTTATTCGCAATGGCAGAAGTTGCGTATAGGTGTTCCACATCGATCAGTGCTGGGACCACTGTTGTTCACAATTTCTATTCACGATTTAGACCTTGGAATCAAAAATACAATTTCTAAATTTGCGGATGACACCAAATAGAGGGGACAGTCAATACTTGGGAGGACTGTAACAAATTGCAGGAGGACGTTAATAAACTTGCAGAATATGCATATAATTGGCAAATTAAGTTCGACACACATAAATGTGGGAGGAAGAATAGAGAGGTCCCTTATTACTTGGAAGGTACAAGTCTAGGTGGGGTAGAGGAACAAGGAGATCTCGGATACAAATACACAAATCGCTAAAGTAGTGATACAGGTTAGCAAGGTCATTAAAAAAAGCAAACCAAGCCTGATTTCTCGAGGTATAGAATGGAAAAGTAGGGAAGTTATGCTAAACCTGTATCGAACTTTGGTTAGACCACACTTGGAGTACCGCGTACAGTTCTGGTCGTCATATTATAAGAAGTACATTGAGTCACTGCAGAGGGTGCAGAGAAGATTTACAAGGATGATAAAGAACTGCAGGGGTAGACATATTAAGAAAGGATGAACAGGCTGGGTCTCTTTTCTCTTGAAAAAAAGGCTGAGAGGTGACCTGATAGAGCTCTTTAAAGCTATGAACGGTTTTGATAGGTTGGTACAGAGAGAATGTTTCCACTTGTGGGGAAGAGCATAACTGGAGGCCATCAATATAAGACAGTTACCAAGAAATCCAATGGGGAATTCAGAAGAAAATTCTTTACCCAAAGAGTGGTGGAACTCGCTACCACAGGGAGTGGTTGAGGCGAATAGTATCGATGCATTTAAGAGGATGCGAGACAAGCATAAGAGGAGAAGGGAAAAGAGGGTTATGCTGATAAATTTAAATGAGGGAAGACAAGAGGAGGCTCGAGAGGAGCATAAACGTCGGCATGGACTGGTTGGGCCGAATGGCCTGTTTCTGTGCCGTTTTTCCTATGTATTTTATCCCCACACACACACACAAGACACAGACCGACACACACAGGCACAAGTACACACACAGCCACATCCATCTACACTTAGATATTAAAACACACACACACTCACACAGTAGCTTGCACGCAGAAACACAATCATGTACACACACTAAACTGCACACGAGCACACACTCAGAAACACAGTCACACATATGCTTACACGCATTCACACACGAGCATGCTCAAACAAATGCAGTCTCACACACACACACACACACACACACACACACACACACACACTCACTCACACACATACACCCACGCAGCCACATTCACAGGTTGCCAGTCATTAAAGAAGAGTTCGCTTATTTGGTGACTATCTGCTACTCACGTACCGGCCACACCGATGACTGCCAGGCAATGGTAGAACACGTCCTGCGCTAGTAAGAATGCCAAGCTTCCCATCCTCGGAGAGAGTCAGTGACGTGAGTTGGAGCTGGAGACAGCAGCACACAGTGACACACAGAGGCAGTGCTTTGGAAGTAGCCTCGATTATATACTCAGGAGAATCTCCCAGTGAGACATCGAGCTCAGGGGGGGCCTGGTACCAGCTGCAGTCAATGCAGCCGCACAACAGGTAAGGGACCTTAACTATCCTAATCCACGGGGAGAGCTTACGTGGAGATTGCACTTTAATAACCTCAAACATACCCTGCAACAGCAGAGTCACCGAGTAATATTCAGAAGGTTCAGAGGCGGTTTCAACTAAATGGTATTATTTTGAGGCAGGTGCAGGAGAGTAACAGGTCCTGGGCTGCATATTGACAAATCCTTGAAGGTGGCAGAGCCACCTCATCAGACGATTAAGAAAGTATATGAAGACTTGCTTTTGTAAATAGGGACATTGGATTCTAAAACAAGGAAGGCTTGTTAACCCTCTACAAAAAACTGGTTATCAATTCTGGTCATCGTACTTTAGGAAGGATGTCGAGGCCTTGGAGAGGGTGCAGAGGCGGTTTACAAGGATAATACCAGGGAGAGGAAGCTCAGTTACATTGAGAGATTTGAGAAGCTGGGATTGTTCTGCTTAGGGCAGAGAAGGTTAAGGACTGATCGAATAGCGATATTCAAAGTTACGTAGGGTTTTGATAGAGCAACTAGGGAGAAAGGGCTTCCTCTGGCAAGAGGGCCAGGAACCATCGGACATAGATTAAATTAATTGTCAAAAGAGCTAGAGAGGAAATGAGGAGAAACATTTTAACACAAAGGGTTGGCATGATCTGGAACTCACTGCCTGAAAGGGTACTGGAGTCAGATTCCATAAAACAAAATAAAAAGAAAGACTTGCATTTATATAGCGCCTTTCACGACCACCGCACGTCCCAAAGCGCTTTGCAGCCAATGAAATACTTTTGAAATGTAGTCACTACTGTAATGTGGGAAACATCGGAGCCAATTTTTTGCACAACAAGCTCCCACAAGTAGCAATGTGATAATGACCTGATAATCTGTTTTAATGATGTTGATTGAGGGTTAAATATTGACCAGGACACTGGGGAAAAATCTCCTGCTCTTCTTCGAAATAAGACCACAAGATCTTTTACATCCACCTTAGAGCGCAGACAGGGCCTCAGTTTAACATCTTGTCCTGAAAGATGGCATTTTTATGCTCAAGTCCCTGGAGTGGGACTTGAACCTACAACCCTAGGAACTTTCACAGGAACTTTCAAGCACATAGAAAGCCTCTAAATTGCAGAGAACCACTCTAATACAATCACAACATCGCCAGCAATAAAACCTTTCCTGTGTTTTTGCCGAGAGAAGCTGAGGGTCCCTTTTAAATACCGTCTCCCCAATTGTACTGCCCGTGGTGTGTGGGCGGGATCAGGAAATGGCAGCACTAACAAGGGCCGAGACAGAAATGGGGATTGGGGTCTTATCGTCATAGGCGTTCCATCGAACGAGGATGACTTGCTTCCACATGAGTTCATAGATGTTTCAATGAAGGACCCGATGTTCCCATCCTGAACTCCAATTGAGGGGGTGAAAGATTCCTGTGCATGAATGTTTTTAACGTGTGGTGACCATTGCACATCAGCCACCACCCGGGTTTGACAGAGCTAGGACTTGGTCCAGTGGCAAGAGTAAAACAGGACGACTGGAGACCAGCTCTGCTGCATGGACCTAGTACGCACACATATCACAGTGTGGGCCGGCCCGTGCGACCCCTGGGCCCTCAGCACTTCTGGGCCCCATACCCTAATTTACCGCACCATCACCATGATCTCTTGCTGCTTCTCCGCCGCAATCATTCGCCACACCTCTGCCACAATTTCTCGCCGCTCTTCCACCATAAACATTCACCGCACCTCCGCACCAAACATTCGCCAAACCTCCGGCACGATCACCCACCAAATCTCAGCCATGATCCCTCATCGCTCCTCCATGCCGATTACTCGTCGCAAGTGTCATGCATGTATGCTTGGGTTTGCTAGCGACCAGGTGGTGCCACTGTTGGAGGTTATTCGGCTGTGCACATCTGTGTGTGGCCCAGATATAAAAAGCCAGCCATCTTGCAATGTAATCACTTTGGGTTTTAATAAAGTAGAGGCAGGGGGGTACCTGTTCGGAGATTACTGTATTCAGTCTATTGAGTTATTGAAGAAACAACATTTGGCGACGAGGTAACAAGAACCTTTGCATGCAAAAATGAGTACAATTGGAATTCTGGAGCGATTTGTGTAGGGAAAAGATTGGGCATACGTTATAGCCCGCTTGAACCAGTACTTCGTGGCCAACAAAATGGAGAAAGAGGCAGACACAGTTCGGCGCTGGGCGGTCCTCCTCACGGTTTGCGGTCGGAAAATCTATGGACTCATAAAGAATCTCCTCTCGCCCTTAAGTCCAATGGACAAGGACTATGAAACATTGTGTGCTCTGGTACGTGACCATCTCAAACCAGAAGAAGCTATCATCATTGTTATATATGTAAACGTGTATATACTCTGGAGTCCCAAGGGATCCCATAAGCCCTTTGGAGCACATGTATTTAAGGATTCCTCACAGATTGGAGAGGCTCTCTGGAGACCTGCAATGAAGGACTAAGGTCACACTTTACTTTGAGCTCAAAGTATCCAGTCAGACTCTTTCTTCACACATAACAACTGGCAACAAGATACAGATCGCGAACCCAATGATACAGACAACAGTGGGCATCCTGGAGAAATTCTCGGAGGGAGATGATTGGGAAACCTTTGTGGAGAGACTCGACCAATACTTCATAGCCAATGAGCTGGAAGGAGAAGCGAATGATGCCAAACGAAGGGCGATTCTGCTCACCATCTGCGGGGCACCAACATAGGGCTTCGTGAAAAATCTGCTTCCTCCAGCGAAAACCACAGAGAAATCATACGATGATTTGTGCACACTGGTCCAGGAGCATTTGAATCTGAAGGAAAGTGTTTTGTTGGCGATGTAATTGTTCTACACCGAAAAAAGGTCTGAAGGCCAGGAAGTGGCGAGTTATGTCACGTAGATAAGATGCCTTGCAGGACATTGCAAATTTGAAGGACATTTGGAGCACATGCTCAGAGACATTTTCGTACTTGACATTGGCCACAAAACAATACTTCGCAAATTCTTGACTGTAGAGACCCCAACCTTGATTAAGGCCACAGCGATAGCCCAGGCGTTCATTGCCACCAGTGATAATACGAAGCAAATCTCTCAGCAAACAAGTGCTGCTACAAGTACTGTGAACGAAGTGATGTTGTTTTCAAATCGCAACCTACAGGGCAGGCCCCCACACCTGCAGCTGCACATCCGCAGATGTCTCAGAGTCCACCATCAAGGGTGATGCATAGAAGGCCATCAACACTTTGTTGGCCCTGTGGGGGTGATCATCGTTTCCATTCATGCCACTTCAAAGGGTACGTTTGCAAGGGCTGAGGAACAATGGGACACCTCCAACGTATGTGCAGGTGAACTGTAAATCCTGTTATTCCTGCAAACCACCATGTTGCAGAGGAGGACAGATCCACGGCGGATCACGACGAACCAGAGCCTCAGACCCAGGAGGCAGAGGTACATGGGGTGCACACATTTACCACAAAGTGTCCCCCGATAATGCTGAATGTTGAACTAAATGGACTCCCGGTGTCAATGGAGCTGGACACAGGCACGAGCCAGTCCATCATGAGCAAAAAGACTTTCAAGAAATTGTGGTGCAGCAAGGCCTCAAGGCCAGTCTTATCTCCAATTCATACAAAATTAAGAAGTTATACAACTGAACTGATTCTCGTAACCGGCACGGCCACTGTAAAGGTCTCCTACAATGGAGCGGTGCACTCTGGGTGGTACCGGGCGATGGTTCCACGCTGCTCGGCAGGAGCTGACTGGGAAATATACACTGGAACTGGGACGATGTGTGAGTGCTCTCGCCGGCTGATGACACTTCATGTGCCCAGGTCTTAAACAAATTCCCCTTGCTGTTCAAACCAGGCATCGGGAAGTTCCAAGGAGCAAAAGTGCAGATCCACCTAATTCCAGCGGCGCAACCCATCCATCAAAAGGCGAGAGCAGTACTGTACATGATGAGAGAAAGGGTAGAGATCGAGCTCGACCGGTTGCAAAGAGAGGGCATCATTTCACCGATCGAATTTAACGAGTGGGCCAGCGCAATCATCCCAGTCCTCAAGGGAGATGGCACCGTCAGAATCTGTGGCAATTACAAAGTAACGATCAATCGTTTCTACCTGGAGGACCAATACCCACTACCAAAGGCCGACGACCTCTTTGCAAAGCTGGTGGGAGGAAAGACGTTCACGAAGCTGGACTTGACTTCAGCCTACATGATGCAGGAGCTGGAGGAATCCTCGAAGGGCCTCACCTGCATCAACACACACAAAGGTCTCTTCATTTATAACAGATGCCCGTTTGGAATTCAATCAGTGGTGGCGATATTCCAAAGAAACATGGAAAGCTTACTGAAGTTGGTTCTGCACACAGTGGTCTTCCAGGACGACATCTTGGTCACAGGTCGGGACACAGTCGAGCATCTGCAGAACCTGGCGGAGATTCAACCGCGTGAGGCTCGGGTTAAAAAGCTCAGTGTGTTTTCCTGGCACCTGAAGTGGAGTTCCTGGGGAGGAGATTTGCGGCGGATGGCATCAGGCCCATAGATTCAAAGATGGAGGCAATCGAGAACGCAGCAATACCACAGGACGTGATGGAGCTGCGGTCGTTTCTCGGACTCCTGAACTATTTTGGTAACCTCTTACCGAGTCTCAGCACACTGTTCGAACCACTGCACGCCTTACTGCGTAAAGGGGATGGATGGGTATGGGGCAAAAGCCAATAAAATGCCTGTGTAAAAGCGAGAAAATTGTCATGCTCAAACAAATTTCTTGTGTTGTATGATCCATGTAAGTGTTTGGTACTAGCATGTGATGCATCGTCATATGGTGTCGGGTGTGTATTGCAACTAGCTAATGATTTTGGGACATTGCAACCGGTTGCTTACATATCCAGGAGTCTGTCTAAGGCTGAGAGAGCCTACCGCATGGTTGAGAAAGAAGCATTAGTGTGTGTCAATGGGGTAAAGAAAATGCATCAATATCTGTTTGGGCTAAGATTTGAATTGGAAACTGACCACAAGCCACTCATATCCCTGTTTTCCGAGAGTAAAGGGATAAATACCAACGCATCGGCCCGCATCCAGAGATGGGCGCTCACGTTGTCTGCAAACAACTACACCATCCACCACAGGCCAGGCACAGAAAACTGTGCCGATGCTCTCAGTAGGCTGCCATTGTCCACCACGGGGGTGGAAATGGCGCAGCCTGCAGATTTAGTCATGGTTATGGAAGCACTTGAGAGTGAGCAATCACCCGTCACAGTCCGACAGATTAAAACCTGGACAAACCAGGATGCTTTGCTGTCCCTAGTTTAAAACTGTGTCCTTCATCGGAGCTGGTCCAGTGTCTCAGTGGAAATGCAGGAAGAGATAAAGCTGTTCCAACGGTGTAAAGCTGAATTATCTATACAGGCAGACCTCCTTCTGTGGGGTAATCGGGTAGTGGTTCCCACGAAGGGCAGAGAGACCTTCATCAATGACCTCCACAGTACCCACCCAGGCACCGTAATGATGAAAGCGATAACCAGATCCCATGTGTGGTGGCCCGTTATTGATGGGAACTTAGATTCCTGCGTGCACAGATGTAACGTATGCTCGCAGCTAAGCAATGTACCCAGGGAGGCGGCACTCAGTTTATGTTGTTGGTCCTCCAAACCGTGGTCTAGGGTCCATATCGACTATGCATGCCCGTTCTTGGATAAAATGTTCCTAGTGTTTGTAGATCCATACTCCAACTGGATTGAATGTGAGATAATGTCGGCAAGCACGTCCGCTGCCACCACTGAAAGCCAGTGGGCCATGCTTCCCGCGCATGGCCTGCCCGATGGCCTTGTGAGCAACAATGGGCCATGTTTTACCAGTGCTGAGTTCAAAAATTCATGACCCGCAACGGGATTAAACATGTTACATCTGCCCAATTTAAACCAGCATCCAATGGTCAAGCAGAGATAGCAGTGCAAAACGTCATGCAAGGCTTGAAGAGGGTAACTGAAGGCTCACTGCAGACTCGCCTATCCCGAGTCCTGCTAAGGTACCGCACTAAACCCCACTCGCTAACCGGGATCCCACCTGCTGAACTGCTCATGAAAAGGGCACTTAAGACAAGGCATTCGTTATTTCACCCCGATCTACATGAACAGGTAGAGAGCAGGCGGCCTCAACACAGTCAGTATCATGATAGCGCAAATGTGTCACGCGAGATTCAAGTCAATGATCTTGTATTTGTATTGAATTATGGACAAGATCCCAAATGGCTTCCCGGCACTGTCGTGGCCAAAGAGGAGAGCAGTGTGTTTCGGGCCAAACTGTCAAATGGACCTATTCACCGAAAACACTTTGACCAAATCAAACTCAGATTCACGGACTATCCTGAGCAACCCACTTTGGATCTTGACTTCTTTGACCCCACAACATACACACCAGTGGCAACCGACACCGCGTTTGGCCACGAAGCAGAACCCATCATCCACAGCAACCCAGCAGAACTCACAACACCAGGCAGCCCAGCAAGGCCAGCTGCACAACAGCCCAGCGAGTGACCAACAGACGACTTATCAATACCATCATTTGCCCCGAGATGATCAACCAGGGTAAGAACGGCCCAGATCGACTCACCTTGTAAATAGTTGCACTGTTGACTTTGGCGGTGAGTTTTGTTATACGTGTAAACTTGCATATACTCTGTACAGCCACCAGAGGGCTCATCCCCTGGAGTCCCAAGGGATCTCATAATCCCTTGGAAGCACAGGTATTTCAAGAGGCCTCACAGATTGGAGAGACACTCTGGAGACCTGCAATAAAGGACTAAGGTCACACTTTACTTTGAGCTCACAGTATCCAGTCAGACTCTTTCTTCATACAAAACAATCATCTCATGATATCGATTCTACACGCACGGTCGTTCTGAGGGCCAGGATGTATCGGAATTCGTTGCCGAATTAAGACTTCTAGCTGGACCGTGTATGTTTGAAACTGCATTGGCAGACATGCTGTGGGAGTTCTTTGTAGTCAGCATCAACCACGTGATGATCTTGCGTAAGCTACTGGTGGTGAAGAAGCTGGGTTTGAGCAAGACCATCACGAATGCCCAATCATGCATGATGACAGACAAAAGCCTAAAGCAGGTAGAATTGAAAAATCGGAACTCGGCAAGTACTGTAAACAAGATAGTATTGTCGTTTGGCAGAGCTCCATATGGCAGGGCCTACCCGACTGCATATGTGAAACCTGTGGCTGCTCAAAGTCCGCCAATGGGAATGCATCGAATATCACCATGTTGACATTATGGGGGAAATCATCGGTATCATCAGTGTCGGTTTAAAGAGTATATTTGTAAAGGCTGTTCGAGAGTGGGGCATCTCCAGCATATGCGTCCGCAACTGAGCAAGCGTGCTGCGACACATCACATTGAGGATGATGACCAGTCTAGTGCGGATCCGGATATGCAATCCGAGATGCCAGAGGAGGAAGTGTATGGACTGTATTCATTCCGAACAAAGAGCCAACTGATAATGATTAATGTAAAACTTAATGATGAGCCGGTATCAATGAAATTGGACATGGGTGTGAGTCAATCAATAATGAACCAGAGGACATTCGACAGGCTGTGGGATACTAAGGCTGTGAGGGGTAAGCTGAGTCAATGCCAGTCAATGCCAAGTTGCGTACGTACACTAACGAAATCATAACAGTGATTGGCAGTGCAGTAATCAAGGTGTCGTATGATGGTGTGGTTCACAATGTACCATTATGAATTGTTCCAGACAATGGCCCAACGCTGTTCGGCAGGAACTGTTAGGAAAAAATTCCAAGGGAACTGGAACCAGATCAAAGTGTTGTCGTCAGAGGAGGATACTCCATGTGCTCAAGTGCTGAGCAAGATCCTCTCGCTGTTTGAACCTGGCACGGCAATTTCACAGGAGCCAAGATGCAGATCCACATGGACTCGGATGCAAGACCCGTCCATCATAAGCTCGGGCAAGAAACCAGTGTGAAGGGATCATATCACCGGTCAAATTTAACGAATGGGCCAACTCCATTGTTCCCATGTTGAAAAGTGATGGCACTGTCAGAATTTGTGGAGACTACAAGGTTACGATCAATCGAGTTTCGAAACAGGATCAATACCCGTTACCGAAGACTGATGACCTGTTTGCAACAGGCTCGAGTGGCTGAATGACCTCCTCCTGTTCCAATGTTACAGACTCGAGGGGCTGAATGGCCTGCTCCTGTTCCTGTGTAACAGGCTCCATGGGCTGAATGGGCGTTCTCCTGTTCCTGTGTAAGAGGCTCCAGGGGCTGAATGGGCGTCCTCCTGTTCCTGTGTAACAGGCTCCAGGGGCCGAATGGGCTTCCTCCTGCTCCTACATAACTGACTCGAGGATCTCAATAGGCCTTCTCCTGCCGCTATGCAACAGGCTAAAACTGCTGAATGAAATACTACTGTTCCATTCCTGCGAGATGTGCTTTGCGCCTGTGACCCTGTCATCACTGTGAGCGTTGGTGCTCTCACACTGCACTGAGGGACAGATACCGTCTCTCTGCCCATCCCTGGCCCTTGCCACTGCCCCAGGGATCAGCTTTCACAGTGAGATTGCATGAAACCGAAGGATCCCAGGGATGGCTGAAGGAGCTCCTGCAACTTAATTCAACCCAGAGAAATAATCAGTCTCACCGGGCCAGAGGCGCTGATCAGCAGAGGAAGAAAGTCACTCCTCGCCTTCAAATATATGTCAAGTAACAACTCGAATCCTCAACCTTCTCACTTTAACTCCTCAACCTTAAGTCTTCTTAACTCCCTCACCTTAATTCACAGAATCATAGCATGGCTACAGTAAAGAATGAGTCTATTCAGCACGTTGAAACCATGCCGGCTCTCTGCAAGAGCACCTCAGCTAGTCCCACTCCCCCACCCTTTCTCCATAGCCCTGCATTTTTTTTCCTTCAGGTACTTATCCAGTTCAGTTTGAGGAACTGGGAGGTGCCAAACCGTGGCTCTATAGAAAAGTAGTTTAGCTAAAATAGACTTTTCAGATGGGCTGTTTAAGAATTTCCATGATTCGGACTAGAATTAAAGGTCAAAAGTTATTTTCTACATATACGGGATCAACTTTGGAGACCAATTTCCTGCAGTAACTCATAGCTTCTGCTTGTACCCGAAGTAACCTTGACAAATGGCATTTAAAAACGGAATGAATATTTTAGAGTGCACTACAGTGCCACCACTGCCTGGAAGGTGTCATTGCAACGTGACATGAAGGAAGGATATCTTTGCCTGCGAGGCAGCGCAATGATGGTTGATCAGATGGATTCCTGGGATGAGAGGGTTGTAGAATGAGGAGCGATTGAGTAGAATGATCTTATACTCTCTGGAGTTTAGAAGAATGAGAGGTGATCTCATTGAAACGTATAAAATTCTTGCAGGACTTGACAGGGTAGATGCTGAGTGGTTGTATCTCCTGGGCTTAAGCTGGATACAATCTATATCAATGACTTAGATGAGAGGACTTATTGTAATATATCCAAGTATACTGACCATACAAAGTTAGGTGAAAGGTTTCTGTGAGAAGGATGCAAAGAAGCTGCAAAGGGATATAGATCGATTGAGCGATTTGGCAGGAAGCTGGAAGATGGAGTATAAGGAAAGGAAATGTAAGGTTATTCACTTTGGTAGCAAGAATGGAAAAGCAAAATATTTTTTCAAAGATGAGAAACTGTGAAATGGTGATATTCAGAGGGTTTTGGGTGTCCTTGAACACGACTCACGGAAAGTTAACTTGCAGCTACAGCAAGCAATTAGCAAAGCAAATAATTGGCTATCCTTTATTGCAAGGATCTTGGCGTACAAGCGTAA
This sequence comes from Pristiophorus japonicus, assembly GCF_044704955.1. NCBI lineage: Eukaryota > Metazoa > Chordata > Chondrichthyes > Pristiophoridae > Pristiophorus > Pristiophorus japonicus. Next base: position 2,242,222 of record NC_092010.1, read on the forward strand.
GGAATTCTTGCTGCAATTATACAGGGCTTTGGTGAGACCACACCTGGAGTACTGTGCACAGTTTTAGTCTCCTTACAGAAGGAAGGATATACTTGCCATAGAGAGGGTGCAACAAAGGTTCACTCGATTTATCCCTGGGATGAGACAGTTGTCCGATGAGGAGAGATTGAGTAGAGTGGGCCGAAACACTCTGGAGTTTAGAGGAATGAGAGGCGATCTAATTGAAACATGTAAGATTCTGAGGGGGATTGACAGGGTAGATGCTGAGAGGTTGATTCCCCCTGGCTGGAGAGTCTACAGCCAGGGGGCACAGACTCAGGATAATGGGCCAGCCATTTAAGACTGAGATGAGGAGGAATTTCTTCACTCAGAGGGTGGTGAATCTCGATGTTCCTTTAATAAGTTTTACTTGCAGCAAGGAAGAGTCTCACGCAGTCAAAGGCCAAGTGAGGACTCTCAAAATAGTACAGTTTCACAATGTATTTTTGCAGTAAAACAAACAAGTTGTGGTTCCATCTTGTGTATTGGTTCTGCCTTTGCAGTCAGCGAAAACAGATAAAGAGTTCTTCAATCAGTTAATGATTACCACATCCTTGTCTTAACATTTTTTCCAAATGCCTCCTTTGTCAGTGACTTTGGTGGGCCAGACAGCAACAACTCGATTAGGGTGTGATAATGTGCCATCACCAGCTTTGCATTGTTTTAGGATTGTCCAGTTTCCTGGCCAGTTATTTGGGCCCATGATTTCCATAGAGGTTGATTGGGTTCCTGGCTTCTAGCATATTATGGATGAGTTCTGTGCAAGAGGTAATGGCTGGTAATTTGATTATCTCTTAGGGGGTGAATTGGTGCTGCATCTTTACAACCTTTATCCAGCCTTTCTAAGGTCTGGCATAGCGACAGACTATTGATAATACAGGGGAGCACAAGGGGTGGTACTTATCTCAGCAGGACAGTCTTAATGTTGTCTGGTGGGTATTAATCAGCTATCAGCAGTCAAAGTTAACATGTTTATGCAAACAGACTGTCTGCTGCAGAAGTTTTCTGGCAGGACCGGGACTCCATTTTGTTTTATGGCAAAAAGGGTACAAAAACAGTGTAATGCAACTTAAAAAAATACATTTCCACATTCCCTCCTTTTGTCCTTCACAGGGACAGCTTAATCCATTCCAGTCTTGCATATCTTTCTATTTCTATTTCCACACAAGAACCTTCAGTAGTTGTAGCTACCATAACCCTAGCAGTGGTCTCTGTTGGTAACACTGTTTTTCACAACCTGGCACCGCAACACTTGACTAAGACAAACAAAGATTATCAGCAAGAATATGATCAAACCCTGTACCAAAGATCTCCCTAGGGATCCCAACCATCCCGATGCCCAATCCCACAAGGTGGTACCGTCCTGGCCCATAGTCTGTTTGTACTCTATTACCTCTTTCCTAATATATTCAGCTAGACTGCTGATCTCTTCTGACTTATCCGGGATATACGTACAGCATTCTCCACCAATTAACGTGCATGTCCCTCCTTCTTTGGCTAGGAGATAATCTAAGGCCATACGATTTTGGAGAGCCACTGTTCGAATGGCTGCCATTTTGTCATTCACCCCTACAAAGGCCTGGGAAGTTGTGTTGGCTACTGATTCTACTAAATTAGCCAGTTCCCGTAACTGCCATTTGTTTGATACTATTCCATAGCGTGGTATCATTACCTTGAATATTCCATTTAACTATGTCAAATCCCTTTTAAGTCTATGACTTTTATAGGCATTCCTGAGAGTCTTTGTTGTCCTAATAAAGGGTACCACATGTCCGAAGTAACAGGACCCTATCCAATTGGCTGGTAACCATGGGTAGGTTTTATGGCCACAAATAAAGTACGTGCAATTATAGGATGTCAGCCTTTGGTCCTTTCGTGCCATCCATACTCAAGTGGTGTCCCCATCCCACTCTTCACCTGAGGCTTTATTATGGACCATAGTCCAGTTAACAGTTGCTATCTTTCTCCTGTTAGTGAGATTTGTCATGGCTTGCTATTTAGTCATTTGGGAACACTTGCTGCGTCCCATTTCTGGTCCTTTCGTCTCTGGAAGGTTATAAATTTATACCCTGCTGACCTCCATTCTGTTGATCCTTCGTTTCTGACACCTTGCTTAGGTTTGTCCTATTTTGCACTATTAACCATTCTGCCATTTCTGATTCATTAAAGGGGACGGATCTTAGGGGAATGCCCCCTTCGGAGTGGACAGGTACATGGGAACATATCCAACAACTGGACAAGTTTCTTTCTTGAGCATACTTATGACTCAGTGCCATAAATACATTTACCTGCAGTTCCCTTTGTTCGTGTTTCTGTACCTCGGGTATTATCAATAACGCAAAGCACAACCCTGTTAAGCATAGCACTATCAGTCCCCATAGTCCGTACAGTTCCTTATTCAGTCTTCCTTTTTTTGTTCCTCTGGATCCTTCTTCCCTTCCTCCTGGTCGGGTGCCCTTTTGCAATGGGACACATGGATCCATGTCGGTCTTTCCTTTACCTTGATTGCAGTATTAGTCGCCAGCAAGACCTGGTGTGGTCCTTCAAATCTTGGTTGCAGACTGCTTTTTCTTTTAAAGATTTTGATTAAACGAATTCCCCGGGCTCCAGGTTATGGCACTTCCCTTCCGCTGGCTTGACTTGAGCTTCTTTTACCTGTGAATGAAAGCTGGAAATAAATTTGGTTAGTGCAACGCATTTTTCTTCCATTTTGTGGATGTCTATTTGTTTTGCAGTAAAGGGTGCTGTAAAAGGTAGTCGTTGGGGATGTCCCATAACTACCTCATGCGGTGAAAGGCCTGTTGTTCTGTTGGTTGCAGATCGCATTAACAACAAGGCTAAGGGCAGCAGTTCTACCCATTTTAGTCCAGTGTCATTACATAATTTTGCCAGCTTATTTTTAAGTATTCCGTTATATCTTTCAACAAGTCCAGCTGATTGTGGATGATACTGCAATGAAAACCTTGGTTAATCTGTAAAGCTTTACACATTTCTTTGATAACAGTTCCGTGAAATATGACCCATTATCACTAGAAAGCTTAGCAGGGATTCCGAAGCGCGATACGATTTCTTTTAACACAAATTTAACAATAGTAGTGGCATCGGCCTTTTTACTTGGAAAGGCTTCAATCCATCCAGAGAACACATCTACAATAACTAATACATACTTGAATCCCATACACATAGGTAATTCAATAAAATCCATTTGTAAATGTACAAAAGGCCCGACTGGATTTGGGTGGGAGGCAGATTCTACCTTTTCCGTCTTACCCGGATTCATTGTCTGATAGGTAACACAATTTTCACAGATTTGTTTTGCAATTGCCGAAATACCTGGGGCATACCAAGTTGCCAAAATATAATCTGCCATCCCCCCTTTGCCTGCATGTATGAATGTATGAACACATCGGGCAATCCATGGAAGTAAGGATCTGGGCGCCACCACACGGCCGTCATGGTGAACCCATATTCCTTCTGGAATTTTATAACATTGATCCTTCGTCCAGGTCAACATCTCCTCCGTACTGGCCTGTGTCTGGAAGGACAGCACATCATTCATAGTGGGTGGTGGGTCTGAGCAATTAATTTCCTTATTGGAAACAATGACACCTGCATCCACCCTTTCTGACAGAGCTGCTGACGTAGCTGCATTATCAGCTCTCGCGTTTCCAAGTGCCACCTCATTCAACTGGCCTGTATGTGCTTGGCATTTGATAATGGCAAGTTTTAAGGGCCATTGAATGGCTCGCAGAAGATTTTCTACTTGTTCTGCATTCTTGATAGTGGTTCCTGAAGAAGTCAGGTACCCGCGAATTTTCCAAATTTGTCCATAGTCATGCGTTACTCCAAAAGCATAGCTGGAGTCAGTGTAAATATTAACTGTTTGTCCTTCAGCCAGAATACAGGCTCGAGTTAACGCAAATAATTCGGCTTGTTGGGCTGAAAAGGAGTCTGGAAGAGAGGCTGTTTCGACAACATTTAACTGGGTTACATTTGCATAAGCTGCTTTAGGTTGGCCCCTGTCATTACGTAAGGCTGATCCGTCAACATAGTAGACTAGATCAGGGTTACACATTGGTACATCTGTTAAATTGATACGTGGTTTAGTCACTAATTCGGTTACAATTTCACATGAATGGGGTTTGTCGTCTTCTTCCGTGGGGACTAGAGTGGCTGGATTTAAGGTAGTACATCTTTTAATGATAACGTTCGGATTTGATACCAGTTCAACTTCATATTTAGTGGTTCTTGCAGAAGTTAGGTGTTGAGTGGCACATTTAGTAAGTAAAATCTCGACAGAGTGTGGGATATAGAAAATGGTCTGATGATTTGGAGTTATTGTCTGAGCCTGTTGTACAGCATAATAAGCTGCTGCCAAAGAAGGAAGATGAAAGGTCCTTACTATACAGTATGAATGCACACGAGACCCATGCTTGAGACAAGGTCTGTCTGTGACCTGTCCTTTATTCCTTAGCACTCAAGTGATGAAGGTGGGCGGAGCTTCCCCTTTTCTACCCAAAGGTCCAGGTTAGGAGTGTCTCCCACTAGTTCACCACCTAGTGGTCATTGTTCTCACAGTGTACAACTTAGGTCAGCTTATACATGGGTTACAATGCTGGTTGAATACATGATATCACCTCCTCCACCCCCACCCCCCAAAGTCTTATTGGGATCACAGGTTGAGTCTCTCTGGTGGTTTACGCTCTCTTGTCGAGCGCCTGAGTTGGGGCTCCGGTTGTTGGACGCTGGCCTGAGTGTCTGCTGTTTGCGGTGCCTCAGACCTGTCCGGACTGCCCACAGTGACTGGGCTCTCCTCCTTTTGATTCCGGTGTTCGGTCACCTGTGGTGGAGTGAACTCTATGTCGTGTTCTTCCTCTGCTTCTTCTACGGGGTTGCTGAACCTCCTTTTTGTTTCGAAACATAGAAACATAGAAAATAGGTGCAGGAGTAGGCCATTCGGCCCTTCTAGCCTGCACCACCATTCAATGAGTTCATGACTGAACATGCAACTTCAGTACCCCATTGCTGCTTTCTCGCCATACCCCTTGATCCCCCTAGTAGTAAGGACTACATCTAACTCCTTTTTGAATATATTTAGTGAATTGGCCTCAACAACTTTCTGTGGTAGAGTATTCCACAGGTTCACCACTCTCTGGGTGAAGAAGTTTCTCCTCATCTCGGTCGGAAATGGCTTACCCCTTATCCTTAGACTGTAACCCCTGGTTCTGAACTTCCCCAACATTGTGAAATTTCTTCCTGCATCGAACCTGTCTAAACCCATCAGAATTTTAAACGTTTCTATAAGGTCCCCTCTCATTCTTCTGAACTCCAGTGAATACAAGCCCAGTTGATTTAGTCTTTCTTGATAGGTCAGTCCCGCCATCCCGGGAATCAGTCTGGTGAACCTTCGCTGCACTCCCTCAATAACAAGATTGTCCTTCCTCAGGTTAGGAGACCAAAACTGTACCCAATACTCCAGGTGTGGCCTCACCAAGGCCCTGTACAACTGTAGCAACACCTCCCTGCCCCTGTACTCAAATCCCCTCGCTATGAAGGCCAATATGCCATTTGCTTTCTTAACCGCCTGCTGTACCTGCATGCCAACCTTCAATGACTGATGTACCATGACACCCAGGTCTCGTTGCACCTCCCCTTTTCCTAATCTGTCACCATTCAGATAATAGTCTGTCTCTCTGTTTTTACCACCAAAGTGGACAACCTCACATTTATTCACATTATACTTCATCTGCCATGCATTTACCCACTCACCTAACATATCCAAGTCGCTCTGCAGCCTCATAGCATCCTCCTCGCAGCTCACACTGCCACCTAACTTAGTGTCATTCGCAAATTTGGAGATACTACATTTAATCCCCTCGTCTAAATCATTAATATACAATGTAAACAGCTGGGGCCCCAGCACAGAAACTTGCGGTACCCCACTACTCACCTCCTGCCATTCTGAAAAGTACCCATTTTTTCCTACTCTTTGCTTCCTGTCTGACAACCATTTCTCAATCCATGTCAGCACACTACCTCCAATCCCATGTGCTTTAACTTTGCATTTGATCCACAAGTTTGCGGCAGATTTGTCCATTGGTAAGTTTAACTACCAGAATCCTATTTCCCTCTTTGGCAATCACAGTGTCTGCGAGCCATTTGGGCCCTGCAGCGTAGTTGAGGACACAAACAGGGTAATTTACATCACTACATCGCGCCTTCGCATTCCTGTCATGGTAGTGATATTGTGACTGGCGCCTGCTCTCGACAATTTCTTTCATGGTGGGGTGTATAAGGGATAACCGGGTTTTGAGTGTCCTTTTCATTAGCAGCTCTGCGGGTGGAACCCCTGTGAGCAAGTGTGGTCGGGATCTGTAGGACAACAAGAGGCGTGATAAGCGCCTTTGTAGGGAACCCCCTTGGATTCTGAGGATCCCCTGTTTGATTATCTGCACTGCTCGTTCTGCCTGGCCGTTAAAGGCCGGCTTGAACGGTGCCGGTCTGATAAGGTTAATTCCATTGCCTGCCATGAACTCCTGGAATTCAATGCTTGTAAAGCACGAGCCATTGTCACTGACCAAGACATCCAGTAGACCGTGGGCGGCGAACATTGCCCATAGACTTTCTACCATGGCAGAGGATGAGCTTGAATTTAAAATTTCACACTCGATCCATTTGGAGTAGGCGTCTACTACAACCAAAAACATTTTTCCCATGAAAGGCCCTGCGTAGTCCACATGGATGCGTGACCAAGGCTTGGCGGGCTAGGACCAGGGGCTAAGGGGGGCTTCCCTGGGTGCGTTGCCCAGCTGGGCACACGTGTTGCACCTGCGAACACAAAGTTCCAGATCTGCGTCTATCCCTGGCTACGAAACGTGTGACATGGCAATTGCCTTCATCATGACAATGCCCAAGTGCTCATTGTGGAGTTCTCTGATGAACACCTCTCTGCCCATCTGGGGCATGACTACGCAGTTTCCCCACAGTAGGCAATCGGCCTGAATTGCGAGTTCATCACTGCGCCTGTGAAATGGTTTAAATTCCTCAGGGCATGCCCTGTACGTGGCTGCCCAGTCCCCATTTAGGACACATTTCTTGACTAGAGACAATAGCGGGTCTCTATTTGTCCAGACTTTAATCTGACGGGCTGTCACGGATGAGCCTTCGTTTCCGAAACCTTCAACAGCCATGACCATCTCAGCAGCATGCTCGGTAGCCCTCTCAGTGGTGGTTAGTGGAAGCCTGCTGAGTGCATCGGCACAGTTTTCGGTGCCCGGTCTATGCCAAATTGTATCGTCATAGGCGGCTAACGTGAGTGCTCACCTCTGTATGCGGGCCGATGCATTTGCATTTATGGCCTTATTGTCGGCCAAAAGGGATGTTAGGTCTCCAGCTCAAATTTCCTGCCAAACAGGTACTGGTGCATTTTCTTTGCCACATATACACATGCGAGCACCTCCTTTTCTACCATCCCGTAGCCCCTTTCTGCCTGGGACAGACTCCTGGAGGCATAAGCAACCGGCTGTAACTGACCCTTGACATTGACATGCTGCAACACACACCCGACACCATAGTACGACGCATCGCACGTTAACAAAAGTTTCTTACATGGGTCATATAGCGTTAACAGATTGTTGGAATATAACAAATTGCGTGCTCTATTAAAAGCCCTTTCCTGGCTGTCCCCCCAGACCCATTCACGACCTTTGCATAGGAGGACGTGTAGCGGCTCTAGCAGCATGTTCAATTGGGGAAGAAAGTTACCAAAATAGTTCAGGAGCCCCAGGAACGAACGCAACTCCGTCGTGTTACGGAGTCTGGGTGCTCTCTGGATCGCTTCCGTCTTGGACGCATTAGGGCTGATCCCGTCTGCTGCTACCCTCATCCCCAGGAATTCTGCCTCTGGAGCTAGGAAGACGCACTTCGCCTTTTTCAGTCGCAGCCCTACCCGGTCCAGTCTGCGTAGCCCCTCCTCCAGGTTGTGGAGGTGCTCTTCCGTATCATAACCCGTGATGAGGATGTCGTCCTGAAAAACCACCGTCCCTGGAATCGACTTGAGGAGGCTTTCCATATTTTGCTGAACGATCGCGGCGGCCGAGCGAATCCCATGTTCTCACAGTGTACAACTTAGATCAGATTATGCATGGGTTACAATGCTGGTTGAATACATGACAGAAGACATCCTGGTAGTTCGCGTGCCACTGGACCTAGTTGGGTACTGAAATACGCTATCGGTCGCTGCCGGTCCCCATGTAACTGAATCAAAACAGATTTTGCAAAACCCGACTTGTGATGAACAAATAAGTTGAATGGCTTCGTGTAGTCTCGCAATCCCAAGGCCGGTGCTGAAGTGAGGGACTGCTTAAGGTTCTGGAAAGCATTCCGGGATACTTCAATCCAAATCAACTTTTCTGGTAGTGAGGGCATGGACATGTCTAACAATGGCCTAACGACCTTGGAATAATTCATAATCCATTGCCTGCAATATCCTGACATGCCGAGGAAATGTTTCATTTCTCTCTTGGTTCTTGGTAGTGGAGCAGAGCAGATTGCTTTTACTCTGTCTTGTGTCAATTGTCTTGTATCTCTGACCAATTCGTGTCCTAGATACCGAACCCTTTCTGAGACTAATTGTAACTTCGCCTTTGACACTTTGTGTGCTTTCGAGGCCAAGGCTTTTAATAACACAAGAGAATCTGTTTCGCAGGCTGATTTGGCAGGTGAGGCGAGCAGTAAGTCTTCAACATGCAGCACAAAGGTAGAACCTGCTGGTAAAATTATATTTTCCAGATCCTTCTTTAAGCATTGTGAAAATGTAGTAGGTCTTTCGGTAAATCCCTGTGAGAGTCTTGTCCACGTATATTGATGTCCTTTATACATGAAGGCAAACAGGAATTGGGGCTCTGGGTGAATGGGTATTGAGAAAAATGCTGAACGTAGGTCAATCACCCTATATACAGACAGGAAGCAAAGAGTAAGAGTAAATGGGTACTTTTCAGAATGGCAGGCAGTGACTAGTGGGGTACCGCAAGGTTCTGTGCTGGGGCCCCAGCTGTTTACATTGTACATTAATGATTTAGACGAGGGGATTAAATGCAGTACCTCCAAATTTGCGGATGACACTAAGTTGGGTGGCAGTGTGAGCTGCGAGGAGGATGCTATGAGGCTGCAGAGTGACTTGGATAGGTTAGGTGGGTGGGCAAATGCGTGGCAGATGAATTATAATGTGGATAAATGTGAGGGTATCCACTTTGGTGGAAAAAACAGGGAAACAAACTATTATCTGAATGGTGACAGATTAGGAAAAGGGAAGGTGCAACGAGACCTGGGTGTCATGGTACATCAGTCATTGAAGGTTGGCATGCTGGTACAGCAGGCGGTTAAGAAAGCAAATGGCATGTTGGCCTTCATAGCGAGGGGATTTGAGTACAGGGGCAGGGAGGTGTTGCTACAGTTGTACAGGGCCTTGGTGAGGCCACACCTGGAGCATTGTGTACAGTTTTGGTCTCCTAACTTGAGGAAGGACATTCTTGCTATTGACGGAGTGCAGCGAAGATTCACCAGACTGATTCCCGGGATGGTGGGACTGACCTATCAAGAAAGACTGGATCAACTGGGCTTGAATTCACTGGAGTTCAGAAGAGTGAGAGGGGACCTCATAGAAACGTTTAAAATTCTGACGGGTTTGGACAGATTGGATGCAGGAAGAATGTTCCCAATGTTTGGGACGTCCAGAGCCAGGGGTCACAGTCTAAGGATAAGGGGTAAGCCATTTAGGACCGAGATGAGGAGAAACTTCTTCACCCAGAGAGTGGTGAACCTGTGGAATTCTCTACCACAGAAACTAGTTGAGGCCAATTCACTAAATATATCCAAAAGGGAGTTAGATGAAGTCCTTACTACTCGGGGGATCAAGGGGTATGGCGTGAAACAGGAAGGGGGTACTGAAGTTTCATATTCAGCCATGAACTCATTAAATGGCGGTGCAGTCTAGAAGGGCTGAATGGCCTGCTCCTGCACCTATTTTCTATGTTTCTATGTTTCTATACGTTGAGTTTGCCGGAATACTGGTAAATATAGTCGAAGGATTGGGCACCACCGGATAAGTTGGGAATACAGATTCATTCACAGCTCGTAGGTCTTGGACAAACCTCCATTTGTCACTACTGGACTTCTGAACTGGAAAAATCAGTGTGTTACACGGACTTCTCATTTATGCTTATCGTGATTCACAGATCATAGAATGCAAAGTAATTGTTTTATAATTGCGTGCCCAACTTCTGTTTTAGAAGCTGAACATCAAAAACTCCAATCTTTTGCTCTGTAACTTCAATTTTATGAGACAGTGTCTCATAAATTACATCATATTAAACTTCAGCTTCTGACACAGCAGTTGTGTAATTTTATTAAAAATGATTCCAAACCCAAGATTTTTCAATACAACCAAAATGTTTATCAAAGAGATATCTCAAAAACCCAATTCAAATATTGTACTGCCAATCTTTTATTTAAAACTCTTTTTACTGAGCTAGAAGCTTTTGTGTCAAGGTTTTATACAAAAGGAAAAGGGGGGTGTCTTTCCCCAGCCTCGAGAGACCAACACAGGTTTTTTGTAAAAAAAAAGGCATTACATCTTCCCTTCTCCGTTCTTTATCTCATTCCTAGACTAAATTTATTGTCTTTCAATCCAATGTAATCAATGATTGCGTCTTTTCTTTTGACAAGTGAGCGTGTCGAATTTTTTTTTTAAACCAACAGGACTACGCATTTTTTTAATCTTTTGTTCAACAAACCTATCCTTAGTGCATTTCCGAGCTCCGTAACTTATCATCCGAATAAATCCACACCTGCGTTTCTAACTTAAAATGCAATTCAATTCTCGGTTCACACTTTCTTAAAACTTCCCACATACAGGACAACAATACGAAGGATTATAAAAACCTTCACTCTGTTCGAAAAAGTGGGTGGAGCTAAAACAGCAGACAGCTCCACCACTTTCTCAAACAGGCTTTCAGACACATGAAACATTCATTAATTCCGACCTCAAATATTCCGTAGTCAAAAATCACACAAGCACTCTCATTCAAAGACAGACATTCACAAAAGTCTCTCTTAATTCAACAAAGCTTATTGTTTGGCCAGCTCTATATTTCGATCCATACATCACTTAAGATAGTCACTATCAGGGTTTTTTTTCCTTTTCTTACATATTGATTTACTTCCTCTGTTAATTTTACATGGGCTCAAATAATCGGAACCCAGGCCTTTTCTATTACTTTCTTTTTTTCCCGCTTCTACCTGGGTCTCGTCTACAAGACACTCCTCCAGACATGTGATTATTTCTAAATTAAATGAAGCATCGGGTGGAAATGGCCTGTTTTCACCCTTAGTCCATTTTACTATTTTTTTTAGGTGGTCAATTGAAGACTGACCACAATCCTGGAGCATAAAATAGGCTGCTGTGCCCTTTGGTGGTGTTTTACTTGCTCCGGCTTCTGGATGAGTAAGATTTTTCACAGTTTCTGATTTCACAATCCTTTCGGTCAACGAGTTCTCTACGCCCACTTCTCCTGGCCGTCACGTGGCCTCAAAAGGCTCTTAATTTCGGGCTCAGTCTGGGTGCGTGAGATATGTTGACACGAACCAACCATAGTTGATCAATCAGTTACTGTTTCTTTTCTCAATCAATCCTTTTTTTTTCCGAATCACAATTTTCTCTCGTGACTCTTCCCATTTCTCTAATTGCAATGTCGCACAAAAGTATTGAACACAACAGTATAACAAAGACAACTCGGACAATCAACATTCACGTGAGTATACAGATCATAGCCTTAAACTCTATCTAAACAAATAGTCAATTCTCGGTCTGCATTGTATGCCACGACAGACCGAATCCTTAACTTATCTTAATAACATTTATGGTCCTATCGCACAAGGACCTGGATTCTATCACATAAGGACCGTCTCCCTTCTAAGGCAGTCCTATCAGACAAGGAACTTTCCTTTAGGGACTTGTAATATCGTATCAAACAAGGATAATTCCCTTTATGGTCATATCGCACAAGGACCCTGATCCTATCACACAAGGATCATCAATCGATAGCCCTCTTCTTACTTTTTACTAATGAAAATCTCCCCGGGCTTCGGAAATTTTCAGGATCAGATCCCTTCTGCCTACAAGCTGAGAAGGAAAAAATTCCCAAAATAACTTTAGCTCTTAAATGTCGAGTCTCGTAGATCGCAGTACCTCCACTGTGGACAACAGATTACATATGCGATTTAACAGTAAAGAGACCACTTGTGAGCAAAAGGCTGACCTTATTCTGGCCAGTAAAGCCCTTCACTGAAGAGGCACTATGCTGGCATCTGTTCACTCACATAGTAGAGAGTAAGCGATCTCGGTGGAACCTCCAAGAAGTAACTGTTGAAATCTCGACTCTCAATATGCGACTCTAACACAATCAGCTCCGGTAGATGTTCCTTTAATAAGTTTTACTTGCAGCAAGGACGAGTCTCACTCAGTAAAAGGCCAAGTGAGGACTCTCAAAATGGTACAGTTTCACAATGTATTTATACAGTAGAACAAACCAGTTATGGTTCCATCCTGTGTATTGGTTCTGCCTTTGCAGTCAGTGAAAACAGATAAAGAGTTCTTCAATCAGTTAATGATTATCACATCCTTGTCTTTCCATTTTTTCCAAATGTCTCCTTTGTCAGTGACTTTGGTGGGCCAGACAGCAATAACTTGATGAGGGTGTGATAATGTGCTATCACCGGCTTTGCATTGTTTTAGGACTGTCCAGTTTCCTGGTCAGTTATTTGGGCCCATGATTTCCATAGAGGTTGATTGGGTACTTGGCTTCTTGCAAATTATGGATGAGTTCTGTGCAAGAGATAATGGCTGGCAATTTGATTATCTCTTAGGAGGTGAATTGGTTATACATCTTTACAACCTCAGCCCTTCTAAGGTCTGGTATAGTGACAGATTATTCCGGAGAGCACAATGGGTGGTACTTATCTCAGCAGGACAGTCTTAATGTTGTCTGGTGGCTATTAATCAGCTATCAGCAGTTTCAGTCAAGGTTAGCATGTTTATGCAAACAGACTGTCTGCTGCAGAAGTTTTCTGGTAGGACCGGTATTCCATATTGTTTTATGGCAAAAAGGGTACAAAAACAGTGTAATGCAACTTAAAAAAATACATTACCACAAGAAAAATGAGACAATCTTAAGGGGGTGTCAAACTGCTCCAGTGATAATTAGCCCTGGACAGCCTAGCTTCACCAACTGGCCTCCCCTATCACTGTTAACTCAACCTGCCCCTTTCACGCACTGACTCACTGTCCCACAACTCTGTTTTTAAATTAACTTTTAGTTAGTTGTACGAGATGAGCAGAATCCCAGCCGGTTACCGCTGCCTAGACTTCACCCCCACCTCCGCGGGCTGCTTCTGGGTGAAACCGATGAGTTGACGAGTTCTCCTTCGGTTTGAAGTCTTTAGTGAGCTTCAGAAACAGATGAATGGGCTGTGTGATGGCTCGCCTCATCTCCTCCCTGAACTTAGCCTGGGTGAGAGCGTAAATGCAGATGTTGGTGCAGGAGTTCAGGTACATCAGCATGTCGCCGACCTGCATCACTATGACCATGGGGCCCATGTCTAGCAAAATCTCCTGGAACATAAAGACCACCACTCTAGTCATCCACAGCACGATGAAGCTGCCCGATATGGCGAAGAGCAGGATGATGGACCTTCTCCGGTTCTCCATCTCGGGGTCAACTTGCTTCCCATCGCCACCTTGACCCCGGAATGCCCTGCGGACCCGACTGGCCACGAGAACGTACCTGACGGTGAGAGCATTGAGCAGCAAGATGCACACGTAGGGAATGAGAGGGGTTAAGACTGTGCCAGACCACATGTAAATAGCCCAGGGGGTTTTGTAACATAGATTGCGGAGCCTGCAGACTGGGAACGGGCCGCGGGCATCAACGCGTTCGTAGACAAAGTAGCGCAGGATATTGCGCAGGTAGCTCACCGTGCACACTGTCGTTATCACCCCGGTTGCTGTCCTCACCGTGCAGTATCTCGCTTTCCACTTCTGGAAACAAATGGCGACAAATCGATCAAGGGTGAAGGCCATGGTGAGCCAGATCGAGCAGTCCACCACCGCGGCATTCATGATGCTGTTCAGGCTGCATACGTGGTAATGGGTGAGGATCGAGAAGGGGAAGTAGAGAGATCCCAGGTAGTTCAACATCACACAGAAGATGATGACCAGCAAGTCCACCGCTGCCATGGAGACCAGGTAACGGCCCGTGCATCTGGCGAGGCCACAGCTCCCACGGGAGAGAATCACGATGTTCATTAAATTAGCTGCCAGATAGGGAAAGAGAGCTGAGAGTTAGTAATTACACCCACACCATGTGTTATAGGGCATGTTACATGAGGGAGAGATACCCTGGCCTAGCAACTGTTGAGAGTTCTCCCAAGCAACAGCCAGCATTCAAGATTGATTATGGCCATGGGATGTTGATAGTACTGCCTTAATAGTATGTTTAGATCATAACTTTTATGGTGACAATAACTAGGGCACTGCACCTTATGTGAAGGGCTGTTGATGTTCGCATGCTGTAGAGAAACGTAAATGTGTGTGCGTAAGAATCGGCTGAAGGACTGTATATTGACCAGAGTCTAACATATAAAGGTAATGAGTAGGAGACGATGTGGTTTCCACACAGTGAAGATGCAAAGAGGGAGTGAGGAAACTTGGCAGGAGAGGACATTTCTAAAATGGGTTCGAGACAGAGGTTGAAAAATAGTAATGAGAGAATGATTGGCTATCAGAATAACAAATATTTCTTAGATATCCATATAAACTGTACGGATTCGATTTCACTTATATCTCTCATTATCCAATGCTCACTGTATACTTAAAGAGCAGCCATTGTCTATCACTCAGTGAAATACAATTGGTCCAACTCGGTCCATCGCTCAATCAGCACTCATTCTTCAACTCACTTCATCACTCAATGAGATCGCATTGTTCAATTCAGGCCCTCACTGAATATGCTCTCATTGTTCAACTGTCTCCATCATTCCATGAGCTCCTATTGTACAACTCTCTAACAGTCACTCAATGGACTTGCATTTTCCAACTCACTCCCTCACTCAGTGGCCTCCCATTGTCCAACTCTCTACATCAGAGAGGCAAAACATCCTCTCTGCATCTGCCTTGTCAAGCCCCCTCAGAATGTTAAACGTTTCAATAAGATCACCTCATTCTTCTAAACGCCAAAGAGTACAGGCTCAACCTTTTCCACCTTTCTTCATATGACAACCCCTTCATCTCGGGAATCAACCTCTTGAACCTTCCCTGAACTGCCTCCAATGCAAGTATATCCCTCCTTAAATAAAGAGACCAAAACTGTACACAGTACTCGAGATGTGGACTCACCAACAGTTTCAGTTGTAGCAGGACTTCTCTACTTTACACTCCATCCCTCTGAGAATAAAGGCCAACATTCCATTTGCATTCTTAATTATTTACTGAGTATTTTCAGTATTTTCGGTTTTTATTTATGAATGGGAAAGTATGTTTGACAAATCTATTCTAGTTTTTTGAGGGTGTAGCGAGCAGGGTAGATTAGGAGGAACCAGTGGATGTAGTATATTTAGAATTTCAGAAGGCATTAGATAAGGTGGCACACAATAGGTTGTTACACAAGATTAGGGCTCATGGGGTTGGGGGTAATATGAACAGCATGGATTGAGGATTGGTTAATGGACAGATAATAGAGAGTATGAATAAACAGGTCATTTTCAGGATGGCAGGGTACAACTAGTGGAGTGCTACAAGGATCAGTGCTGGGGCCTCAGCTATTTACAATAAATGTTAATGACTTAGATGAGGGGACTGAGCATAATATATCCAAGTTTGCTGCTGATACAAAGCTAGGTGAAAAAGTAAGCTGTGAGGAGGATGCAATGAGGTTACAAAGGGATAGGAATGATTAAGTGAGTGAGCAAGAAGATGGCAGGTGAACTATAATGTGGGAAAATATGAAATTATAGGTAGAATGGAAAAGAAAAATTGTGAAATGTTGGTATTCAAAGGGATTCGGATGTCCTTGAACACAAATTACAGAAAGTTAACATGGAGGTACAGCAAGCAATTAGGAAGGCAAAACTTTATTGCAAAGGGCTTGCAGTATAAGAATAAGAATGTCTTGCTGCAATTATATAGGGATTTGGTGAGACCACACCTGGAATACAGTGTACAGTTTTGGTCTCCTTACCTAAGGAAGGTTATGCTTGGGGGTGTAACGATGGGTCACTGGATTAATTCCTGGGATGAGAGATTGAGTCCTATATTCTCTGGAGTTTAGAATATTGAGAGGTGATCAAATTGAAATTTATATAATTCTTAGAAGGCTTGACAGGATCATTGGTGAGAGGCCATTTCGTTTGACTGGAGAGTCTAGAGGTCATAGCCTCAGGATAATTGGTTGGCCATGTAGGACTGAGATGAGGAGAAACTTCTTCACTCAAAGTGTTGTGATTCTTTGGAATTCTGTATCACAGAGGGCTGTGTATGCTCAGTGATTGGGTATAATCAAGGCTGATAACAATAGATTTAAGGGATTTAGACGTTTGCAGATGAGGCTAAAATCAGCTGCATAGTTGTTAATGAAGAAGAAAGCTGTGGACTGCAGGAGGATATGAATGTACTGGTCAGGTGAGCAGAACAGTGACAAATTGAATTTAATCCAGAGAAGTTTGAGGTAATGCATTTGGGAAGAGCTAACAAGGAAAGGGAATACATATTACATGGTAAGATACTGAGAAGCATAGAGCAACAAAGGGACCTTGGAACGCATGTCCACAGATAGAAACATAGAAACATAGAAAATAGGTGCAGGAGTAGCCCATTCGGCCCTTCGAGCCTGCACCGCCATTCAATGAGTTCATGGCTGAACATGAACTTCAGTACCACATTCCTGCTTTCTCGCCATACCCATTGATCCCCCAAGTAGTGAGGACTACATCGAACTCCTTTTTGATTCTATTTAGTGAATTGGCCTCAACAACTTTCTGTGGCAGAGAATTCCACAGGTTCACCACTCCCTGGGTGAAGAAGTTTCTCCTCATCTCGGTCCTAAATGGCTTACCACTTATCCTTATACTGTGACCCCTGGTTCTGGACTTCCCCAACATTGGGAACATTCTTTCTGCATCTAACCTGCCTAAACCCATCAGAATTTTAAACGTTTCTATGAGATCCCCTCTCATTCTTCTGAACTCCAGTGAATACAAGCCAAGTTGATCCAGTCTTTCTTGATATGTCAGTCCCCCCATCCCGGGAATCAGTCTGGTGAACCTTCGCTGCACTCCCTCAATAGCAAGAATGTCCTTCCTCATGTTAGGAGTCCAAAACTGTACACACTACTCCATGTGTGGCCTCACCAAGGCCCTGTACAACTGTAGCAATATCTCCCTTCCCCTGTACTCAAATCCCCTCGCTATGAAGGCCAACATGCCAATTGCTTTCTTAACCACCCGCTGTACCTACATGACAACCTTCAATGACTGATGTACCATGCCACCCAGGCCTCGTTGTTGCTACCCTTTTCCTAATCTATCACCATTCAGATAATAGTCTGTCTCTCTGTTTTTACCACCAAAGTGGATAACCTCACATTTATCCATATTATACTTCATCTGCCATGCATTTGCCCACTCACCTAACTATCCAAGTCACTCTGCAACCTCATAGCATCCTACTCGCAGCTCACACTGCCACCCAACTTAGTGTCATCCGCAAATTTGGAGATAGTACATTTAATCCCCTCGTCTAAATCATTAATGTACAAGGTAAACTGCTGGGGCCCCAGCACAGGACCTTGCGGTACTCCACTTTTTACTGCCTGCCATTATGAAAAGTACCCATTTACTCCTACTCTTTGTTTCCTTTCTGCCAACCAGCTCTCAATCCACGTCAGCACACTACCCCCCAATCCCATGTGCTTTAACTTTGCACATTAATCTCTTGTGTGGGAACTTGTCGAAAGCCTTCTGAAAGTCCAAATACACCACATCAACTGGTTCTCCCTTGTCCAGAAGGTTGTCTGTGTCCTCCTTAGTGAATACAAAACCAAAGTACTTGTTCAATTGGTCTGCCATTTCTTTGTTCCCTGTTATGACTTCCTCTGATTCTGACTGCAGGGGAGCTACGTTTGTCTTTTCTAACCTTTTTCTCTTTGCATATCTATAGAAGCTTTTGCAGTCCGTCTTAATGTTCCCTGTAAGCTTCCTCGCATATTCTATTTTCCCTGCCCGAATCAAAACCTTTGTCCTCTTCTGCTGAGTTCTAAATTTCTCCCAGTCCCCGGGTTGACTGCTATTTCTGGCCAATTTGTATGCCACTTCCTTGGCTTTAATACTATCCCTGATTTCCCTTGATAGCCATGGTTGAGCTACCTTCCCTTTTTTATTTTTATGCCAGACAGTGATGTACAATTGTTGTAGTTCATCCATGTGGTCTCTAAATGTCTGCCATTGCCCATCCACTGTTAACCCCTTAAGTATCATTCGCCAATCTATCCTCGCCAATTGACGAGGTCACCACATTACAGGAAGGACATGATTGCGCTGGAGAGGGTACAGAGGAGATTTACGAGGATGTTGTTGGGACTGAAAAATCTTAGCTATGAGAGCAGATTGGATAGGCTGGGTTTGCCTTTCTTGGAACAGAGGAGGATGAGGGGAGACCTCATTAAGGTGCATAAAATTAAGAGGGACCAAGATATAATGGATAGAAAGG